>NC_074690.1:35182058-35525558 GCF_029448725.1 Salvelinus fontinalis
ATATAAATATTGAGTTGTTATTTTACCTGAAATGCACAAGATCCTCTACTCTGACATTTAATCCACACATAAAACGGTCAACCAAATCGTTTCTAGTCATCTCTCCACCTTCCAGGCTTTTTTGTTCTTTTGATTTTAAATGGCGATTGGCAACTAACTTTGATAATAAGGTGAATTACCACAACCAACCTCTGTTCATCTTTCAATCACCCACGTGGGTATAACCAATGAGGAGATGGCACGTGGGTATATGCTTCTAAAAGCCAATGAGGAGATGGGAGAGGCAGGACTTGCATCGCGTTCTGCATGCAACTTCTATTTTAGCGCCTGGCAATGCAGACGCTTGTTGGCGAGTGCAGCGTGGGTGCAATGATTGAATAACATGTATGTGTACATTTATTTTGCAACGCTCGCACATGCGACGCTTCCGGTTTGGGCAGCGTGTAAGAGTGTGATGTCAGGTTGGAAGACAGGGGGATATAACATTTTAAAGGCTGGGGTATTGCTGTGGTTGAGGGGTGGTACCTTATCTCTGGCCTCTTTGATGGGATCATCTCTGTTGTTCTTACGTAGATAATCAGCGGTGGACACACGCAGTCAAATATGGCGTCAGTCAGGTTACATACAGTGGGTTATTTTGGAGGTGACTGAGGAGCCCAAAACTGGAGGGGCAGGTTCCACCACAGTGGAGGCAGGTTGTAGAGCTAGAGAAATGGGGTTGGAGAGCAGGTTGAAGATAATACAATACAGCTCACCTACAATAAGTGCAACCATTTGTATGTACTTATACGAAAGTGATAGTCCCTAGAAAGGTGGAAGAAAACCCTTAACGTAAGATCAGGGAGGCAGCTAACATCTAATGTCCTTAACAATTTTTCTCATGACTCCTTACATTACAGCAACCATTGATGTAGAAGTTCATTCAATGTTTTATTTTTCAAGCCTGAAATCGATATCTCATTTTCCAGTCCGGGCACAGTCCTTTGAGTTAGAGGGCATTTTCATCAGAGTAGCATCATCAGACAGACTGAGGTGTGTGCGTGCGCGTGTGTGCATGTGTGTTCCAGCAGTCTGGGTTCACTATAACGACAACGCTTATAAAACCTAGAAAAGCTTGTCTCGATCGAGGGTACATCACTGTGTGGGTTCTGAAGAGTGGTTCAGAGAGCATGCACCACAAGAAAAGTTTATGATTTTTGTAGAAGTAATACTTTTATTTCATGAAACTTTTTCATGTTTCATTTGAAGGTCAATAGCTTTCCTACATTTTATTTACTTCTGTGCAGCCAATTTAGTTACCAATTAAAACTGTGTTGTCTCTTACATCAAGTCTCCATCTGGATTTGTATGAGTTACATTTTCTAATGCATCAAATATAGATGAATCCAGTGGGTATTCAAAGATCAAATATGATGACCAAAGTGAGTATTACCACTCACAAGACTCTTGACTTGAAACTGTGATGCGTCTGACTGCATCATTTCACCTAGACTCACCTGGTACTGTAGTCATGTGTGCTGTCTGTCTGGATGGCAACAAAACTGAACAACATAAAATCTTGAATCCAAAACCTCTCTATCGAATTGAAGTGTTGACTGACTTTGGGAATGGAGGATAGAGGACTTCTGGAAAAAAAATAACATTGGTCCGAGGCCTCTGTAAATGAAAAGACTGCCATCTGTCAAATAAGATAATGACTAATCAAACAACACCACTTAAAAACAAACCACACTTCACCTTTACCATCAAGGCTTTACCATCAAATTACAAAAGCGTTTATTTCCTTTTACACATTTCCACTTTTTCCATTTTCGTGTTTAATTATGGATCCCTTCGCGCACCAATCCCATTAACAGGATTGATTTGACAACACCCAGTGAAATAGCAGCACACCAAATTCAAAAACAGAAATACTCATAATAATAATTCATAAATCATATAAGTGTTACACATTGGTTTAAAGATGAACTTCTTGTTAATCAGATTTTAAAAAGTCTTTACGGCGAAAGCAAACCATGCTATTATCTGAGGAGAGCAACCCATCATACAAACACATGAAAATCATAACTCAACCCTCCAGGCGCTACACAAAAGTCAGAAATAACGATATAATTAATACCTTACCTTTGAAGATCTTCTTCTGTTGGCACTCCAATATGTCCATTAAACATTACAAATGGTCCTTTTGTTCGTTATATCCCCAAAATGTCAATTTATTTGGCGCGTTTGATTCAGAAAATACACTGGTTCCAACTCGTGCAACATGACTACAAAGTATCTAATAACTTGATCCAAACATTTCAAACAACTTTCCTAGTCAACTTTAGGTATTTTTAAACGTAAATAATCGATAAAATTTAAGACGGAATAAACTGTGTTCAATACTGGACAAAAATAAAGTGGAGCGAGCTTTCAGGTCGCGCGGCCCAAAGAAAAAAGTACACTTGGCTGTATACCCAGATAGGAAATGGCTACTTCTTCATTTCTCAAAGGAAAAACATCAACCAATTTCTAAAGACTTTTGACATCTAGTGGAAGCCATAAGAACTGCAATCAGGTCCTTCATAAATCTAGATCCACATAGAAAGCCAATTGAAAAGAGTGACCTCAACAAAAACAAATCCTGGATGGTTTGTCCTCGGGGTTTTGCCTGCCAGATAAGTTCTGTTGTACTCACAGACATAAGTTAAACGGTTTTAAAAACTGTAGAGTGTTTCCTATCCAAATCTACCAATTATATGCATATCCTAGCTTCTGGGCCTGAGTAGCATGCAGTTTACTTTGGGCACACTTTTCATCTGGACATGAAAATAGTGCCGCCTAGCCTTATTTAAACCTTATAAGAATGCAGTGTAGGACCAAGGGCAGACCCTGATGCCTTAGAGAGCCTGAGGTCTCTGTAAAGAGTACAAAGCTAACCTTTACATTTCTTATTTATTCCTTATCTATGCTACGTAGGTACAGTTATACATAATACTGCAACATGGTCTCATTAGAATATGTCATTGTAGTTACATTAACTTAAATATTAGTTATATGTCACTTTTGATACTAAATCACTCCTGGGTATATGTCACTATAATGACGTAAACCCTTTACAGAGTCTCAAACATCTCAATAGATTTAATTTCAAAGTAATTTTCTCATTGCTCTGTGTAACAAAAAGCTCTAAACTTCAGGAGGTTGCAGTGTTGAATCCTTGGGAGGAAGGTTTTGTTTGGTTGTTAATTATTTTGATTACATCTATGCCTGCACAGCACTTTCATTCTACTTCTGGTTCTGAGGTGTTAGGCTTTGCTGTTGTGTTGCAAGCAAGTTCATTCTGCTTTTGAGGTGTCGCAAACAAATTCTAAGATTGCTCGGTGTTCCTCATAGTTGATTAGTTGAACTGGCATCATACTGTCTTTTTCAACTCTTGATTATCTTTGCTCACAGACAGCAATCCCCTCTGAAAGGGATTTGTATACCTCAACTCTCTCTCTCTCTGATTCCTGGCAGTGAGTTCCCCCACCTCTGGAAAAAGCCAATGACAAAACTCTTCAATTTTCCTGCCATCGACCACATCATTGTCCATAATATTATATTAATTCCAACCAGTACTTTTGTTACATTCAATAACAACAAACCCTGCTTCAATGCAGAGCTGAGAGGCCTATGCTCTGCCAAGAAAGAGGCACATAGGAGTGGCAACATGGACCATTGCAGAGTGGCAAAACAGTATCTGAATAAGGGGATTAAATCAACCAACGGACAATACAAGGAAAGGCTAGAACAACAATTGTGACCGAACGCCCTGATTTGGTCTTATGTAGCAAAATTTGAATTTGTGTTTTTTACATTGGATAAAAGCAGAATGGAATGAACACTTGCATAGTGGAGTCTTTTGTTAAGACATGTAGCTAGCTAGCTAAAACAATGAACCATAATCACAACTCATGATGTTACTACCCCACATTAATCTGCAGATAGCTAACCAACCAGGTTCAATGTTAGCTAGCTAACATTAGGCTATAACTATCCAAGCAAATGGCTCTGAAATACGAATAATAAGATCATACATGTAATGTTAGCTAGCGAGCCAGCCAACGTTAGCTAGCTAGCTAACAGTACACTTTAACTTGAAATTAAAACAACTTTGTCAAAGTTAGAAACGTGTAATATCTGAAAATGTAGCTAGCTAGACTATCTTACCTGTATACATCATGGTTGGATGCTTCTCCCTGTCACGGATGCCATGGTTGCCCTTAGTTTGAAGATGTAATCCGGAGACAGGTGTTTTCTCCATCTCTTTAGCTATCATACTCTAATTCCACTGATTTCAAAACTTGGTCCTCCAGAAAGTGGAGAGCAACACTTATGCAGTTCTACTAAGAAATATATATTTTTAAAGCCCCATTAAACAGGATTACCTAGACAGAAGCGTGCTATATGGCAGACCAATCCGAACGAATCTCTCGGCATGTCCAGCCAACTCGTTATATCAGCCAATCATGCCTAGCGGGAAGATTGCTCGCTTTTTCTGTGGCTAAACCTACTAGGCTCGTAATTTAACAATTTATTTCATATTTACAGATGGCATACACATTTGTTATTAAGGCATATGAAAGTTCACATGTTCCAGAAGGCATTTCTGCCAAATAACACGTTATGTTCTCGTGTGACGTAGTGACCCGCGACATATGGATAGTTTCCTGAAACAGGTCACAATTTTCCACTAACGACTGCTCTTCTGTCTGGAGGGGTCTTTAGAAGATCACAAATTACAAACTACCCCCCCACCCCCATCCTGCCCCCCAACCAGGAGAGAACTACTGCCCCCTCTCATTGAAGCTGTGGAAATTCAAAGCCGAACGTGGAACTGCAGGCATCGTTAGCAGAAAATGTATAATCAAAAGTGCATTTTTTACCAAAACTTTAGGCACTTTTTGAATTGACTAAATACAACACACAAAATCACATAGTATCTTTTTCACAAAACATAATCAGTGTTTCATCTAGAAATACCTTTCATATAAAATAATTGCCTTTCACAATGCAATGCTCACAATAGATTTCATATGATTCTCTTCTCATTAGTTTAAATACATTTGACCGTCACCTAATCCAACTGTGCTTAATGGTTAATCACAGAACTACAGAAAAAGCACAAGTTTGTAAAGTATAAACATCTAAATTATAGCCATACATAATGACTACTTGTTATTGCTAATTGATTTCACATAGTGGTAACCACAATTGGTCAAAGGGTGTGTGTGAACACTTGCAATTTCTTTCAACATGGAACAGGATAGACAGCAAGGGAGAGGAAGAAATCAAAGAGCTTATGGACAAATTGCCCATCAGAGAGGTGGGCATGGGCCCCATCAAAGAGGTCATGATCCCTTCCTCAGACCTTTTGGCAGAACGGCCAGAATATGTTCTATACGTTAAGATAGGAGACGGTGCCAATCACATGCAGGAACCAACCCTATGAACCATGCCTACAGTGTGTAGATTTTTTGTATAGCCTCATATAACTAAACTAACGGGACTGTCCCGGCAGAGTTCCCAACCGACGTGTACTATGGTGCACTAAGTTTGTTTGTAAGCCCTCCAGCTTGCTGATAATAAACAATGATTTAATTTAAACTTGACGTTGAGTCCCTGGTGGTAATTTCCACAACATTTTCAAAACACCTGGGAACTCGGACAACTCGGGAAAAAAACAAGATTCGTTTTTTTATGGTCATCCAACGTGGGAATTCCAATCCGGAAATTTTGGAAACTTTCTAGAAGTCACAATTTCTTACCTGAAGATCACTGAGATCACTATGTCTTTTCGAGTCCCCAGTTGTCTTAAAAGCACTATGACCATCAAATGCAGGTAGCATCAGTCCAGTAAAAAAAGAAAAAGTGAACTTTTTAAAAATGATTTCAATTTATGCTCAGCTGTGCCTCACAAGTGCTACACCAACTGTTATCAAAGCTCGAGTATTGAAATATAATATGGTTTGAGAAGAGAAATATTGTCAGGCCAGGTATGAAACCAATATGCCGTGATATTGTATTAGGCCTACTGCACAAAACTCATTCCTACGGAACAGTTTTTATTGGGTTAATGTAAAAAAAAAAAAGTTATATTTAAAATCAGAAAAGGTTGGTGACCACTGGTGTAGCTTATAGTGTTTATAGTATAGTCTGTAGTGGATTGTGTAAATTCTGCGACTATATATTTTATAATCATTTTCTGTCTATTGTCTGTCTGTTTATTGTCTGTAACTCTGCAGCAGCACCATTTCACTGAGTCAAATTCCTGTACATGCAAATGTATTTGGCAAATAAAGGTGATTCTGATGCCAGATGTCATTAGGCTCTACATTACTTATGCTGTGCTTGGCCAAACCCAAAGTGTAACAGTGTCAGAGCTGCTAGGAGTACTGGGTGGATGGAGTCAAGCGCAGAGAGCAGGTTTCAAGAAAGTGGATTTATTTTCCAATACACAGGGAAAACGATCATGCCCTAAAACACACAGGCGCATGAAAAGATGAGTCCAAAGGAAGACGTGGGTAAATAGAGCCTCCGCAGTCTGTAGGGCCGTAGGGAGACCAGGCAATGGAAGGAGACGACAGGACTTAGAAAACCGATCCACAACGACCAAAACGGTAGTGTTCCTCTGGGAAGGGGGAAGATCAGTCAGGAAATCTACCGATAAATGAGACCATGGCCGTTGTGGAACCGGGAGGGGTTGTAACTTCCCTCTCAGCAGGTGCCTAGGAGCCTTACTCTGTGCGCATACCGAGCAGGAAGAGACATAGAGTCTCACGTCCTTAGCCAAGGTGGGCCACCAGTATTTCCCCCTAAGACCCCGCACTGTCCTCTCAATCCCCGGATGACCCGAAGAAGGTAGTGTATGAGCCCACCGAATCAATCGATCACGAACACCAAGCGGTACGTACCTAAGGCCAGTCGGACACTGGGAAGGCGCAGGTTCTACCCTCAAGGCCCGCTCGATGTCCGCGTCCACCTCCCATACCACCGGGGCCACCAGACAAGAGGCTGGAAGGATGGGAGTCGGCTCGATGGGCCGGTCATCCGTGTCATAGAGACGAGACAGCGCGTCGGCCTTAGTGTTGAGGGAACCTGGTCGGTAAGAGATAGTAAATCTAAAACAAGTAAAGAACATGGCCCACCTAGCTTGACGCGGATTCAGTCTCTTCGCCTCTCGGATATACTCCAGATTGCGGTGGTCAGTCCAGATGAGAAAAGGGTATTTAGCCCCCTCAAGCCAGTGTCTCCACAGCTTCAGGGCTTTTGCCATAGCTAGTAACTCCCGGTCCCCCACATCATAGTTCCGCTCCGCCGGCTCCAGCTTCTTAGAAAAGAAAGGACAGGGACGGAGCTTCGGTGGCGTGCCCGAGCGCTGTGATAGCACGGCTCCAACACCAGCCTCGGACGCATCCACCTCCGCTATGAACGCTAACGAAGGGTCCGGATGCGCCAACACGGTAGCCTCAGTAAACCTTGCCTTCAACTGGTTGAAGGCTCCATCTGCCTCGGCCGACCACCGTAGACGCACCGGCCCCCCCTTCAGCAGTGAGGTAATGGGCGCCGCCACTTGACCAAAACCCCGGATAAACCTCCGGTAGTAATTGGCAAACCCTAAAAACCGCTGCACCTCCTTTACCGTGGTCGGAGTCGGCCAATTACGCACAGCGTTAACGCGGTCACACTCCATCATCACCCCCGAGGTGGAAATGCGATAACCCAGGAAGGAAACGGCTGGTTTGGAGAACACACATTTCTCAGCCTTGACGTACAGGTCATGCTCCAGCAGTCGCCTAAGCACCCTGCGCACCAGGGAGACATGCGCGGCACGTGTAGATCAAGATGTCATCAATATATACTACCACACCCTGCCCCTGCAAGTCCCTGAGAATCTCATCTACAAAGGATTGGAAGACGGCTGGAGCATTCTTCAACCCATACGGCATGACGAGGTACTCATAGTGGCCTGATGTGGTACTAAACGCTGTTTTCCACTCGTCTCCTCCCCGAATACGCACCAGATTTTACGCGCTCCTGAGGTCCAGTTTTGTGAAAGAACGCGCTCCGTGGAATGATTCCATCGCCGTAGCGATGAGAGGTAGTGGATAACTAAATCCCACTGTGATTGAATTTAGACCTCGATAATCAATGCACGGACGCAGTCCTCCCTCCTTTTTTCTCACAAAAAAGAAACTTGAGGAGGCGGGTGACATGGAGGGCCGAATGAACCCCTGTCCCAGAGCTTCCGTGACATATGTCTCCATAGCCAATGTCTCCTCCTGTGACAATGGGTACACGTGACTCCTGGGAAGTGCAGCGTTCTCCTGGAGGTTTATCCGCAATCCCACCGTCGATGAGGTGGTAATTTAGTCGCTTCTTTCTTACTAAAAGCGATAGCCAAATCGGCATATTCTGGGGGAATGCGCACAGTGGAAACCTGGTCTGGACTCTCCACCAACGTGGCACCAATGGATACTCCCACACACCTACCTGAACACTCATCTGACCACCCCTGAAGAGCTCCCTGTCGCCAGGAAATGAGGGGATTGTGAATGGCTAGCCAGGGAACCCCCAACACCACTGGAAACCCAGGTGAATCAATAAGGTAAAAACTGATCTGCTCCCTATGATCCCCCTGGGTTACCATGTCCAGCGGTGTCGTGGCCTCCCTGACCAGCCCTGACCCTAACGGTCGGCTATCTAGGGAGTGCACGGGAAAAGGTGGGTCTATCTGCACCAACGGAATACCCAACTTACGGGCGAGTCCGCGATCCATAAAACTCCCAGCTGCGCCTGAGTCGACTAGCGCCTTATTCTGAAGAGAGGGGAAAAACGCAGGGAAAAAAATAACCAAAAACATGTGACCAACAGGGAGCTCTGGGTGAGTCTTGTGCCTACTCACCTGGGGTGGCCGAGGAGTATTCCGCCTGCCATCCCGACTCCCAGATGGACTCCTCCAGCACCAGTCCGAAGTGTGTCCTCTCCGGCCACAGTAGGTGCAAGAGGAGCCACCTCCTCCGGTCCCCCTAGATGCAGCTCCTCCAAACTCCATCGGAGTTGGAGGGCTGGGAGGTGGAATGGACAGGACCCCCTCTGAACGCCCGCGGGCAGCTAGCAAGTTATCTAGTCGGATCGACATGTCTATCAGTTCATCGAGGGAGAGTGTGGTGTCCCGACAAGCTAGCTCCCGACGGACGTCCTCCCGGAGGCTGCAACGGTAATGGTCTATTAAGGCCCTGTCATTCCACTCCGCAACAGCAGCCAAGGTCCGGAACTCTAAAGCGAACTCCTGGGTGCTCCTCGTCTCCTGTCTGAGGTGGAACAGAAGCTCACCCGCCGCTCGGCCCTCTGGTGGGTGGTCGAACACCGCCCGAAACCGGCGGGTGAACTCCGCGTAATGGTCCCGAGCCGAGTCTGGGCTGTTCCAGACTGCGCTGGCCCAGTCCAGGGCCCTCCCCGATAAACAGGAGACAAGGAGGCTTACACTCTCCTCACCCGAGGGAGTCGGACGCACGGTAGCCAGGTAAAGCTCAAGCTGGAGCAGAAAGCCCTGGCAACCAGCCGCTGCTCCATCGTACACCCTCGGGGGGGTGAGACGCAATATGCTGGTCCCAGCCGATGACCCTGTAGGAGTGGGTTGTGTCGTCTGCAGGGGAGCTGAAGGGGACGTCGGGAGACCACTCCTCTCCCATCGTTCCATCCTCTCCATCATCTGGTCCATCGCTGACCCGATACGATGAAGGACAGCTGTATGATGATGGACGCGCTCCTCCATAGTTGGGAGAAGGGTGGTCGCTGCTTCTGCTGACTCCATAGGTGGTTGCGGGCTTCTGTCAGAGCTGCTAGGAGTACTGGGTGGATGGAGTCAAGCGCAGAGAGCAGGCTTCAAGAAAGTGGATTTATTTTCCAATACACAGGGAAAACGATCATGCCCTAAAACACACGGGCGCATGAAAAGATGAGTCCAAAAACACCGGACTAAACTGTTCCGAGAAAATAACAAAATCCACATCACAATCCAACACCAAATAACAGAATACAAGCCCGCACAAAAGCCAGCGGGCTACCTGCCCTTAAATAGCCTACCCATCAAACTAAACTCAAAACAGGTGCACCCAATCAGCCCAAACTAACAGAAACAAAAAGAAAATAATCGATGGCAGCTAGTAGGCCGGCGACGACGAGCGCCGAGCGCCGCCCGAACAGGAAGAGGCACCATCCTCGGCGGGATTCGTAAGAAACAGAGGGAGGAACACCAAATGGCTTCGGCAAAACAACAAAATCGAGACAACACTTTACAAAGGGAAGGCACAATCTGGCAGAGAGGACAAGAGAGAATATGAAATATAAATTGTCAGTCTAAACAGGGTTTTGGGGAGGGGGGGGTTGAGGGTGGAGTAAGACGGGGTGAGGGTAGAGTGGTTTCGCGTAACAGAGGAATATCTATATTAATGTCAACACCTCAGCGGCATCTGTTGCCAAGGCTACAAGGAGGGGATTAATACTGGGTATTAGGAGAAGTGGTGGCCTGACTGAAGAGAGAGAGGGGAGGGGAGGGGGGGGGGAGGGGTGTGAGAGGGAAAGATGATGGTAGAAAAAGAGAGAGCTCTATCTAGTGAACCAACCACACAACCTAGAGATAGATAGAGCACTGACAAATGAGAGGACAATAAGAAGAGTCATGACAGGAACAAAATACATATACTGAACAAACATACTGTATAAATGCAACATGTATTGTGTTAGTCCCATGTTTCCTCACCTCAAATAGAAAATCCCAGAAATTGTCCATTCACACAAAAAGCTTATTTCTCTCAATTTTGGTTCACAAATTTGTTTACATCGCTGTTAGTGAGCATTTCTTTGGCAAAATAATCCATCCACCTGAGAAGTGTGGCATATCAAGAAGCTGATTAAAAAGCATGGTCATTACACAGGTGTACCTTGTGATGGGAAAATTAAAGTCCACTCTAAAGTGTGCAGTTCTGCCACACGACACAATGCCACACGTCTCAAGTTTTGAGGGGCTATTTACAGATGGGCTGTGTACAGGTGCAGTGATCGATTTGTAGATCAATATCTTAAAAAAAAAAAAGATAAACACATCTGTATCTCCAATTTCAAGCGTACCTTCATAAAAGTGTTTTGCTATTGGTACAGCCATATTATGTTGTACATATAGTGGTGACATTATTAAAAAAATGTTAGTTTACTATGACATAAGCAATTCTGATTATGTAAAAGTTTCTCAACTACAATTTTAGCTATGTTGTATTCTGAGATAGGAAGCGTCTGAGTGACTGGGTCCACCAGAGGAAAAGCAGTAAGAAGTTTCATCTGTGGGGATGATTTGTAAAACAGCTCTGTGCTGCATCCTGGGACTAAGGAAGCAGAGGAACATGAGATTAAAGAGCAAATCTCCATGTGACACCACATGTACAGTACCAGTCAAATGTTTGGACACACCTACATTGTAGATTATTAGTGAATACATCAAAACTATTGTATAACACATATGGAATTATGTAGTAACCAAAAAAGTGTTCAACAATTTACATTATATTTTATATTTGAGATTCTTCAACATAGCCACCCTTTGCCTTGATGACAGCTTTGCACACTCTTGGCATTCTCTCAACCAGCTTCATGAGGTAGTCACCTGGAATGTATTTCAATTAATAGGTCTGCCTTGTTAAAAGTTAATTTGTGGAATTTCTTTCCATAATGCATTTGAGCCAATCAGTTGTGTTGTGACAAGGTAGGGGAGGTATATTGAAAATAGCCCTATTTGGTAAAATACGAAGTCCATATTATGCAAGAAGAGCTAAAATAAGCAAAGAGAAACGACAGTCCATCACTACTTTAAGACATGAAGGTCAGTCAATCAGGAAATTGTCAAGATCTTTGAAAATTTCTTCAACTGCAGTCGCAAAAACCATCAAGCGCTATGATGAAACTGGCTCTCATGAGGACCGCCACAGGAAAAGAAGACCCAGAGGTACAGTACCTCTGCTGCAGAGGATAAGTTCATTAGAGTTAACTGCACCTAAGAAATTGCAGCACAAATAAATGCTTCACAGTTCAAGTAACAGACACATCTCAACATCAACTGTTCTGAGGAGACTGCGAGAATCAGGCCTTCATGGTCAAATTGCTTTAAAGAAACCACTACTAAAGGACACCAATAAGATGAAGAGACTTGCTTGTGCCAAGAAACACGAGCAATGGGCATTAGACCAGTGGAAATCTGTCCTTTGGTCTGATGAGTCCAAATTTGAGATGTTTGCTTCCAACCACCGTGTCTTTGTGAGACAGAGAGTAGGTGAACGGATGATCTGTGAAGCATGGAGGAGGAGGTGTGATGGTGTGGGAGATGGCTGATGTATACTATACCTCGAAAAACCCTATATTAGTATTAGTCCCCCAAAAAACAAAACACTAAAATGGAAATCTGAAAAGATATAGAATAGCAGATGCTAGCTTGACTCTTATTATACATGTTGAATCATTTGCAAAAATGATTAAACAAATTTTAAAATCATCAAAACAATTTGACCATTTGGTTATCATTATCAATTTATGCACACTTAGATGGGATATCAGTCACTCTGTTCTTCTTTGGCTAGTAGTAATTTTAGTAAAATGTTTTTGTAAAAAGTGTGTTCCAACCTGTTTTATGTCATTTGACTCACGTAATAATATTCCCCTCTGCGTTCCCATGTGTCAGCAACAGATCATAGAGGCAACAGAACACAATAAAGAAGAATGAGAGAGTTGTCTGATGGAGGAGAGAAGCAGAGGATGTCTGGAATCCTGATAAGGCCATTTATGTCAGTAGAGTTCCATGCTTTGTACATTTCAATGAAGAAGACCTTTATACTGTATACACTGAGTGTACAAAACATTAGGATTTCACCTGTTCTTTCCATCACATGGACAGAGCAGATGAAGGCGCTGACCCCTTATTGATGTCACTAATCAAATCCACTTCAATCAGTGTAGATGAAGGGGAAAAGAGAGGTTAGGATGTTTAAGCCTTGAGACAATTGAGACATGGATTGTGTATGTGTGCCATTCAGAGTGTGGATGGACAAGACGAAAGATTAATGTGCCTTTGAACGGGGTATGGTAGTATGTGCCAGGCGCACCGGTTTGACTGTACCAAGGACTGCAACGTTTCTGGGTTTTTCACGCTCAACAATTTCCTGTGCGTATCAAGAAAGGTCCACCACCCTAAGGGCATCTAGACAATTTGACACAACTGTGGCAAGCATTGGAGTCATCATTGACCAGCATCGCTGTGGAACACTTTCAACACATTGTAGAGTCCATGCCCCAACGAATTGAGGCTGTTTTGCGGGCAAAGGGGTTTGCAACTCAATATTAGGTAGGTATTCCTAGTGTTTTGTATACTCAGTGTATGTAAATAATGGAATACATTACCAAATCAATAGTATTGCAGATCCTTTGTCACCAACTGATCCTTTTATCATCGATGCCCTTGAAATCTCAAGACAACATCTGGTATGCATAGCAATTGCTCCAGATAGGCAATCTAATTAAAAGCTTATCCCCAACTATGCTAAATCCCTAATTGAGGCATCCAACAACGGCTAGCGACTCACTAAGCAGATTTCCTGTCCCCAGAGAATCATTGTGTCAATCACATTCTTCATGTAAGTTGAATAGAAAACAAAAGCAAGGTTAGACATTTGGACTGAACTTTCAACAAGACTGTCTTAAATTATTTAAGATACTGTATGAATAACATCATTAGGTCTTTTGCACACAAAAGGGTTGGATTTCCCTTCTAATAACATGTAGGTCTTGTGTACACTGAACAAAAATATAAACACAACATGCAAAGTGCTGGTCCCATGTTTCATGAGCTGAAATTAAAGATCCCATAAATGTTCCATACCCACAAAAAGGTTATTTCTCTCAAATATTGTGCACAAATTTATTTACATCCTTGTCAGTGAGCATTTTAATCCATCCACCTGACAGGTGTGGCATAACAAGAAGCTGATTAAACAGCATGATCATTACACAGGTGCACCTTGTGCTGGGGGACAATAAACAGCCACTCTAAAATGTGCAGTTTTGTCACACAACACAATTTCACAGAAGTCTCAAGTTTTGAGGGATCGTGCAATTGGCATGCTGACTGCAGGAATGTCCGCTAGAGCTGTTTCCAGATAATGTAATGTTAATTTCTCTTCCATAAGCCGCCTCCAACATTGTTTTAGAGAATTTTGTAGTATGTCCAAACTGAGGAATAGATCAAACTGAGGAATAGATAAAGAGGAGGAAATCAATCAAGTGATCGGGTCCAGGTGAGTCCAATAAAGCGCTGATGTGCGTAACGATGGTAACTGGTGTGTGTAATGATGGACAGCGTGGCGCCCTCGAGCGCCAGAGAGGGGGAGAGGGAGCATGCGTGAAAGTTAGGCTACTGTACAAATTCTTTTTCCAGGTTCTCTTTTCTGCATCTCACTTTCTCTTACACTTTATTTTCTAATGATCTTCCTTTTCCCCCCTTGCTCTGGAGACTATAATGACATACTAATGATTTATTTGGAGATAAGCTTAGCAAAGCTCTCATCCTGATAATTACCTAATTATTTGTAAACACGAGACTCGTCTATGCCTAGCCTGGCTGGCAGTGGAGGAACTGTATTAAGTCAAATACCAGGGGAAAGATGCACTCATCATTTGTATCTATTTTATACAAGCTGGGTTTAACCATATCAACAGGATTTTTAAATGTTTTAACATGCCATGTAACAGCTACTTTAGTTTACGCAGAGTGATTGTTCTTATCAGTGTTTGATCCAGTATACCTAAGTGAAATGCCAATACCAGCAAACCAGGTGAAATAACAGACATTAGAAATAGAACTGTCCTTATCTGTATGGGGACTGGGCATCGGTTCAAAGTCCTAAAATGTTCAACATAGATTCTTCATTTATGTATTAACATTTTGCTGTGTGGAGGTATGATATGAATAAAATAGAGTCTGCAATCAAAATACGTAATTCATTTTAGAATTTAACTACTGTGTCAATTTGTAACTGCTGTGTCTATGGAAAGGAGTACTAGCAGTTGATTTATCACAGGTCACAGATTTGTTGGTCTAGAGCCATTTGCACATCTCTGTATTTGTCCAGTGTCTTTAGCATCTCTGGCAGGAAGACGTTAGGCCTTAAGTGTCTGTTTTACGATCCAATTATCTCTCCTGCCAAACAGGCCACCGTCAACCAACCATGACTGCTATCATCCCTCTCCAAGCTCCTTCTCTCAACCCTGTTGTGTTATTCATTAAAAGTTTCCATCTTGTCCAACATACCAATAAACTATCCATATGCCTATCGTAAATTTAAACTATCCAGAATGTACTGATTTGACCACATTATTCTATATTCCATTATTTAATATCACTATGAATTGTCTTTTGTCCACATTTACACGAGTCATTTAGCAGACAGTCTTATCCAGTCTACTTACAGTAATGCATACATTTTCATACTTTTTTATACGTGTCCCCCATAGGAATCCAGCCCACAACCCTGGTGTTGCAAGCGCCATGCTCTGCCAACTGAGCCACAAGGGACATGTATGCCTACCAGATTGTGGTTTTCTGTACAGTTACTCTGACTCTCTTCACCGGCAGATGCACTGCCTGCAGTTCACCATGCACTCATCTGAAAGAAACCACCCTCCTCCCTCATCATGTCAGTCAGATAAGGATTTATTTTACGTTCGGCTCTGAAACGTCTCTTTCTTTGATGGGAGCAATCAGTGGCATAGCCAGAGAGAAACACGGAGACAGTGTGTGAGCTTCAATCTACTCCAATGCCTAGTGTTGTAGCAATGCCACCCCACTTCCAAAGCGAAACATGAGAGAGTAAGTCGGTTTAATTATTCACTGGCAGAGCAAACGTAACTCTTCTTTCTGCTATTTGTATGAATAAGGTATTCATAATCATCACAAAATAGCTCCTGGAGTGTGAAGTCACAGAAGTTAAATTCATAGCCAATAGGCCTAGATTTTGATCAGTGGGGCATTTCTAGCCTACCACATATTTAAAAAATATGTATGTTTTTATTACAGGAATGTGAATACTGTTGTTGTCATTGTCACGGATCTCCTCTTCGTCTGAGGAGGAGTAGGAAGGATCGGACCAATGTGCAGCATGGTAAGTGTTCGTCATTTTATAGAAATGCACTGAACACTAAAATACAAAATAAACAAACAAAGAACAACCGAAACAGTTCCGTCTGGTAACTAATACAAAGACAGAAAACAACTACCCACAAATCATAGTAGGAAAACAGGCTACCTAAGTATGGCTCCCAATCAGAGACAACGATAGACAGCTGCCTCTGATTGGGAACCACACCAGGCCAAACACATAGAAACACAACAACATATAAAAAGAACATAGACTGCCCACCCAACTCACGCCCTGACCAAACAAAAATAGAGACATAAAAAAGGAACTAAGGTCAGGACGTGACAGGACGTGACAGTGAGCACTGGAGATCTGGTGCATACCACTCGCACCTCTCCCTTAGGCTCAATGCCCACATTCGCCCGGCACGAGCAGAGCGCAGGCATAGGACGCACTGCACCCTCCCAGTGCCCTGGAGACAGGATACCCTGGGCCTAAACGGCGTACCGGAGACCAGACACGCTGAGCCGGCACAACACGCCCTGGCTGGATGCCCACTCTCACATGGCACTTGCGGGGGGCTGGCCTAAAGCACTCCGGTCTATGAGAGCGTACTGGCGACACCATGCGCTCCAGCGCATAACACGGTGCCTGACCAGTACAACGCTGCTTCGGTAAGCACGGGGAGTTGGCTCAGGTCTATCACCTGACACCGCCAATTACGCCGTGTGCCCCCCCCCCCCCCCCCCCCAAAAAAAAACAATTGGGGGCTGCCTCTCGTGCCTGTTGTGCTGCCTTACCTCATATCGCCGCCGCTCAGCTTTCGCTGCCTGACCACATAACTCTTCTACTTGGCTGGTTACTGTTTGTAATTTTTTGTCTGCTGGGCTATGTTCTCAAATAATCGTAAGGTATGCTTTCGCCGTAAAGCATTTTAATAAATCTGACACCGTGGTTGGATTCACAAGAAGTTCATCTTTAAACCTATGTAAAATATGTTTTGTTTTCAGAATTTTTATAATGAGTATGTCACGTTCTGACCATAGTTTGTCCTCTGGGTTTTGCCTGACAAATAAGTTTTGTTATACTCACAGACATACATTTAATAGTTGTAGAAACTGTAGAGTGTTTTCCATCTAAATCTACCAATTATATGTATATCCTAGCTTCTGGGCCTGAGAAACAAAAACTTTACTTTGGGCACGCTTTTCATCCGGAAGTGAAAATACTGCCCCCTATCCCAATGAAGTTAATGTGAGTCTGGAAGGACCGATTACAGTCTAACCAGACACCTAGGTATTTGTAATTGTCCACATATTCTAAGTCAGACCCGTCCAGAGTAGTGATGCTGGACGGGGGGCAGGTGCGGGCAGCAATCGGTTGAAGAACATGCATTTAGTTTTACTTGCATTTAAGAGCAGTTGGAGGCCACGGAAGGAGAGTTGTAGGGCATTGAAGCTCGTCTGGAGGTTAGTAAACACAGTGTCCAAAGAAGGGCCAGAAGTATACAGAATGGTGGCGTCTGCGTAGAGGTGGATCAGAGAATCACCAGCAGCAAGAGTGACATCATTGATGTATACAGAGAAAAGAGTCGGCTCGAGAATTGAACCCTGTGGCACTTCCATAGAGACTGCCAGAGGTCCGGACAACAGGCCCTCTGATTTGACACACTGAACTCTGTCTGAGAAGTAGTTGGTGAACCAGGCGAGGCAGTCATTTGAGAAACCAAGGCTGTTGAGTCTGCCGATAAGAATGTGTCGATTGACAGAGTCAAAAGCCTTGGCCAGGTCAATGAATACGGCTGCACAGTAAAGTATTTTATCAATGGCGGTTATGATGTCGTTTACGACCTTGAGCGTGAATGAGGTGCACCCATGACCAGCTCTGAAACCAGGTTAAGTAGCGGAGAAGGAAAGAGGGGGATGACAGCGGCAGCTTTCCAATCTTTGGGGATCTCAGATGATACGAAAGAGAAGTTGAACAGGCTAGTAATAGGGGTTGCAACAATTGCGGCGGATAATTTTACAAAGAGAGGGTCCAGATTGTCTAGCCCAGCTGATTTGTAGGGGTCCAGATTTTGCAACTCTTTCAGAACATCAACATCAGCTATCTGGATTTGTGTGAAGGAGAAATGGGGGAAGTTTGGGCAAGTTGCTGTGGGGGTTGCAGGGCTGTTGACCGTGGTAGGGATAGCCAGGTGGAAAGCATGGCCAGCCATAGAAAAACGCTTATTGAAATTCTCAATTATCGTGGATTTATCGGTGGTGACAGTGTTTCCTAGCCTCAGGGCAGTGGGCAGCTGGGAGGAGGTGCTCTTATTCTCCATGGACTTTACAGTGTCCCAGAACTTTTGGAGTTTGTGCACAGGATGCACATTTCTGTTTGAAAAAGATAGGAAAGCGAAGGCTATCTGCCTGTGTATATTGGTTCTTAACTTCCCTGAAAAGTTGCATATTGCGGGGGCTATTCGATGCTATTGCAGTACGCCACAGGATGTTTTTGTGCTGGTCAAGGGCAGTCAGGTCTGGAGTGAATCAAAGGCTATATCTGTTCCTGGTTCTAAGTTTTTTGAATGGGGCATGTTTATAACCAGGCATCCTCTACTGACAGAATGAGGTCAATATCCTTCCAGGATACCTGGGCCAGGTCGATTAGAAAGGCCTGCTCGCTGAAGTGTTTTTGGGAGCGTTTGACAGTGATGATGGGTGGTCGTTTGACCGCAGACCCATTACAGATGCGGGCAATGAAGCAGTGATCGCTGAGATCCTGGTTGAAGACAGCAGAGGTGTATTTAGAGGGCAGCTTGGTCAGGATGATATCTATGAGGGTGCCCGTGTTTACAGATTTGGGATTGTACCTGGTAGGTTCATTGATAACGTGTGTGAGATTGAGGGCATCTGGCTTAGATTGTAGGACGACCGGGGTGTTAAAACTTCTTGTCAATAGGGGGGCGCCATTTCGACTTTGTAAAAATGTGTTCCCAAATTAAACTGCCTCGTACTCAATTCTTGCTCGTACAATATGCATATTATTATTACTATTGGATAGAAAACACTCTCTAGTTTCTAAAACCGTTTGAATTATATATGTGAGTAAAACAGAACTCAAGTTGCAGCTAACTTCCTGTCAGGAAGTGAGAAATCTGAAATCGATGCTCTGTTCCAGGGTCAGTTTATTAAATTGCATGTGATCTATGAGTCGACATGTACTGCATACGATTTCCCCTAGATGTCAGTAAGCAGTGAGAATTGGAGCGGTGTTGCTAGGCAGATCTGAGGCCATATAAAGGCTCATGGAACCGGGGGTGCACTCTTTTCAACGTTCGTCATGGCGCAAAGGAGGACCTCGGGATGGCATTCTGAAAAGCTCTCGTTATAGGCCTTAGATATATCCGGCTCTGATTTTATTCGATATAGGTGTTAAAGACATCATAATGTAGTTATTTTAAACCGAGTTATATCAGTTTATATCAGTATATTGCGATTTTCGGATATTTCTTTGTGCTGCGTTATGAAGAGTTGGGCACGTCTGGGCCACATAGGAATTAGCAGCAAACATTAGCTAAGTTGAAGACGGCAATCTACAACCGAGCAACGATGATACTGGACAAAGGACCACTTTGTCCAGTTTGTCCAATGTTTAAGCTCATCAAAAAGTAAGAACTATTTATGATGTTAATTCGTTGTTCTGTTGAAAAATGTAAACCTATTATTCGGCCATTAATTTCGGTGCGGTCTCGCTTTAGCGCACGCTGTATGTTGTAGTAACGTTCATTTTAAAAATCTAGCACAGCGGTTGCATTAAGAACTAATGTATCTTTCATTTGCTGTCCAACCTGTATTTTTTAGTCAAGTTTATGATTAGTTATTGATTAGATTAGGTGCCTCTCCCAAGATTTCTCCCGACATTTTGTTGGCAGCTTGGCTACTATTCTCATTGTATAACCACGATTTGTGCCGCTAAATATGCACATTTTCGAACAAACAATATATGTATTGTGTAATATGATGTTATAGGACTGTCATCTGATGAAGTTTTGAGAAGGTTAGTGAAAAAATTTATATCTTTTGCTGGTTTATTCGCTATCGCTAACGTGCATGAATCAATGCTGCTGTGTGGTTGGCTATTGTAGTAAGCTAATATAATGCTAAATTGTGTTTTCGCTGTAAAACACTTAAAGAATCTGAAATATTGGCTGGATTCACAAGATCTTTGTCTTTCATTTGCTGTACGCTGTGTATTTTTCCTAAATGTTTTATGATGAGTATTTAGGTAATTCACGTTGCTCTCTGTAGTTATTCTAGTTGCTTTGGTGAGAGTTGTGATGGTGGCTGCAATGTAAAACTATGATTTATACCTGAAATATGCACATTTTTCGAACACAACATATGCTATACAATAAATATGTTATCAGACTGTCATCTGATGAAGTTGTTTCTTGGTTAGTGACTATTTATATCTTTATTTGGTCGCATTTGTGATAGCTACCTATGCAGGAAAAAAATGGTGGGAAAAAAAGTTGTGTCTTTTGCTATGGTGGTTAGCTAATAGAAATACATATTGTGTCTTCCCTGTAAAACATTTTTAAAATCAGAAATGATGGCTGGATTCACAAGATGTGTATCTTTCATTTGGTGTCTTGGACTTGTGATTTCATGAGCATTTTATTATATGATATCCCTGTGGCTTTAGGCTAGGCTATGCTAGTCAGCTTTTTTGATGGGGGGGATCCCGGATCCGGGTTTGTGACTCGTTAGAGGTTTTAAGCATGTCCCAGTTTAGGTCACCTAACAGTACGAGCTCTGAAGATAGATGGGGGGCAATCAACTCACATATGGTGTCCAGAGCACAGCTGGGGGCAGAAGGTGGGAGACTTGTTTCTGGAAAGGTGGATTTTTAGAAGTAGAAGCTCGAATTGTTAGGGCACAGACCTGGATAGTATGAAAGAGCTCTGCATGCTGTCTCTGCAGTAGATTGCAACTCCGCCCCCTTTTGGCAGTTCTATCTTGTCGGAAAATGTTAGGGATGTAAATTTCAGTATTTTGATGTCATCGCTAAGCCAGGATTCAGACACGGCTAGGACAACTGGGTTGGCAGAGTGTGCTAAAGCAGTGAGTTAAACAAACTTAGGGAGGAGGCTTCTAACATTAACATGCATGAAACTAAGGCTTTTATGGTTACAGAAGTCTAGGGGATGGGAGTGGAGCTAGGCGCTGCAGGGTCTGGATTAACCTCTACATCACCAGAGGAACTGAGGAGAGGTAGGATATGGGTACGGCTAAAGGCTATAAGAACTGGCCGTCTAGTGCGTTCGGAACAGAGAGTAAAAGAAACAGGTTTCTGGGCGCGGAAGAATAGATTTAAGGCATAATGTACAGACAAGGGTATGGTAGGTAAGGTCACCACATATGTGGGAGGGGAAACAAACAGGCTAGGTAAGGCATATTGAGCAGGGCTGGAGTCTCTACAGTGAAATAAGACAATAATCGCCAACCAAAACAGCAATGGACAAGACATATTGACATTAGGGAGAGGCATGCGTAGCCGAGTGATCATACGGACCAGTGGGAGGCTAGGCGAGCTGGAGACACGGCGATTCAGACAGCTAGCAGGCTAGCAGAAAGGCCTTAGGGGGACGTCGCGACGGAGAAGTCTGTTGTAGCCCCCTCGGATGGTTACGTCGGCAGACCAGTCGTATTGGATTGGCAGGGCTCTGTGTAGGCAGTAAAAGGGTCCAGGCCACAGGCCAAATGGCAAAATAGGTATTGTAGCCCAAGAAATTGGCTGATGGTCCTCTTCAGCTAACAGTCTGATATGCTCTTGACAGCTAGTGGGCTGCGGCTTGCAGGCTAGCGGATGGGCCTCCAGGGGACGTCGCGACGGTGGAGGCTGTTGAAACCCCTCGGGCGGATTACGTCGATAGACCAGTCGTGGTGGAATCGGCGGGGCTCCGTGACGGCAGTAAAAGGGGTCCTCTTCAGCTAGCCGGGAGATGGGCCTAGCACGAGGCTAATTCCAGGCTCACTGCTGCTGTCTTCGGGACAGAGACGTTAGCCAGGGGGTAGCCACTCGGATAGCTAGCTGCGATGATCCAGGTGAAAAGGTTCAGAGCTTGCGGTAGGAAACCGGAGATGTGGAGAAAGAGCAGTCCGGTATGCTCTTTGTTGAAATGCGCATTGCAGACTGTCAGGAGTTTCCAGGCTAAGGTTAACTGATGACCGCTAGCAGTGGCTAACTGACTATTAGCTTGTAGCTAGTTAGCTGGCTAGCTTCTGTTGGCGGTTCCGTTTCTAAAGCATAGAAAATAGCAGATCCATACCACATTGGGTGAGGCGGGTTGCAGGAGAGTATGTTGAAACTGGGGTTAAAAATAAAATATATATATACGAAATATATGCAAAGGGGAAAAAAAGATATGTACACGGGACATGACAAGACGAAGACAAAGACGTCTGAACTGCTACGCCATCTCGGAAAATCAAACTGTAAGGTCGACACCTGTTGTCTTTGACACACGTGATAAATAAACCTTGATTTGATTTGATTTGCATGTGTCTAAAATCAAACCAATGTCTCACAGCCCTTTGTCTCCTGTTTCATCCCACCATTTTAGTTGTGTTGCATTCAGTTATACATGTAATTGATAAGATTTCCCTGAGATTTTGTCATTCTGGTATTTGTGTTTTCATGTATGTTCTGTTGTGACTTGTTATAAACGCAGTCAGCATATAGAAGCATAACATATCATTAACCATTCCACAAATGTGTAATTTACACCCACCAGAATCAATATGCACCAGAGATATCACAGACATGTTCAGTGGGCACACCATAGCAAAATATTTTGCAACTGAAAATTAAATTGGACAGACTGTAGAACCTTCTCGTTTCACTCTGTTTCAAAACATTTTCCACCGATTGAACACGACCCATCACCACCGTACTGCAGCAACCACTTGATGGATCAAATGGCTATTTTTTTACCCTTACACTCTGTGAAGCTGAAGCACCATTCAGTAGGCCTATCATCACCTCTACATCATTAGAGTGCCACTGCCACCTCTTCTGGACAGTGGAGTGGTGCTTGAATCATCATGAAGCATGCTTTAAAAAAACACGTGGGTCAAGCTCTGACACTGCTCCTAAACATGGTTGAAAGAAACCGCTTTCTGTAATTTTACAACTGTTTAAAAAATAAATATGACAGTCCTGTAGCACATGATAGTATGATTAATATATTGTCGTCAATGATACATTTAGATTGTTGCATGGATGTATGTGTACTTGATCTACTCGTAAAAATGTGAAAGGCTGTCGTGCTTTGTGTTCGTCTCAGTGTATTTTATTTATGGTGGTAAATGTATCAGAAGCTTTTTGACTGTGTTCGATCACTTTATTAGCAGCACTCTAGGGTTCTCTCCCACTAAAACCCTGGAGCGCTACAAAAAAGTGATCGAAGCTGCAAATATTGCATCGTCAATGGGTCGTTCTTGAATTGTGGTTGCATTTACGTCCCTTGCCTTTGCAGCCATGAAAAACACATTTAAATTACACATAGTTACACATCATACATGTTTTTGTTTATATTGAATTGTTTATCAATGCTAAAACGGCGGGGGGGGGGGGCCTGTGACAACAATGTTGGACCCCTTGTGGCCCCCCTAAATGTGGAGTATGAAATCATTTTTACATAACTCATTTTTGCTATCGTTCTTTTTTTACATGCGTTATTAGACAGTGGCAATGATGATGATTATGAACATGGTCTTTTGCCTGCTAATGCCTGCAATGCAGTGAAGAAAACGATGACAACAATAACGTCTAATGTAACTGGCCCCTCTAACAGTACAACTAGCCCCAGCTTGCCCCCCCCCAGTTGAAATGGTATAGAACCGCCACTGGTAGTGATGCGTAGCATTGTAATGGCATGGTTTGGATATCAATCTATTATTTTGAATGCTAGAAAGCGAACAAAATTATTTAATATATTCTATAGAGCAACAACAAAAAATATAATATATAGTCTGTAATAATGTCTGTCCCTCAGTTTTATGTCTTTGGTGTTACCGTCTTAAACTGGTATGGTTCCCAATCAGAGGCAGCTGTCTATCGTTGTCTCTGATTGGGGATCATATTTAGGCAGCCTTTTTCCCACTGGGCTTTTGTGGGATCTTGTTTGTGTGTAGTTGCCTGTGAGCACTCCATGACTTCACGTTTTGTTTGTTCTGCATTGTTTTTGGTGAGTTTCATTAATTAAACATGTGGAACTCTACGCACGCTGCGCCTTGGTCCGTTTATTCTACAAACGATCGTGACAGTTAGACAGTACAAGGACCTTGAGCATTCCCACTGGCCACAAACTAGTTGAATCAACATTGTTTCAACGTAATTGTCAACGTATTGTTATGTGGAAAATACATAGGATTATAAAAAAGCTATCAACAGTTGGTTCGAGGGGGAAATTTCAACAACGGGATTATGTCATCATGGTAACCACATTCCAACATAGACAAACCTTGTTAAAATATATTACATTTGTATCTTTAAAACAATGTCAGATTTTAAACCTTACTGTATATCCATTGTCAGAAAAAAAACTGTAGGCTGGACAGCACCTCCTAATGGAGAATTGGTCCATCTACAGTCTCATATTCAGGATTTTAACCAAGCCCAGCCCTGCATAACTACGATGTTTGTCACTGACTATTACCAATGTGCTATCATGAGAATGATCAGATAGAGTCACTGTTGCTATTTCAAATAGTAAAGGTTCAACAGAGCAAATGAAATGTGACCATACTTTATCACTCAAATATCATCAATGATGTCGTTTAGGCCCATATAGCATTCACAAAGTCATCAAGAGCTATTGTTTCAATTGAACTTACAATTCAACAAAAAATAAACAATACAACAGGCCTAGGCTTTCAAGCTCTAGTTGATTTTGAATTGAAATATATTTAGTGATATTAAATAGTTTTTTGTTGTCAACACAACCAAATATCAACATTTGAAGGATATTTATCTTCTGCTTGGATAGTCTGATCTGTGCCACTGACTGAGTTTGGCTTTAATTACAGTGTGTCTAAAAATATATATTTGACATGTTGGATTCATGTGTCCATCTCAACCAAATGTCAAAGTTAAACAAAAGACTAAATCAAATTAAACTTAATTTAAAATGCATTAAAAGTTTGATTTCATGTAATCCTATTCTAAAGTCAATGTCCGCGCCCCTGCAGAAAAAAAATCCCCATAAAAATCTGTCAGTTTAAACCAGAGCTAAAGTGGTGTTTGTCAAACCGTGAGACATCAGAAAATTCTCACAAAATTGTCTGTGGCATCCAAACATTTTGCCCTACGATCCCCACAAGCGTCTTGGGACTTGTCTGAAGTCGGAACAACCAATCTGCCAACTTCTGTCTGTAGTGTCCAAACAGTTCGGGCTACACACTAATATGTGGAAAGGTGAGACTCTCACGAACATGTTGGATGTTTTGTTCTAGGATGCCCACATGCCTCACAAGACTCGTCTGAAGATCTCCGATGACATTTGAAAATATTAATGGAAGTACAGCGCATTCGGAAAGTATTCAGACACCTTGACTTTTTCCACATTTTGTTACGTTGTTATGCACATTTGTGGCCTGCTGGAGGTCATTTTGAAGGGCGCTGGCAGTGCACCTCCTTGCACAAGGGTGGAGGTAGCGGTCCTGCTGCTGGGTTGTTGCCCTCCTACGGCCTCCTCCACATCTCCTGATGTACTGGCCTGTCTCCTGGTAGCGCCTGCATGCTCTGGACACTACGCTGACAGACACAGCAAACCTTTTTGCCACAGTTCGCATTGATGTGCCATCCTGGATGAACTGCACTACCTGAGCCACTTGTGTGGGTTGTAGACTACGTCTCATGCTACCACTAGAGTGAGAGCACCGCCAGCATTCAAAAGTGACCAAAGCATCAGCCAGGAAGCATAGGAACTGAGAAGTGGTCTGTGGTCACCACCTGCAGAATCACTCCTGTTTTGGGGGGTGTCTTGCTAATTGCCTATAATTTCCACCTTTTGTCTATTCCATTTGCACAACAGCATGTGAAATTTATTGTCAATCAGTGTTGCTTCCTAAGTGGACAGTTTGATTTCACAGAACTGTGATTGACTTGGAGTTACATTGTGTTGTTTAAGTGTTCCCTTTATTTTTTTGAGCAGTGTATAAATAATATTGGTCTATCTGCAAAAACCTGTAACATTCATCTGTATGCAGATGGCACTGTTATGTGCGCTATTGACCCTACTGCTGACCAGACTATGTTAGAGATGCAATCTGATTTTGTTGCCTTGCAGAAAAAATTGGTACTTCAAGCGGGGAAAAACTAAATGTATGTTGTTTTCTATTTCTGGTAGAAATATCTCAGATGGTTTACACATTTATGCATTGGATGGTTCTTTCATCAAGCAGGTTCCCGCTTATAAATATATGGGCTTATTGGGCTGGATGAGCTAGTTTAAGAAGATGAGATTTAAAGTAAGCTTATTTTATAGAAATAGATCATGTCTCTCCCTAAACAGCAGGAAAGCAGGCTGTACAGGCAACTTTTCTGCCAGCTCTTGATTATGGTGACACCACTTATCAGAATGCAGCAACCACTACTCTAAAACTCCTGGATGCAGTGTACCGTAGCGTGCTTGGCTTTATCACAGGTGACAGGTTTAATACTCATCCCTGCATCCTTTATCAGAAGGTCTGCTGAACCTTTCTAAATCCCCATAGGTCACATCCTTTCTCCTTTTTTGTTTACATAAGCTCTGCTGCACAAGCTTCTAACATATCTCACTTCTCTGTTAAAGTAGAAAACTATGGGGCACCAAACCCGCTCACAGGGTTGGTTAACTCTTGAGGTCCCTCATTTTTCTACCGACTTATGTAATCAGCCTTTAGTTTAACGTCCCCCCATGTTTGGAATAATTTACAAACGTCATTACATCTGGGATTTCTGGTGTGAATGGGGCAGTTTAGAACACCGATGAGGGATGAATTCACTGAGGTTGTGTTTTGGTTGATTGTGATCATTTATTTGTGTTGTTGAAATGTAGTGTATCTGTAAATTCTGTATCTTGTAGTTTCTTTTTTTGCTGTTTTAATGAATTCTAATGTTGATTTGTGACTTGTTTGTTCTCAGGTAACCATTGAGAATGAGACCCTGGTCTCAATTGGGCTCCCCTGAATAAAGAAAAGTGTATTACTCCTACTGGTGACACAATGTTATCCTAATGGTAAAAGTATTTAAAGTCATTAAGATGCCATATTAGTTTATTTAGAATGGGAAGATGTACCCAAAATACATTTAAATAAAAATTTACCTGGGAAAAAATGTATTTTTTTTCTAAAATGCCATACAATTCAAGAACAACCCCAATACTACCTCTGTGATACTAATGTAAGCAGATGCCTCTGACGACAAACGGTCCATTTGTGTATTTGGCAGGGCTGTTCAAAGTCAGGAGTTCCAAATGTAAAGAATAAGAATGAATGTGGGTAAGCCTCTGTAGTTTTGTTTCAAAAACTGACAAATAATTCAGTTGTGTTCAGCCTCCACACTCTTATTCCCCAGAGAACATCCGTGTGCTGCGTCATAGAACTCTTCCCTATTGTTATCGATCAGTATATATAATGTACATTACTCTGTTGAGCCCCTTAGTGATTCACCTGCTCAGTAGTGGTTTAAAAACACAGTGAACAGAGTGCATGTCAACTGGAAGCATGTTAAAGGGACTGTACGAAACACCGCTGTGGGCTACGAGCGCTGCAGGGATAAAATCCTATTTTAAACTGATTAGCCTAGATTTGACAACTGGTTTTCCAGGTTGATAAACAACTGTTTCTCTGAGATTGAGCGGTAACCTAGAGTCTAACTGTTCTCAGTCTCTGACTGTCCTAGAGGCACACACGGAGGTCTGAGGATTAGCCTATGTTTCGACTGAAACACATCCAACCACAGCAATTAAAAAGCTTTGTTGATATGATCGCGAGCCCTCAGTGCAAAATAGTCACCCCACTATCAAGCATGTTAGAATATCCATGCCCATCCAAGGCATTTTCAAATATTATTAACCTAACAACCCCTATTATTCTCAACCTTAATTACTGTTCCAAGGCATTCTCTCAGTATCAGCAATAACCTATTTAAAGTTGAACCACCATCAACAAATGGCAGACGGTGGGAATGCAGGGTACAATGATATACGGATTTGTACCACAGAGGCACATCAAGGAGCTATCTGTCTCCCCTGGTGGGATTTTAGAGAGTAAACAAAGACATCAGGTGGCTCCTGAATTGATAAAAAAAAAATATATACATTCCTCTCTTATGGAATGTTCTGTGTCTCGGAGTCTAACTGAGGAATTGCTGTACTCTGTCTCTTTCCTTTTTACACAACAACAGAAGATAGCCAGACTGTACAGCTTTGGCTCAGTTGGTAGAGCATGGTGCTTGCATTGCCAGGGTTGTGGGTTCAATTCCCATAGGGGACCAGTATGGAAATGTATGCACTACTGTAAGTTGCTCTGGATAAGAGTCTGCTAAATGTAAGATATGGCATTATCTATACTATATATGCCATTTTAGCAGACATATTTTATCCCAAGCGACTTACAGTCATGCGTGCATTCATTTTGATATGCGTGGCCCCAGCGGGAATTGAACCCTTAGCGTTGCAAGAGCCATGTTCTATCAACTAACTGTTCCACACAGGACCACATAAAGACTAAAATATGTGCTCAAAGGCTAGAATATTCCTGCTTCAAAATAATGATTATACTAATCAAGGTCCCAGATGAATTTAAGAGTTTTGGGGGTTCCCTCTAAGTGAGCTGAATCAATGTTAATATTCTAGAATTAGTATTTTACACACTTATGGGTAACCCCTGCGAATCCAACCATGATTAAAAAGATTGTTCAAAAGAACTTCATTATTCCTCACCAATATTCCACATTCTACATTTAACACCAGCATTGTGAGGTCGGAATCGTCAGACCAGCATTGAATGTAACAGCAAAAAGCATCACAACCTGTGACATGTTTTACATCATCTCAATTTCCAGAGGTTGGAGAAAAGCTGCACTTAAAATATGTCTCTCTCTCTCTCCCTCACTCTTTCTCTGTTCTTCCTTCCCATCCCCTGGCCTGTTGGGAGAAGCTGCTGCTTCTGCGTTTTGAAAGGAGGGAGATGTAGGCAGTCTATCGGCTACTTCCTTTCTTATGATCTCTTAAGACTTTGATGAAAAGCTGAAACCTGACACCAGAGCAGCTAGTTAGGCTAGAATTGTTTTCATCTCTGTCCTGCATTACTTCCATTCTTTTGGCTTATGTCTGATATCTGTGCGTCAGGCAGACAGCTTGGAGGGCTGTAAAGAGGTTGGATTACAGGTGTAGAAGAGGTAGGGGAGGCATGAGCAACAAAACAGCATTATGAACTCACACAGAGGTCAACGTTTTGAATGCAACTCGGCAATGCATCAACATCTTCAGTCGGTATAAGGACACCCTTGAGACTTCCTCTACATAGACAAATCCCCTTATTTATCTGCAAATGGATTCTTGTTGCGATGCTAGTTGGTGAACGTGTGACAGAATGGGTCTATGTATTTTTGTTTCCTTGGACTTCCCAGCTAATGACGTGTAGCCTAGTCATGAACTGTTTTGGAATCCACAGAGTATCATTCATGAAATTAGTAACACAAATGACTCAGTAACATGACAGCAACTGTATTCCAAACAACAGTGTACTACTACTGTGAATCTATCAATAATAAATTGGTACGGATGGCTCAGGTCTTCCATTAGCCAGGCCACATTCAGTCCGTCATTGCCTTCTGCTGGCCGACTCTGTGAACAGCCCTAGATGTAGAAGTGTTCTCCGAGTAAGACACATGCTACTGTAGCAGTGCTTCATAACATTCCCTATTGCTGGGTCAGAATCCGCACAGTAGATTAGGTGGGAATATTTTATTGGGGCTGACTCCCCAAGTAAAAACGTTGGATTGATGATTGGCATGCAGTTGACTATGACAGGTGGAAGCAAAATAATAATCTGTTACATAAAATGGACTGAAGACTGGCTTCAAAGTCAGTGACAGATGAAACTACCAGTCACAGTCACAGGGGGAAAATATACTGAACACAACATGTAAAGTGTTGGTGCCATGTTTCATGAGCTGAAATAAAAGATCCCCGAAATGTTCCATGCCCACAAAAAGCTTAGTTGTCTCAAATTGTGTGCACAAATTTGTTTACATCCCTGTTAGTGAGCATATCTCCATTGCCAAGATAATCCAACAGTTCGGCATCGTAACCGACTTCAGTGGACAAATGTTCACCTTCGATGGCCACTGGCACGCTGGATAAGTATGCTCTTCACAGATGAATCCCAGTTTCAACTGTACCGGGCAGATGGCGTCTTGTTGGCGAGTGGTTTGCTGATGTCAACGTTGTGAATAGAGTGCCCCATGGTGGCGATGAAGTTCTGGTATGGGCAGGCATACGCTACGGACAATGAACAAAATTGCATTTTATCGATGGTCATTTGAATGTGACGAGTTCCTGAGGCCCATTGTCGTACCGTTCATCTCCCGCCATCACCTCATGTTTCAGAATGATATTGCACGGCAGGGATCTGTACACAATTCCTGGAAGCTGAAAATGTCCCAATTCTTCCGTGGCCTGCATACTCACCAGATATGTCACCCATTGAGCATGTTTGGGATGCTCTGGATTGACAATATTCAGCAACTTCGCACAGCCATTGAAGAAGAGTTGGACAACTTTCCACAGGCAACAATCAACAGCCTGATCAACTCTATGCAAAAAAAAGACGTGGCAAATAGTGGTCACACCAGATACTGACTGGTTTTCTGATCCATGGCCCTACACTTTTTTTAACAGTATCTGTGACCAACAGATGAACATGGTCGCTCTGTTCATGGCTCCTAATGTGTTATATCTCACATAATTAGCTCAGAACATCCTTTACACTAATACATACAGCCGGAAATAACTTTTGGATATTAGAACGGCGGTAATACGACTTTCCTCAGTTGGACCCTTTGTTAGTACCCACAAGGAAATTCCACTTATACCAGAGACTGCTTCAAGACGCCGCCGGCGGAGAAGAGATATTCGGAGTGGACTTTTAGTCCGACTCAGGAGGTGTGCATGCCATCCATCACTTCGGAGTATATTACAAGCATTTCGCTACACCCGCAATAACATCTTCTAAATATGTGTATGCGACCAATAACATTCGATATTTTAAATTAGTCCGTCATGTGAAATCCATAGATTAGGGCCTAAGGAATTTACTTCAATGGACTGATTTCCTTATATGAATTGTAACTCAGTAAAAACGTCGAAATTGTTACATGTTGCATTTATGTTTTTGTTCAACGTAGTTTTTATGACTTTCTTATGGTAAAGTAAAATCTAAAAATCTATGTTGCTGTTATGTTCTGAATTATTTTAATTTGGGATGTTGTTGTGTTCAATGAACACAGTCCGTTGTCAACAGACCTGCAAAGTGAAGTAACCAACAAGACTCACTTTGAAGAGTTTGTGATGGCATTTTATTCAAATCTTTTCAGACAGAGAATGGGGGAGCATAATCCCATGGTACTGTATGACTGTTCAAAGCAAACAGTAGTCATCAATCTGTATCAAACCATATTGTTCCTCAAATGTTGCCATTTTATTTCTTGTCTTTGTTTTCTCTGTTTTTCTCATGTTTTGTCTCAGCAGAGCGCTTGGCGCATAGCTGAAAAGGATGAATAAAATCTGAGATAGTGATTTCCACTCAGCAACACGTTAACTATATTACAATTCTCATTGATGTAAAGTCTCAATAATTATTCCAATTGTATCCAGAAAGAACGGACAAGGAATCTAATTAAGCACTGGTGCACTACAAAAGACACAGTTTGAATGATTGGATGCATCTTTATGTTTGTGAAGAAAAGTGCTCAAATTGCAGTGCGTGCATTGAGAGAGAAAAAAGATACCTGGAGAGATTATACATTTTCTCTTCCGTGCTCTCTTTCTTTTAGTTCCTTTGAAAGCTCAGCTGGATCTGATACTGTAGAGGACAACTTGTAAGACAAAAACAGAATCCTTCCCTTCCTATTCAAATTAGAGCCCTTACTCAGCCTGTCAGGGCATCTCTAACACTTCATGCTAGATGGAGAATACAAGGCAACTAACTATACAGGAGTCTCCATCTCAGCAGAAAAAGGAGAAAGAAAGAATGATGACGTCGATTACCAATAGACTGCTCCTTCATAAAGCATAAAACAGTCTACTTCAGGCTATGACAGTACAAATGAGAGCATCCTTTTTGGAATGTATATTTTGTCCACATTGCATCACTAGGGGGCATGAGCGAGATGTCTAAAGTTTGGGAAGCTGACTCAGATCAAGTGCAGATCTGTTCAGTCTAACTATGTTGTTAGAACATACTACTTATTTTTGTTCGACAGGCTATTTGTATTTGCTTTTATTATGTATCCCCATTCCCTGCTGCCTTATACAATTTAAAAAAAACATTACAATACATTGACAGATTTTACAACATATAATGTGTTTCCTCAGGCACCTATTCCACCACTACCACATATCTACAGTGCAAAATCCATTTGTACGTGTGTGTATAATGCGTATGTTATCATGTGCGCGTATGCATGTGTCTGCGCCTATGTTTGTGTTGCTTCACAGTTCCCGCTGTTCCATAAGGTGTATTTTTATCAGGTTTTTTTTAATCGAATTTTACTGCTTGCATCAGTTACTTGATGTGGAATAGAGTTCCATGTATCTTATCTTAATCAGCAACAGAATGTTTATCTTATTTTGAAGATATCCTAGTTGTTTTTAGATGGTCTACTCAACATTTAGAATGAATAGTGAAAAGAAAAACTTTGGATGTTCACCCACATTGATGTCAAATGTTCCTCATATGCTTGCAAAAATATACTTGTTCAATCTCTTTCTTTGTTAATGTCTTGGCTATGGAACATCAAGCAGAAAAAAAATCTGTATTCACTGATCATTTGTCATCTCTAGTAATTGTTATACCAGTTTTGAAGAACATAATGGGTAATTACTTAGAAATAAAATTGTGATGATTGGTGATTGCTTGGCATGTGAAATGTTAATATAGAGGACGGTATGGTCAGAATGACCTGTGTCGTTTCACGTGGAGCAGACATGTGACTCACTCCATTCCTTACGGTAGTACCCATTGTGTCTGAACCCAACATCTCCCACCTCGGTCACACGTTAGACGACCCACCCATGTTGCTATAAATGTCACCTAGGACCCAAATAGTTGAACCATCTGTTGTGATCAAGGTAGAAAGGAGAACAAGTCCCCTCTGCTTATTCCCCAAAGTACTATTTTTAAAAGGCTAAGGCTGTGTTTGTTTCCTCGAGGAGGGAAGAGGAGTAAAAGTGACCAGTGATTCCTGCTCTTTCTGATGTGCTGTTGACAAAGGCATCTAGGAGAAGCATTAGGCACTGGCTGCTGTTTCTGTCATTATAATTTTTTTAAATGAAAACAAAGAATATACTGAAATTTTTCCTGGAGTGTGTCCCATCCTTATCATCTCTCTGATGACTCTAGCAGAGGATGGTGATGGGGGTTCATCCTGTAAAAGCTGTGTTCTTGTTGAAATAATCAAAGTGTCAAGTTGAACAATTCATGCCAAGGGTTTTCACAAACTACCGGAGAGGAATGGCTGCTACAACCATTAACCAACCTTGTTTTGTGCTGGAAAACTTTTTACTCATACTGGCTTGCCAAGAGGACCTGTACCTGACCACATCCTTAAAACTGCAGGTGAAACTCCCCCAGGATGCACTGAGTTGAAAGAGTACGATGAGTTCGATGAGGCCCAGCTACAGTAAACAATGTCAGTGTCACGCCCTGACCTTAAAGAGCCTTTTATTCTCTAATTTGGTTAGGTTAGGGTGTGACTAGGGTGGGTACTCTAGTTTTTGTATTTCTATGTTGGCCTGGTATGGTTCCCAATCAGAGGCAGCTGTCTATCGTTGTCTCTGATTGGGGATCATATTTAGGCAGCCTTTTCCCACTGGGCTTTTGTGGGATCTTGTTTGTGTGTAGTTGCCTGTGAGCACTCCATGGCTTCACGTTATGTTTGTTCTGCATTGTTTTTGGTGAGTTTCATTAATTAAACATGTGGAACTCTACGCACGCTGCGCCTTGGTCCGTTCCTTCTACAAACGATCGTGACAGTCAGGAAATAAGGAGGACCTGACAAACCACGATAAACATTTTCAAAATACAGTATGTGCATCTAACATTGACCCGGGGGGGCACACGAGATCTGGGGGCCCATGCGCCTGTCATCGATGTCTATTATTTTAAATGCAATAAATCATTTTCACAGCAACCCTCCAAAAAGTCATTCATTTCAATATGTACTAGGAAGCTAAGTGTTTGTTTCTTGTGCTTCAGGAATGTGACTGAAAAATTGCCCCAGGCTTTGAAAAAAGTAACTGAAGTATACGGGGATATTGGTGAACAAGTGTGGTGGTTAAGGCTACGACGGAGCAATACTCAGATGTTCAAAAGCGCATATCAGACCGAGAGTCTAATGCTTCTTAGGTAGCTAGTTCTTTATTCGTTTTAGTTTAGAAAACAATCTCTCGTAGAAGCACAGTTACCAGGATGGTAAAAACAGTGTGGTTGCTATAGCAACATTGGGGAAACTGGGAAGAAGGGAGTGGTGCCTCGAATACAGCCATTATGCAACATCTTTAATTGTGCCTCTCATTCTCCTTAATTGCCAGCCACAACACGTTATGGAAGGAGATTAACTGTATATGAAGCTCTGGGGACAGGTCGTCTGGATACTGGACAGCCAATAAATTGGCAGATGCAAACAGATCTTTATCTTTCGCAGACAACAGTTCTTGCGGGCTTGAACATTCCCTGAAAATAAATCCATAAATATAATAGCTGTCTGATTGCTGATACAGTGTGAGCACGATACGGAGGTTGTGCATTACTAGACTGCATAAAGGGGAACATTGATTCAACATACAACAACATTTAACAAAGTGTTTCGTCACCATTGTACTGTTTCCAGAATTTGGATATTTCTTGACAGTTTGCCTGTTTGTTATGTATGCTCCCCCATTTGTGAGGCGAGAGGGAGTTGAGAGTTGGTGGTCTGTGGTGAAATACCCCACAGCATCTTCCTATCCCATTAGTCAGATAGCTATCGGACACTCCTAGTCTGTCTGGCTCTTTAATGGACCAGTGATTCCTGCTCTGTGCTCTTGACAAAGGCATCTAGGAGAAGCATTAGGCACTGGCTGCTGTTTCTGTCATTCTGATTTTTTTAATGAAAACAAAGAATATACTGACATTTTTCCTGGAGTGTGTCCCATCCTTATCTCTCTGATGACTCTAGCAGAGGATGGTGATGGGGGTTCATCCTGTAAAAGCTGTGTTCTTGTTGAAATAATCAAAGTGTCAAGTTGAACAATTCATGCCAGGGGTTTTCACAAACTACCTGAGAGAAATGGGAGCTTCTACCATTAACCAACCTTGTTTTGTGCTGGGAAAGGTTCTTACGCCATACTGGCTTGCCAAAATGACCTGTACCTGACCACATCCATAAAACTGCAGGGGTAAACAAAAACCTGCACTGAGAATACTTTAAATGGTTCATTTGTTGGTCAAGTGAAACTCCCCCAGATTGCACTGAGTTGAAGGAATGCAAGGAATTTGATGAGGCCCAGCTACAGTAAGAAAAAATTAGAACTTAAGGAGGATCACAGAAACCACAATAAAAAATGTCAAAATATGTGCATGCAACATTGACCAGTCACCATATGTTTACAGTAATTGTGATTTCTTCTACTCAATTACTGTAAAAAGAATCCACCCTAGGATCAACACTTTTTGTGAACCTTCTTTGACGCTAGAGAAGTGTAAGCTGCTACCTCTTGGTTTAGGGCTTTCCAGAGAAAGACATTATTATCTCCCACTGGGCACGGACGTCAATTCAACGTCTGTGCCACATTGGTTCAAGGTAATTTTATTGGTTTTTAGTGCAGTTTGTTTTCATGTCAGGAATCATGGCCATAAACCAGTCCATCATCACAGACTGGACAACATGTTTTACAAATTTCTTTTTGGTCCACTATTAAAATAATGGAAAAATGGCATGTACGCTATTGTCTTACTGTCCCTTTTCCATGACTTAACCACAGTGTAACCTTTAAATGTTTAGTTTGTATAGTTTCTATAGTTTAGGCCCAAATGTGACAAAAGGGTGATTACTGGGTTTTCCTCTGTAAAATGTATAAAATAATATAACTACTGTCCACTGGATTTATTAACTTCACCCATGTATACCAACACTTCCAGAAATGAAGGTCTTTGTGGGTGGCCTCTTATGAATGTGAAGTATGCCCTCGTACCAGAAAGATAAACTGAATATCACAGTTGATATGGAACGGCACATATTTACACCTAATTGCTCCGGAGGCCAATATGGTTAAGGTTTGGGAGGCCGTAGCTGGAACCACATGAAGCTGTCTGTCTGATTACCTGCTCTGAGCATGATGAGTACAAGGAAGTCATTTTTTACTATACTGACTGGAGGGGAACATTTATCATAGCTCCGCTAAGCAACAGTTGTTTCTTCACAACTGTATTGTACAGTATGTGGTCCCGAAAAACATGGAGGCCGGGATTCAACTGACTAGACTGCCTAATTCAACAACATTCAACAAAGCTTTGCTAAGTGTTTCTTCACCATTGTACTGTTTCTAGAATGTGACATTTTAATTCCATGAAGAAAAAACAAACATATATTTTATATAGTGCCTTCAGAAACTATTCACACACCTTCACCTTTTCCACAGTTTGTTGTGTTACAGCCTGAATTTAAAATGTATTAAACATATTTTGCTTCACTGGTCTACACTCAATACCACATAATGTCAAAGTGGAATTATGCATTTCAAATGTATAAAATTTTTTATTAAAAATGAAAAGCTGAAATGTCTTGAGTCATTAAGAATTTTACCCCTTTGTTATGGCAAGCTTAAATAAGTTTAGGAGTAAACATTTGCTTAACAAGTCACATAATAAGTTGCATGGACTCACTGTGTGTGCAATAACATGATTTTTTGAATGACTACCTCATCTCTGTACACCAAATATACAATTACCTGTAAGATCTATGTCGAGCAGTGAATTTCAAACACAGATTCAACCACAAAGACCAGGGAGGTTTTCCAATGTCTCGCAAATAAGGGCACCTATTGGTAGATGGGTAAATGTACAGAATGAACATATTCCAAAACGTGCATCCTGTTTGCAACAAAGTAATTCTGAAAAACAATGTGCAAAGCAAGTCACTCTTTGTCCTGAGTATAAAGTGTTGTGTCTGAGTACCACTTTTCCCCCATATTTTCAACATAGTGGTGGTTGCATCATGTTATGGATATGCTTGTAATTGTTCAGGACTGGGGAGTTTTTTCGTGTAAAAAAGCAACGGACTGGTGCTATACACAGGCAAAATCCTAGAGTAAAACCTGGGCCCTCATTTATCAATGTTGCGTACGGACAGAAGTTCGCAAACCATGCGTGCGATCATTTCTAAGCAAAGTGTGGGATTTATCCATTTGTACTTATACTTGAGAATGTGTGTAAATTGAAGTACACCTCTGACCATGCGTATGCACAGGAGGTTGTAGTAGAAAAGTCAAACTGCTAATGAAATACCATCCACCAGATGGAGAAAGGATTGACATACTGGATCAAATTATCACCTATGAAGAAAAAAGATAATACATTAAATAGTTTATCCACTTAAACTACCAATAGTTTTCTCAGGGTGCTATCAAATTCATGAACATGAAACCATTTAAACCTAATTGAATAATAAAGATCAATTAGAAAGAGAGTGGAATGTAAGGTTGGAGACAATTTAGTTAAACCAGTTAAATAATATAAAGCAACACTGAGGCATTGTGACTGGTCCAAAATGGCAAATCTTGCATTGCTGGAGGATCTGGCACACGCTGCATTACACAGAGAGCGTGTTTTCAATGAGCGTGCAGATTTTTTTGCTGAGACCGACACTTGGCTTACTAGTAGATTTTGTTTTTTAAGGCATATTTTATTGTATCTCTGCAACCAACTCTCTCCGGTATTAAAAAGGGAGACGAAACGCATCAATGCCATCCCAGTGCGTACCCAAGTCCTCTCCACCCTGGGATTTTTGGCCACTGGAACATTCCAATGGAAGATTGCGGCTCAGTCTGGCATTTCACAACCAACCATGAGCCGAATTTTGCTTGCAGTCCTTCATGGCACTATTTCATTGATCCCACAATACATACAGTTTCCGTACACTGCTGTGCAACAGGCCAGAGTGAAAAGGAATTTCCATACCATAGCTGGATTTCCCAATGTCATTGGAGCAATTGACTGCACCCCCATCGCAATAACAGCACCATCATTGAACAAATTCAACTTCGTCAACAGAAAAGGTTTCCATTCTGTCAATGTGCAGGTCATCTTTGATTCACATTTGGCTTTGTTGAATGTAGTGGCCAAATGGCCAGCTGGGACACACGATTCAGTCATTGTGCAGAACAATTCAGTCGGCCTTAACCTCCAGGAAGGAGCTGTTGAGGAGGGATGGCTTATTGGTAAGTGACTTATGTTTTATTTGCAAGGTTTTATTTGCAATGTTAGATCTATACTGGGAAACAATATCTGAATATTGTGTTCATAACTGCAGGAGACCGGGGCTACCCATTAAAAACATGGCTGATGACTCCCCACACAAACCAACAAGAGGCAAGGTACAACCAAGCCCACGCATGCACAAGAACAACAGCGGAGCACACCATAGGCCTGCTGAAAGGGCGTTGGCTGTGTTTGTCTGGGACAGGAGGCACACTGCAATACCAGCCTAGCAAGGTCAAATGCCATTAGGTGAATGTAATACAATGTGCAAATTCCTTTTTAGGTTTGCTACATCGTCAAGGCTTGCAGTGTGCTCCACAACATTGCAATCAAAAATGACATTCCACCCAGACCCGATGAGCCCATGCCTGACAGGGAGTGTTTCCCACCACCCATAGCTCTGGCACTGAGGACAAGAGTCAATATCATACAATGGTTTTAAGGTATCTGTTATTGTAATCAAATCGACAAGGAAAACACATTTACATTGCACCAGAAATTATTGTCTCTCATGTTTGACACAATCAACAAGTTCTTTCAATGATTGATGTTTCTTTCTCAGGCCGTTGCATACGTCCTCCAGCTGCTGTTTGAGTCCAAGAATTGATGTCTTCTTGTTGTTTCAAGACTGCGTCAGTCAAAACATGCGGTTCAGCTGAAGCGCTTGACCAAAGAGGACACCCTTCTGGTAGGCCTGGGGATGAGGGGTCAGGCAAATCACCCACATCTGTCAAGATTTCATGTTTTGTTATTTTTGTTATGCTCATTTTGTTATATATATTTGTTATATTTATTGTCAAGAATTTTTTTTTAGATGTGGTCCATGTCTGAATATGGTTGCGAAAATAAAGCTTGAGTCACGCCCTGGCCATAGAGAGACTTTTATTCTCTATTTTGGTTAGGCCAGCGTGTGACTAGGTTGGGCATTCTAGTTTCTTTATTTCTATGTTTTCTATTTCTTTGTTTTTGGCCGAGTGTGGTTCCCAATCAGAGGCAGCTGTCTATCGTTGTCTCTGATTGGGCATCATACTTAGGCAGCCTTTTTCCCACCTGTGGTTTGTGGGTAGTTATTTTCTGTTTAGTCTCTGTTACCTGACAGAACTGTTCACTTTTCTTTTTGTTACTTTGTTCGAGTGTTTTTTGTGAAATAAATTATCATGAAGACTTACCACGCTGCGCTTTGGTCCACTCCTTCCGACGACAGGTGTTAGAGCTTGATTTACCATCAGTTGATGTGTCTGGTATTCCTTCAGGGTCTGGGAGAGGGTCCTCAGTATCACCATCACAAATGATGCCAGACACTGAGGTCTCTCCAATTATGCTGCCAATGTGCTGGTCCATAGCAGACAGTGAAGAGTCACTCTGCCCTCCTCCTGTTGCACTTATATCCCTTTTGTGGATAATTGTTGATTTTTTTTGCATATGTTTTCTAATCAAACCATTTCTTTTTAATTTTTAACTGTTCTGCACTCAGATGAGGCAGAATTCACCACAGCTCTAACCTGCTCCCTAGCAATATTTTTTTATCTTATTTGTCAAGCCATTGCTGAGGGCTCCAAAAAGTATGGCCTGTTTTGCTTCCACTTCGGTGATCAAAAGTTCTCATTCTGCATCCAAAATGTTTTTTTTCTTTGTCTTTTTTGTCTTTTTTGATTTCTCCATGTTGGCGGACAGAAATTAGTGACATTTCTTGCAGCTTCAAAAGGAATGTTTGTGACCATAAATTGTCATTTAGGGCAGTTCTTTATGCAAATGAGACTTCACATTGTTTAGAATGTGTCTGATTTATCAAGGCAAAATACTTACAGGTGTGTGTAAATGAAGCGTACGAGCAATTGATAAATACCAACTTTTTTGTACTTGCTAACATTCTACATTTTCTTCGTACGAGTTAATTTAGAAGCTTTGGTTCAGTCTGCTTTCCACCAGACAATGGGAGATGAATTCACCTTTCAGCAGGACAATAACCTGAAACACAAGGCCAAATCTACACTGGAGTTACTTACCAAGAAGAAAGAAAATGAGTGACCAAGTGACAGTTTTGACTTAAATCTACTTAAAACAATCTATGGCAAGACCTGAAAATGATTGTCTAGCAATGATCAACAACCAATTTGACAGAACTTGAAGAATTTTGAAAATAATAATGGGCAAATATTGCACATTATTGTTTTCCAGGTGTGGAAAGCTCTCAGAGACGTATCCAGAAAGACTCACATCTGTAATCACTGCCGAAGGTGCTTCTACAAAGTATTGACTCAGGGGTGTGAATACTTATGTAGATATTTCTGTTTGATTTTCAATACATTTGCAAACATTTCTAAAAACATGTTTTTCAGTTTGTCATTATGGGTATTGTGTGTAGATGGGGGAGATTTTTTGGGGTTTAATCCATTTTGAATTCAGGCTGTAACACAACAAAATGTGGAATAAGTAAATTGGTATGAATACTTTCTGAAGGCACTGTACTGTATGTCTGATTGCTAATATGAACATGATAAGTTCAAGGAGGTTGTTCATTACTAGACTGAATAAAGGGGAACATTCATTGTATTGTTCCCAGAATGGAACATTTTAAATCCATTAAAATCTCTCCCTTCCTCAACCTTTCCCTCAACATCAGCAAGAAAGGAGCTGATCGTGGACCACAGGAAATGGAGGGGTGAGCACGCCCCCATCCACATCGATGGGGCTGTAGTGGAGGCGGTCGAGAGCTTCATGTTCCTCAGTGTCCACATCACTAAAGAATGAACATGGTCCTCACACACCCATGCAGTTTTGAAGAGGGCACGACAGCGCCTCTACCCCCTCAGGAGGTTGAAAAGATTTGACATGAGCCCTCAGATCCTCAAAAAGTTATACAGCTGCACCATTGAGAGCATCTTGGCTGGCTGCATCACCACTTGGTACAGCAACTGAAAGGCACCTGACCGCAAGGCGCTACAGAGGGTGGTGAGCAATGTTCCTTTTAAGCTGCAAGGGGGCACACAGCTCCCCCAGGACTGCAGGTGCAGAAGACATATCAGCACGCACGGAGAAGCAAGAAAATGAACTTCACTGAACTTCCTCAAGTTTTCACTGTTAGTTAACTATCAACAGTTCCCTTAACTGTGGGAATTGTGATCGAATCAACGCAATATTAGTCACTTTCAATGGAACATACCGAAACAAAACTAACTATGCAAGAGATTTTGTTGTAGGCAGTAAGCATCGGAGTAGGATTCTATTGTATTGAGATGACAGGAGTAGGATTCTATTGTATTGAGATGACAGGCACCACTCAGGCACATACTCTGCAAACCGGTGAGCCATAACCAATCAGAGTTGCAGTAGGCCTATATACAAATAGACCATTGCCATATACTGTATGGATGTGTGCCATCCACTTTGAACGGAACTTTTTTTACAGCATGCGTGGTCGTGAGTAGATGAGCTTGTTTTGAGATCAAAGCAAAAGCTATACTTTGTACATTTGTTTTATATCCTTTGCTAGTTAGTGAGTTATTAACCCAGTTATAGATAATTCTGAAAAGCGAGTCAGGTAAAGAGCTTTTTTTTTGCTTTAAAGGGGAAGTGTTGTATTTTGAGACAGGCTTGATTAAGCCAATAGGCAAAGAGTAGCATAATTTGTCTGATTCTCTGTAATAATGGTATGGGAATAATGATGCATTTATTTTGTAAATGGGTTTCTTACATCAAACAACACAACAACATTGTCACCTCCTTGTCTGAAGGATAAGTAGATTAACAGGTTAATGTCAAGTCCTGCATGTTTTTTTCAAAAGTCTCATGGAATGTAGTCCTACATTGAACACCACACATTGGCTGCTACTGTTTGCTGAATGATAGAACTCTTAGTTCCATGTTATAATGTTACGGGATGTATTTTCTCCATCGTTTTTGATGGTAGGCCATTCTGGTAGGCCTACATTATGATCAAATAGCCACAGTAGCCTACTTGACCACTGTTGAAACTAACTTAAAGCGGATACAGCCTCTGTGTTCACTGAAAAAGCACGCCGGAAGTTGCACTGAATTTATACAATGCTCAAGTTTGCGCTCAGCAGACCTGACATTTTTGAGGGAACATTTGGGATGAGTACGGCCCTGTCACGCCCTGACCGTAGAGATCCTTTTTATATCTCTATTTTCATTGGTCAGGCCGTGAGTTTGGGTGGGCATTCTATGTCTGGTGTTCTATGTTGTCTATTTCTTTGTGTTTGGCCGTGTGTGGTTCTCAATCAGAGGCAGCTGTCTATCGTTGTCTCTGATTGAGAACCATACTTAGGTAGCCTGTTCCCACCTGTGTTGGTGGGTAGTTACTTTCTGAGTGTTTGTCGTTACCTTACAGGACTGTTCGTTTGTCGTGTTGTTGTTTTGGTTAGAGTGTTCATATTTATTAAAATAACGTATTATGAATACTTACCACGCTGCACCTTGGTCCTCTTCTCCTTCTCCAGACGACGTTCGTGACAGGCCCAGTATATCACTGGGGCGAAGCTCCCTGCCATCCAGGACCTCTATACCAGGCGGTGTCAGAGGAAGGCCCAAACAATTGTTAAAGAATCCACGCTCCCAACCCATAAGCTGTTCTCTCTGCTACTGCACGGCAAGCGGTACCAGTACACCAAGTCTGGAACCAACAGGACCCTGAACAGCTTTTACCCCCCAAGCCATAAGACTGCTAAACAAGATGGCTAAATAGCTAATGGCTTCCCGCTGCTGCTACTGTCTATCCTGTTGCCTAGTCACTACATACTGTAGCTACATCAATTACCTTGAACCCCTGCACATGGACTCAGTACTGGTACTTGCTGTACATAGCCATGTTATTTTTACTTGTCACTGTTATTCATTATTCACTGTGTATTTATTGTTCCTGACACTATTTTTTATTTTAATTCTTAACGCTGCATTGTTTAAAAATTACACATAAGTAAGCATTTCACTGTTCACCTGTTTTTAACAAAGCATGTGACAAATACAATTTGATTTGATCTGTCTGATTGCTTATTTGAGGATGAAAAGTTCAAGGTCATTCATTACTAGACTGACTAAAGGGGAACATTTATTCAACATTCAACAACATTTAACAACAAAGCTTTGCTAAGCAACAGCTGTCAAACAAGAGCTTGATTTGGATAACCCATGCGCTTTTCTTCCATCGGGTCAGGTCACAATGACAGGATGCCATTTTGAAACAACACTTCTTCCGTATTTTGAGTTCAGACTCAGTGTTATTTAAGGTCTATGCGAATGCTTTTGTCAATAGTCATGTTTCCTTTACACAATGTTTCCGCCGTTATTTGTTTTCAATAAAATGTCACCACACAAGTAGCTCCTTGGCCATGTCTAAAGGAGCAGCGGCTTAAAGAAATTGACGTGCCCCAGTTTGAATTATGATATGGAGCAATTTTCGTGACAGTAACCAGGCTTCCATCCAACCTTTTTATGCGAGTAAAGTACATGTCGGATAAAAAATATAACAACAGGCCTTTTTGTCTTCTTTTAATTAGGCAAGTCAGTTAAGAACAAACTCCTATTTACAATGACAGCCTGGGAACAGTGGATTAACTGCCTTGTTCAGGAGCAGAACAACAGATTTTTGCCTTGTCAGCATGGGGATTCGATCTAGCAACCTTTCGGTTACTGGACCAAAGCTCTGACCACAAGGCTACCTGCCGCCTAATGGAAAAGATTTCGGTAAACTTTCCAAATGTTGACAAAACAAAATATGGTAGCCAAAGTGGGATCTTTTTGTATCGGTAAGATTAATGAATTATGCAATATGTCGGTTGAAACGCTTTTATGTGCATATCAAGTAAACTTGGAGTCACGCGATGACATGTGTGGTCCTCCTACTACGACTCGTCGGGAAAGCATGCAATTTATTAGGCTACAGATTAAACAAGTTATGATGAATTTAACAAAAAGTTTTATCTCAATCTCTTCATTCAAAGACTCAATCATGGACACTTACTGGCAGTTGTGGCTGCTTTGTGTGATGTATTGTTGTCTCTACCTTCTTGACCTTTGTGCTGTTGACTGTGCCCAGTAATGTTTGTATCATGTTTTGTGTTGCTACCATGTTGTTATGTTGTGTTGCTACCATGCTGTGTTGTCATGTGTTGCTGCCTTGCTATGTTGTTGTCTTAGGTCTCTCTTTATGTAGAGTTGTGTTGTCTCTCTTGTTGTGATGTTTGTTTTGTCCTATATTTGTATTTATTTATTTATTTTAATCACAGGCCCCGTCCCCGCAGTAGGCCTTTTGCCTTTTGGTAGGCCATCACTGTAAATAAGAATTTGTTCTTAACTGACCTAATTAAAATAAATAGTTAAACAAAGTTATTATTTTTTTAAACAAGCTCGTGGAAGTACAAGGTGATGAGCTTAATGCTCCTTTCCAATAAATATCTAGAGTCTTATTCCGGTTACATAATCATTGGCTGCCGTTTGACAAATAGAAATAATCTTGTACTTTTGTCCATAATAATCTCATAATGTAAACTATACATGCACTCCAGCCAACAGCACACGGCTAGAGCAAACTTGCCAATATCAGAGTGGGCACACTCGCTATATAAGGAAACCTTTTTTTGTGAGAAAACCATCGGCAGAGTTGAAAATGCGATTGAAAATGCGATTGAAAATTAGTATGAAAATCTGTGCCAATTGGATGGAAACATTGCTATCGAAAATAATATGTGGCATGATGGATTCCTGTATTGCATAAGTGTTTCCCGCCAATCCTCACAGGAAGTTATGAGATGACTGTTAAAAGAAGTGCTGACCCCATATATTTAAATATTTTTAGCCAAAACTATGCTCAGCTGAGTCCATAGATTTACTATTTGGCCATTTAACCACCCCAGAACGAGAAATCCAGCCCTTATAAAATGATTACACACATATCTCATAAACATACAGATGCTATAGGCTACTTCCACCCACAACTTTTATGAACTTAACCATCTCAAATAAGTTTCATTTTACATGTTCACTACTTAAAGGGGTAATCTGCAGTTCAAACCGTTACAAAGCGGCCCACCATTAAGGGATGGAGAAATGCAACCACTCTTAAACTCATGAACAGAGTTACTGTCACGATCGTTGAAAAGAGTAGGCCAAGGCGCAGCGTGCTTAGAGGTCCACATAATTTAAAAAAACTGAAACTCACTGAACAAAACAACAAACCAACCGAACGAACGAACAAACGAAATGTGAAGCTATACAACTAGCGCTGACAGGCAACTAAACATAGACAAGATCCCAAAAAACACAAATGAGGAAATGGTTACCTAAATATGATCCCCAATCAGAGACAACGATAAACAGCTGTCTCTGATTGGGAACCATATCAGGCCAACATAGATATACAAAAGCCTAGACGACCTTCCCTTGTCACTATCACACCCCAAACAACACAGAGAATAAACAGCTTACTATGGTCAGGGCGTGACAGTTACAGATGCTAGGACTGACCATCCATGATATCCGTGCTTCTACACCTGCATTCTAGCTGTTTGGGGTTTTAGGCTGGGTTTCTGTACAGCACTTCGAGATATTATCTGATGTACGAAGGGCTATATAAAATAAAATTGATTGAAAATTGATTGATTGATATCAAAAGTATAGTTTTGCAGATTTTTTTTGTTGAGGCTATACAGTGTTTGTTTACATTTACATTGGTTACAAACAAAGAAATAAAACAAGCTTATATTTGGGGTTCTGGTGGGGTATAACTAAGCTCATGAGGCATCTATAAGTTATTCTTCAAGAATCAAACAGTATAATTAATTGAAAAGTCCAAAAATGGAGATTGCCCTATGAACTCTTTCAGTCATTGGCTAAATAAATCTGCCACCGATATTTCACTGTTTTCAATTAATTCATTCATGTTTGCCTGGTTTGCTCTGGTGAATTGATGTTTTCTCAGACTGTAAGTTAGTCAAATAACGTTCCATAGAGCTGGAAAGAAAACTTAAAAGCCCTTATATGTCTTAAACACATTACAGAACCATCGACTGTAGTTCCCTACAATTTGTTCACCTGCACCCGAATGTTTCATTGTAGATTGGTAACATTTTCTCTGTCATCTCTGTTTCTTTCACGGAGCAAATATGTTTAGGGACTGGGGGGGAAATGCAATAAATCTAAAATAACCGGAAAGACTTTCTGCGCAAGATGTCCAAATTACATCAGTTTGATCGGTTGAAAGGAAATAGAATGCTGTGAAAACTACCCAACATGTTTCTGATCAAATTTCAGTTCAGCTTGAATGCATATTTTATGTATTTTATGTTGAAATACTATCAGCTTTTATGATGCTGATAAAGATAGCACCTCTACAGATATTATTTATCTGTGCAATCGCATAGTCTCAAGATGCTGAAAAAAACAAACATATTTCTTCTCTCCTGTTCCCAAGTCCAAATTTAGCCTACATTTGGTGTTTATAATGCAAGAAATGCTTAATTCTGCAGGAGTTCATATCAAGGCTATGTGATTTCATTTTCCATTGAACCCATCTGAACAGTAGGCTACTGTTCCGTTGACGTGCAATAGGCCAATTTGAAGTACAGTACACATCTTGTGATTGTCTAATTTGGCATGTAGGCTATTTGGCGCCCGTACAGTTAGGCCCTATAGTTTAGGCTTAGGCACTAATGCCAAATAAGCTAAAATAATGAAAGAAAAACCTCAATATATATATAAATTGCACAAGAATGAAAAATGTCTGGATTTTTTAAGGTATTGTTTTCTCTTATTCAACTTGGAGTCACGCCCTTCAATCACGAAATAAAACAGTGTATTAACATGGCAATTACATTACATTTACATGGTGATAACATTGGTAGAAGTATACATTCTTACTGTGACACCAGTTTGTGATTTCCATGACTGCACATTGAAAAGTGGAAAATATCTAGCCTGGTCAAGCAGACTTACTGCTGCCATCGCGGTTTTCCAGAATGGCCTTAACTATCTCTGTCATTTTTTTCTCAGTTGAAAAAATGTAATAATGATACGAATATATATTTGTGTATATATTTTGTACACAATAAAGAAAACCAATTACGGGTCCAAATCGAAATATTGCTCACAACGTTGATCAAAGCTCAGAACGCTGATATTCTTGATCTGACTGAGTTCTAATCGCACCTGCTTCTTTGCGAACAAGTGGAATCATGAACAGTGGTTTGTTCGTGTTGTTCACCTGTGTCCCCCTGATTTGCATCCCATATTTGCCTTTTTAGCAGCACATTCACCACTCTCTCAAACCGCTAACGCCGCCCTCGCTAGGCAGGACCTGAGACTTGAAATTAACTACTACAGCTCGAATATTGTACGTGCGCTCTACTCATGGTGGCAACAGCTCCGCCCTGGCTACTCGGCTCAGTGAAGAGACATGAGACAGCAGTTAGCTACTTTTCTTTGCTCTAAACTCAAAACAAACAAAACTCCTGTCTTATATTTGACGAGGTTGAGGCACTTCAGACACCATGTTATGATCTTAGTCAGATATGTCTGTACTGCGCAGCAGAGCATGCGCAAATGGCTCAGCTTCAAACGGTTAGTGATCAATTTAGTGATACCCGAGCCCTGCCAGTACCTTAGTTATTGATACCTGAGCTCTACCCGGCCCTAACCCCATATATAATGTTGGGCCGGTCGGGCTCGGATAAGTTGGCAGAGCATTAACTTGCAGTCAACTCAAGTAGGCAAAAGGCAATGTTAAAACCCTCCCGTGACTCCTGCTGTGCCAACAGCCATCCCATCGCCCCCAAAAAATAACTCTGAGAATGAGTGCACAGCTGGTAGGAAATAGTCACCTATAGATATCAGTCGGTCAGGTGGCTAGCTGCCGGCAGAGACTTCTATTGCAGAAACATTGAAGGGCTCTGGCTAGTATTACTTAGCCAGCTAGAAGGATGAAGTAAGAAGCGAACATTAAACAGAGCCTACCTACCCAGAAGGAGAAAAAAAAAGCTACTAAGTTATCAAAATAACTTTGCTTTACAGAGAGGCTACTGAGACAGACAGTGATGTGGTGCTCAGTGGTGAGGCAGGCTACAATGCATGCAGCCTGCCTTGGGGTCATAGGCCCTGAGAAAATATGTCTTATCTAAAGGAAAAATATATAATAAGATACACTAAATGGCCAAAAGTATGGGTACACCTGCTCGTTGAACATATCATGAGCATTGATATGGAGTTGGTCCTCCCTTTTGCTGCTATAACAGCCTATAACAGTTTGGAACCACCAAGACTCTTCCGAGTGCTGGCCACCCAGCCAAACTGAGCAATCGGGGGACAAGAGCCTTGGTCAGGGAGGTGACCAAGAACCCGATGGTCACTCTGACAGAGCTATAGAGTTCCTCTGTGGAGATGGGAGAGCCTTCCAGAAGGACAACCATATCTGCAGCACTCCACCAATCAGGCCTTTATGGTAGAGTGGCCAGACAGATGCCACTCCTCATTAAAAGGCACATGACAGACCGCTTGGAGTTTGCCAAAAAGCACCTAAAGGACTCTCGGACCATGAGAAACAAGATTATCTGGTCTGATGAAAACAAGATTGAGCTCCTTGGCTTGAATGCCAAGCATCACGTCTGTAAGAAGCCTGGTACCATCCACACGGTGAAGCATGGTGATGGCAGCAACATGCTGTGGATATGTTTTAAAGCAGCAGGTACAGGGAGACCAGTCAGGATCGAGGGAAAGATGAACAGAGCAAAGTACAGAGAGATCTTTGATGAAAACCTGCTCCAGAGCGCTCAGGACCTCAGACTGGAGTGAAGATCCACCTTCCAACAGGACAACGACCCTAAGCACACAGCCGAGACAGCGCAGGAGGGGCTTCAGGACAAGTCTCTGAATGTCCTTGAGTAGGCCAGCCAGAGCCCAGACTTGATCTCGATCTAACATCTCCGGAGAGACCTGAAAATAGCTGTGCAGTGCCACTCCCCATCCAACCTGACAGAGATTGAGAGGACCTGCAATGAACAATGGGAGAAACTTCCCAAATACGGGTGTGCCGAGCTTGTAGCGTCATACCCAAGAAGACCCGAGGCTGTAGTTGCTGCCAAAGGTGCTTCAACAAAGTAATGAGTAAATGGTCTGAATACTTATGTAAATGTAATATTTCAATTTAATTAGCAAACATTTCTAAGAACCTGTTTTGGGGTACTCATTCATTTTGGGGTACTGTGTAGAGACAGATGAAGGGGGAAAAACATCTTAATCCATTTTAGAATAAGGCTGTAATGTAACAAAATGTGGATAAAGTCAAGGGGTCTGAATACTTCCGAATGTATGTATATATATATATATATATATATATATATATATATATAGTACCAGTCAAAAGTTTGGACACACCTACGCATTCAATGTTTTTTCTTTATTTTTACTATTTTCTACATTAGATAACACATATGGAATAATGTAGTAACCAAAAAATGTTTCTATTTTAAATTCTTCAAAGTAGCCACCCTTCGCCTTGATTACAGCTTTGCACACTCTTGGCATTCTCTCAACCAGCTTCATGAGGTAGTCACCTGGAATGCATTTCAATTAATAGGTTGCCTTCTTAGGTAGGTGGAATTTCTTTCTTCTTAATGTGTTTGGGTCAGTCAGTTTTCTTTGTGACAAGGCAGGGGTGGTATACAGAAGATAGTCCTTTTTGGTAAAAGTCCAAGTCCATATAATGGCAAGAACAGCTCAAATAAGCACAGAGAAATGACAGTCCATCATTCTTTTAAGACATGAAGGTCAGTAAATGTGGAAAATTTCAACTTTGAACGTTTTTTCAAGTGCAGTTGCTAAACCCATCAAGCGCTATGATGAAACTGGCTCTCATGAGGACCACCACGGAAAGGAAGACCAAGAGTTACCTCTGCTGTAGAGCATAAGTTCATAAGAGTTCTGCACCTCAGAAATTGCAGCCCAAATAAATGCTTCACAGTTCAAGTAACAGACATGTCTCAACATCAACTGTTCAGAGGAAACTGTGTGAATCAGGCCTTCATGGTCGAATTTCTGCAAAGAAACCACTACTAAAGGACACCAATAAGAAGAAGAGACGTGCTTGGGCCAAGAAAAATTAGCAATGGACATTAGACCAGTGGAAATCTGAAATCTTTGGTCTGATGAGTCCAAATTTGAGATTTTTGGTTCCAACTGCTGTGTCTTTGTGAGATGTAGAGTAAGTGAACGGATGATCTCTGCAAGTGTGGTTCCCACTGTGAAGCATGGAGGAGGAGGTGTGATGGTGTGGGGGTGCTTTGCTGGTGACACTGTCAGTGATTTATTTAGAATTCAAGGCACACTTAACCAGCATGGCTACCACAGCATTCTGCAGCAATACACCATCCCATCTGGTTTGTGCTTAGTTGGACTATCATTTGTTTTGGGCAATGACCCAAAACACACCTCCAGGTTGTGTAAGGGATATTTGACCAAGAAGGAGATTGATGGAGTGCTGCATCAGATGACCTGGCCTCCACAATCACCCGACCTCAACCCAATTGAGATGGTTTGGGATGAGTTGGACCGCAGAGTGAAGGAAGAGCAGCTAACAAGTGCTCAGCATATGTGGGAACTCCTTGAAGACTGTTGGAAAGGCATTCCTCATGAAGATCATTGAGAGAATGCCAAGAGTGTGCACAGCTGTCATCAAGGCAAGGGGAATCTAAAATCTATTTTGATTTGTTTAACGATTTTTTGGTTACAACATGTTTCCATATGTGTTATTTCATAGTTTTGATGTGTTCACTATTATTCTGCAATGTAACAAGGGATAAGCTAATGTTTTTTGCCATTTTCTTTAATAAAAGGTAGGCCTACGACATACCCTCTCATACCCCCTCAATTTGAGTCTTGCTTTTAACTTAACAGCCGTTCACTGACTCGGAGGTAGGATATTTATAGAGTGCATGGTGGATGGAGGAATTGACCGACAAATCTATGGATATAGCAGCTTGTAGCCTAATTTTGTGTGTCAAACAGGTAAGCCTACCTCCTTTTTCTTAAATAGGAATAAATAGACTCCAACACAAAGCCCTCTTGGCATTAGTAATGTCTAATTAAAATGAAGACGGTTGAAATGAATTATGCCAACTTGAATTTGCCTACATTCAGCACCATGAGCTGTCCACATCCGATTGATTGTGCAGCGACTGCTGCTTCAAGTTTCAGAACAACAATGTAAGTTACTTGAATCTGGCTTGTGGTGAGGTCAATAACTCTGCTAAATACATCATGGGCAAGAAACATATTGTTTTTATTCAAACCAAGCTATCAAAGTTGACTTTCGGTCCTCCTTCTCATCTTCGATCTCAGTCTCAAACTGAACAGAGCATAGGCTATAGGCTATAGGACTAGACATAATCAACAAAACAAATTCTGAAGAAACCTTTGACTTCACTCCTGAACTACCACCATAGCCCTACCCAGCACAGCCATTGTTTAAGCAGCACAACAACAAAAAAACGTTTTAGACAAGCAAGAGCAGAGCAGACCGCGGCTCAGGGTTGGAATGTCCATTGCCGTGTATAATGCAGCCTCGTTTTATTTACACCATCCCAGCAGCTATATTAAAAATATGCCTTTACACTTAGTAACCTATAGACTATAGACTATGGATCATTTGATTGAGACCACAATAACTAGCCTATAGGCTCAATTGATATTGTGCGCCCAGCGGAGAATCAGAGATGAGAGGCGGCATCGGGCACACATCGACATATAGCCAAATAAGCAACTCATTCTAAAAGACTGATTCTAAATTACAAATCACATGACCCTCCTCTGGACTGAAATTGAAAAAGCATGACTCTCCCCTAAGCATGACTCTCCCCTGGTCAGTACAAGGTGGAAAGACGATGTGGATTGTTCCTGCATTCCTCGATTACATCTATAAATCTGTGTGAATTATGTCACCACCTTACGACCTTCAAGACAGGATGACTTGAAACGGCAGGCTAGCCAAGCAAACCATCCCAACCAGTCCATTCTGGAAACATGTTTATAATATAGAGACATGCTGTCACAATGACTGGCCTGGTGCCTCCGAGTCATGTGTGATGTGTATGGATGATCAACCAAGGAATGCTAGCAACAGGCATTACATGTTTTGGAGAAAAGGTTGAGAACAGTGTAGCATGTACAATGCAAAATGTACAGTAGACCATGGAAATGCATAGGTACTCTCTTAGGGAAAAAAGGTGATGTCTAGAACATAAAAGGGTTCTGTGGCTGTCCCAATAGGAGAACCCTTTGAATAACACTTTTTGGTTCCAGGTAGAACCCTTTCCACAGAGGGTTCTACATGTAACCCAAAAGGGTTCAACCGGGAACCAAAAAGGGTTCTACCTGGAACCAAAAATGGTTATCCTATGGGGACAGCCAAAGAACCTTTTTTTTTAAATGCATGCATTTTTTCAGAGAAGGTTTTAAGGTCTTAGTTGACATACTGTGTGCGATTCAAACCCTCGTCACCCACAAAGTGACACTTATCGGAAACAATTGGATGAGACATAAGAAGTTATATGTTCAGTACTATGTGAAATGTGAAATGTGAAATTCAATCATGTTATATCTGTTATGAGCAAAAGAACTGGAAAAGAACTCTCTGTTTTGAATGTGGTGCTGACTAACACAGAATAAACCTGAACTCGCAAAATAAATGAAAGTCACCACTCTCCTATTCATTGCAGTTTGTCTCGGGCTTCATCGGACTGTGAAATTGAGTCCAAGGGATGAAATAAGCCACAAACAAAAACTAGGACATTCAATTCCAGCTGAAAAGGTGTTTATTTCAAGGTTTTAGACAGCATCTCTTGTTCACATTCAGAACCACTGCGGAAGGAAGCATCTTGGCTGAGGACTCCCATCACTCTGGATGTTTGAAATAGCCTCTTACTGCTCACACACACACACACACACACACACACACACACACACACACACACACACACACACACACACACACACACACACACACACACACACACACACACACACACACACACACACACACACACACACACACACACACACACACACACTTTCTCTCTTGATCCTTCTCCATCATGGGGCTTGCACCATAGGCATTACCACTTGTACTCAATAGGCATTATGCGTCTCAGTTGGGGGTCGGCACAGTTACAGTGGCCCTCAGGAAAGTAGGTTAAAAACATTAGCAGGTCTGTTAGATGGAGTGAAAATGGCCCCCAACCCCCCATCAGTGTTTTAAATGAAAATAACATATGACCTTTTCAAACAGCACCTGCAAAGCAGTTTTTCTGCTGTTCTGTGGCTCAGCGATACGTTGGGGTTAGGTAGGGCCAGCTCGAGACATGATGCATGGATGATAGATGTTATCTAGTACAGCATAGGAACATATGTGGCTAGGTTGAAGAATGAATAAGAAATGTCAACTTAGGTTCTACTTGGAAAAAAGTTTGTATTTTTAAACAGTTTCTAATTGGTTTGTCACTTCATCAATCTTTCTGTCTTTATGTTCTGTTGCACATGTTGGACATATTTACAGTAGTGCTCTAGTCTTGTTATTCAAGTAGGCCAAGTTTCTGTTTGCAAGCATAATGCTTCACGTGTACGCATTAGTGTTTTACCAATAAAACGTTTACTTTAAACTACAGAATTAAGATCAAAACATAAAGATAATGTAATTATATTATTGACTAGGTTTTATGGTTTTACAGTCCTGTCTCCACCAGTAGAAAAATAAATAGCTAGTCTCATGTGGCTATAGATCCTCTACACACTAAGCATAACCTGTATTTAGTAGTATTTTGAGATTCTTCCTCTGAACTCCAAATGACATGTAATGATAACGATTCTGAACTGAGAGATGGTCTCTAATAGAGGTGCTTTATGAGCTGTAACTGAATAAAGACAGATTTTCCCGGTGACAGATGGGCTGAAAAAGATAGACCAAATGAATAAAGATGTCAACAATCACCCGAGGATGGTTTAAAACAACAGTGCTCATGCGGATATCTTAGACTATGTGCTATCTTTGACCATGTCGAGCTCTCTGTGTGGATATCACTGTTTAGATACTTTGTCTTCTTGGCCAAAGAGCTTGTGAGAGGAGCGCAAAGTCTGTCTCTATCGCACAGCAGGATGATGAACACCTCGCCCAGCGACTGACTGACAAAATCCAGACCCTCCAACCAGACAGACAGACAGACAGACAGAGGGAGGCTGAGTAATGTTGTAGTACTGCTTTACAAGTGTTTGTGGAGTGGGGGTTGGCTTGGAACCATTCCAGGCCTGTTTTGTGAGAAAGTAGCTAGGCTTCAGTCCAGGGCAAGGCAGCCAAACAGAACAGTGTCTCAGGATGTCATTAGGGGGCCACTATACAAAAAATGCCATAGCGGCCGCCATACGGAGACATTATGCTGCAAGCATACTAACCACCTCAATACCTCAATGCTAACCATTACATAATGATCTGTTAATCCCCACAGCTGTGGATAATATGATATGGATGATATGTATAGGATAATAATATTGATGTAAATTGGCCAATATGATTTAATTTATCTAGATAATGTAATGTATCATGTATACTGTATTCCCTGTTTCAATTGACGGGTTGAAACAGGCTATGGTTCTCTAAAAGGCTATATTCTCTGTTCTACTGCCAAGTTGACGGTTTGTGGCATTGGCACCATTGATTGCCAAGTTGAGTGAATGGACAGAACTTGTACTACTGTACGCAGATGAAAAACTCAAGTATTCAATGGACTTCAGGTAGAAGGACACAAAGCTGGTACTAAAGCTTGTTGTAGCCACCCAGAGAATTACCTTGGGATCAACTGTAGCAACTATACAACAAAATGCATTGAAGCTCTCTTTTGGCTGTCAATGTGGATTTTTCGTGGCAGTCTCGTTCAGTCACCTGTACAGACATGGCACTACCTGTGCAGACAATGCGGTCTCAGAGCATATCATATTATTTTGTCCGTAAAATCAAGACGCTCCATGTAGTGTGACATGTTACATTTCGTATGGTATGTATTCATTTGTGGATGTCCGTCATCCATTTTGTATGATATTTTATGTATTATAATTCGTACAATATGTTACAACTTGCAATTCATGCAATATGTAACAAATTTGCAAAACGTATGATATGTTAAAAATTCCAATTTGTTGCGGCTAACGTTAGCTAGGTGGATAATGCTAACATTAGCTAACTCTAGGGGTTAGGAGTTAGATTAAAGGGTTTATTAAGGTTAAGGTGAGGGTTCGAGCAAGGGTTATCTAAAAGGGTGAAGGTTAGGGGAAGAGTTAGCTAGTAAGTAAATGCAAAGTTCCTAATTATCTTTGGGTTGCTAGACATTCATATTATACACTTACCCATCCAACCGACCAACCACACTCCTTTTGTTTTTTCCTTAAGTAACCTTCTATCTTATGTAACCATACCAAACGTAACATATCATATTCATTTGAGTGTCCCGGATTTACGTTTACTATGTTACTTTTAATCTATGAGACCAGTCTGTTGCAGAGCACATGCCCCTTTGCCCTTCCTGTCACGCCCTGACCTTAGAGATCCTTTTTATATCTCTATTTTGGTTTGGTCAGGGCGTGAGTTGGGGTGGGCATTCTATGTTTTTGTTCTATGTTTTGTATTTCTATGTGTTTGGCCGAGTGAGTTCTCATTCAGAGGCAGCTGTCTATCGTTGTCTCTGATTGAGAACCATACTTAGGTAGCCTCATCCCACCTGTGTTTTGTGGGTAGTTGTTTTCTGTCTCTGTAACTGCACCAGACAGAACTGTTTCGTGTTGGTCTATTTTCGTTATTTTGTCTTAGTGTTCTGAGGTAAAATAAATATTAACATGGACACTTACCACGCTGTGTTTTGGTCCGATCTTGACTACTCTTCATCAGACGAGGAGGATCGTTACACTTCCAGTCTCCAAAGTGCCCTTTTGGGTGGTGGTATAATTTCCCCCAAATATTTTGGGTATAAATGTTTTTGCACTACTAGCAAGTCGTTGTCAAGTTTGCCATCCCCCACCCCGGCTAGTTGTTGTACCTGTTGATCTGCTTGTTGATCTGCTCACAAGCAGTTGTGCCTTTTTCCCTGTCTGGCCTGTACAAAGATTGTGCTGTGCCAGGTATCCAAACATGCATGGCTTGAGGGATGTGGTCACTGGTCCAGTCTATCTAAATTACAGTGGTGGAAAAAGTACCCAATTGTCATACTTGCATAAATGTATTGATACCTTAAAGAAAGTTACTCAAGTAAAAGTGAAAGTAAGCCAGTAAAATATCACTTGAGTAAAAGTCTAAAAGTATTTGGTTTTGAATATAATTAAGCATCAAAAGTAAATGTAATTGCTAAAATATACTTAATTATCGAAAGTAAAAGTATAATTAATTTAAAATACCTTAAATTAATCAAATCAAATTGTATTTGTCTCATGCGCAGAATACAACAGGTACAGACCTTACTGTGAAATGCCTACTTACAAACCCTTAACCAACAATGCAGTTAAGAAAAATGGAGTTAAGAAAATATTAATTAAATTAACTAAACTAATAAAAAAGTAACACAATAAAATAACAATAATGAGGCTATGTACAAGGGGTACCGGTACCGGGTCAATGTGCGGGGCTACAGGTTAGTCGAGGTAATTGAGCTAGTATGTACAGTACAAGTCGAACGTTTGGACACACCTACTCATTGTTTTTCTTTATTTTGACTATTTTCAACATTGTAGAATAATAGTGAAGACATAAAAACTATGAAAAAAACACATATGGAATCATGCAGTAACCAAAAAAGTGTTAAACAAATCAAAATGTATTTTATATTTGAGATTCTTCAAAGTAGCCACCCTTTGCCTTGATGACAGCTTTGCACACGCTTGTCATTCTCTCAACCAGCTTCATGAAATAGTCACCTGGAATGCACACACACAGACAGTGTGGTGAAGAATGCGCAACCGTCAAACTTTTACAGAAGCACAATTGAGAGCATAATGTTGGGCTGTATCACCGCCTGGTACGGCAACTGCACCGCCCACAACCGCAGGGCACTCCAGATGGTGGTGCGGTCTGCACAACGCATCACTGGGGGCAAACTACCTGCCCTCCAGGACACCTACAGCACCCGATGTCACAAGAAGACCAAAAAGATAATCAAGGACAACAACCACCCGAGACACTGCCTGTTCACCCCACTACCATCCAGAACGCGAGGTCAGTACAGGTGCATCAAATCTGGGACCGAGAGACTGAAAAATAGCTTCTATCTCAAGGCCATGACACTGTTAAACAGCCATCACTAACACAGAGAGGGTGCTGCCTACATAAACACTTGATATCATTGGCCACTCTAACAAATGGATCACTAGTCACTTTATTAATGCCACTTTAATAATGATGTTTATATATCTTGCATTACTCATTCCATATGTATATACTGTATTTTATACCATCTATTGCATCTTGCCTATGCCGCTTGGTCATTGCTCATCCATATACAGTGGCAAGAAAAGGTATGTGAATCCTTTGGAATTACGTGGATTTCTGCATAAATTGGTCATCAACTTTGATCTGATCTTCATCTAAGTCACAACAATAGACAAACAGTGTGCTTAAACTAATAACACAGAAATTATTGTAATTTTCTTGTCTATATTAAGAACATCATTTAATCATTCACAGTGTATGTTGGAAAAAGTATGTGAATCCCTAGGCTAATGACTTCTCCAAAAGCTAATTGGAGTCAGGAGTCAGCTAACTTGGAGTCCAATCAATGAGATGAGATTGGAGATGTTGGTTAGAGCTGCCTTGCCCTTTAAAAAACACTCACAATATTTGAGTTTGCTATTCACAAGAAGCATTGCCTGATGTGAACCATGCCTCGAACAAAAGAGATCTCAGAAGACCTAATATTAAGAATTGTTGACTTGCATAAAGCTGGAAAGGGTTACAAAAGTACCTCTAAAAGCCTTGATGTTCATCAGTCCACGGTAAGACAAACTGTCTATAAATGGAGAAAGTTCAGCACTAGTGCTACTCTCGCGAGGAGCAACCGTCCTACAACAACGACTGCAAGAGCACAGAGCAGAATGCTCAATGAGGTTAAGAAGAATCCTAGAGTGTCAGCTAAAGACTTACAGAAATTTCTGGAACAAGCAAACATCTCTGTTGACGAGTCTACGATACGTAAAACACTAAACAAGAATCGTGTTCATGGGAGAACACCACGGAAGGAGCCACTGCTGTCCAAAAAAGCATTGCTGCACGTCTGAAGTTTGCAATAGTGTACCTGGATGTTCCACAGCGCTACTGGCAAAATATTCTGTAGACAGATGAAACTACATTGGAGTTGTTTGGAAGAAATACAAAACACTATGTGTGGAGAAAAAAAGGCACAGCACACCAACATGAAAACCTCATTCCTACTGTAAAATATGGTGGAGGGAGCATCATGGTTTGGGGCTGCTTGCTGCCTCAGGGCCTGGACAGCTTGCTATCATCGGCGTAAAAATGAATTCCCAAGTTTTTTAAGACTTTTTCAGGAGAATGTAAGGCTATCTGTGAATGTTTACACCGTGTGTTCAACTAAGCATTGAAATTGTAACGAGTACTTTTGGTTGTCACAGAAAATGTATGGAGTAAAAAGTACAATATTTTATTTGGGAATGTAGTGAATCAAAAGTAAAAGTAGTAAAAAATCTAAATATTAAAGTAAAGGTCAGATGCCCCAAAAAACAACTTAAGTATAAGGGCCCAGGTGCAGACATGGGAGGCAGATGGTTGGAGTCTCTGATATTTATTAGTATCCAAGCAGCAGGCAAGAGAATGGTTGTGGACAGGCAAAAGTTCATAACAAGGTCAGAGTCCAGGAGGTACAGAGTGGCAGGCAGTATAGCCAGGCAGGCGGGTTCAGACTCCAGGAGGTACAGAGTGGCAGGCAGTATAGTCAGGCAGGCTCGTGGTCAGGGCAGGCAGTATAGTCAGGCAGGCGGGTTCAGAGTCCAGGAGGTACAGAGTGGCAGGCAGTATAGTCAGGCAGGCGGGTTCAGAGTCAAGGCGGGCAAGGGTCAAAACCCCGGGGGACTAGCAAAAAACGGAGAAAAGGAAAAAGCAGGAGAACGGAGTAACATGCTGGTTGACTTGACAAAACAAGACGAACTGGCACAGACAGACAGAAAACACAGGTATAAATACCCAGGGGATAATGGGGAAGCTGGGTGACACCTGGAGGTCTGGCACAAGGACAGGTGAAACAGATCAGGGTGTGAAAGTACCCCCCCCCCCCCTCTAGGGGTGCCACCTGGCGTCCTACCTGGGCGCATACCTGGTTGACCGGGGTGCCGGTGGTGGAAGATGGCGATGAGGGCTGGGTCCAGGATGTCTCTAGCGGGGACCCAGCACCTCTCCTCCGGGCCATAACCCTCCCAGTCAACCAGATACTGAAAACCCCTGCCCTGTGGTCGAATACTCAGGAGGCTTCTCACCATGTACACCGGATGACCATCGATGACACGGGCCGAGGGGTGGGCCTTGAAACAGAAGACAAAGGGCTGTGAGACACAGGCTCAATCCTAGACACCTGGAACGTAGGGTGAATACGGAGGGCACGGGTAACAATAGACGAACAGCAGTGGAACTAAGGACTCTAGAGGTGGGGAAAGGGCCAATGAAACGGGAGGAAAGTTTGTGGGACTCCACCCGAAGGGGCAGGTCCCGTGTGGATAGCCATACCCGCTGCCCAATGCGATAGCGAGGAGCTGGAGTCCGGCGGTGGTCCGCTTGTCGACGATACCTGGAGTTGGTCTTGAGAAGCGCTGCCCAGGCTTCTCTCCAGCTATGCCGACAGCGGCGGACGAACATCTGGGCCGAGGGTATGTTGACTTCCTGCTCTTGTTCTGGAAAAAGCGGAGGCTGATACCCCATGGGGCACTCGAAAGGGGAGAGTCCCGTGGCCGAACAGGGAAGTATGTTCCGGGTATACTCCACCCAGACCAGTTGTCAGCTCCAGGTAGTGGGGTTGGTTGAGACGAGGCATCTTAAGGTTGTTTCCAGGTCTTCGTTCGCTCGCTCCAACTGGCCGTTGGATTGGGGATGGAATCCGGAGGACAGACTGGCTGATTACCCAATAAGGATGCAGAACACCTTCCGAAACTGTGACGAGAACTGAGGACCCCGGTCGGAGACCATGTCCATCGGGAGTCCGTGGATCCTGAAGATGTGCTGCACCATGAGCTGGGCCTTCTCTTTGGCAGAGGGTAGTTTAGGGAGAGGGATGAAATGGGCGTCCTTGGAAAACCCATCCACTGCCGTTATAATGATGGTGTTGCCATCAGACTGAGGGAGCCCAGTGACAAAGTCCAGGGAGATATGGGACCAGAGACGATGAGGGACAGGTAGTGGCTGAAGGACGCCGGAAGGGGCTTGCCGCGGAGTCTTATTCTGAGCACAAATGGTGCATGCAGCAACGAAGGAATAGGTGTCAGGAACCATTGTGGGCTACCAGAAACGTTGTCAGAGGAACGTAAAGGTCGACGGGAACCCGGATGACAGGTAAGCCTGGAGGAATGAGCCCATTCCAGGACCCGGGACCGGACTGAATTAGGGACGAACAACCGGTTAGCCGGGCTCCCTCCAGGGGCAGGCTGGAAATGTTGTGCCTTGCAGACCAGGGTCTCAATACCCCAGCCCACAGCAGCCACAAGGCATGAGGTAGGGAGGATGGTCTCAGAGTCAGAGGATGTGGCAGCGGGACTGTACAGGTGAGAGAGGGCGTCAGGTTTAACATTATTGGACCCTGGGCGATAGGAAATGGTGAAGTTGAACCTGATGAATAACAGAGCCAACCGGGCCTGCCTGGAGTTAAGGTGCTTGGCTGAGCGGAGATTTTCCAAATTCTTGTGGTTGGTCCAAACCAAAAATGTTCTGCTCCCTCCAGCCAGTGTCTCCACTCCTCCAGTGCCATCTTGACAGCGAGGAGTTCTCGGTTACCCACGTCATAGTTTCTTTTTGCAGAGTTGACACAATGGGACAGGAAGGCACAGGGATGGAGCTTTTGGTCCTGGACGGATCGTTGGGACAGGATAGCCCCCACTACAACGTCAGAAGCATCAACCTCAACCACCAACTGACGGGACAGGTCCGGATGGACGAGGATGGGGCTGTGGTGAACCGATGCTTCAGGTCCACAAAGGCTCTGTCAACCACTGTGAATGGTACTGTGGGAGAGGTGAGTGCTGAGAGGGGGGCCGCCAGGGTGCTGTAGCCTCGAATGAAACTCCGGTAGGAATTGGTAAACCCCAGGAAACATTGTAGCTGCACCCTGGATGTAGGTTGGGGCCAATCCAGTACTGCTTTCACCTTTTCCGGGTTCATCGGGACATTTCCTTCAGCGATGACATATCCCAGAAAGGAGAGGGTAGAATGGTGGAACTCGCATTTCTCCGCTTTCACAATAACTGGTACTCCAGGAGGCGCTGAAGGACTTGTCGAATATGGAGGACGTGTTCTTGGGCAGAACGGGAAAAAAACAGGATGTCGTTGAGGTAGATGAACATGAAACTATTTAACATATCCCGGAGCACATCGTTTACCAGGGCCTGGAAGACCGCGGGGGCGCTGGTGAGTCCAAACTGCATGACCAGGTACTCATAATGTCCACTGGCAGTGTTGAAGGCTGTCTTCCACTCATCTCCTTCGCGTATCCGAACCAGGTCGTAGGCGTTCCGAAGGTCCAGCTTGGAGAAGATGGTAGCCCTCTGGAGAGGTTTGAAAGTGAAACAGATCAAGGTGTGACACTTAAGTAGTATTTTAAAGTAGTTTTACTTAAGCACTCTACACCAGTGATAACTAGTCACCTATATAGTTTAAATATCAACAGTACTGTCACAGCAACATTTGATTAACACTTGATAACACTGGATTTAACCTACATCATCATAAATATGTGTTCTGGTTGGCTAATATACACAGCAGAGAGGCAGAGGGACATAGAAAAGTAAATCACAATCAGTTAAAGTAATTGAGCAAATAAAATAGCAGATTCACATCAATCATCAACCTCAATGATAGAGCACCCTTTTCCCCCAATGTCAACCATGTCTTTAGTAGGCACTGTAACTAGCTTGTTTACAATTGAAGAGTGAGTGTTGTTGCAGGAATAAATAGATCTATGCTCAAAAATGTACAGTGCCTTGCAAAAGTATTCATCCCCCTTGGCGTTTTTCCTATTTTCTTGCATTACAACCTGTAAATTAAATGGACTTTTATTTGGATTTCATGCCATGGACATACACAAAATAGTCCAAACTGGTGAAGGGAAATTTTTTAAATTACTTGTTTCAAAAAATTACAAAAAAGATTTGACGGAAAGTGGTGCATGCATATGTATTCACCCCCTTTGCTATGGAGCCCCTAAATAATATCTGGTGTAACCAATTACCTTCAGAAGTCACATAATTAGTTAAATCAAGTCCACCTGTGTGCAATCTAAGTGTCACATGATCTGTCACATGATCTCAGTATATATACACCTGTTCTGAATGGTCCCAGAGTCTGCTACACCACTAAGCAAGGGGCACCACCAAGCAAGCGGCACCATGAAGACCAAGGAGATCTCCAAACAGGTCAGGGACAAAGTTGTGGAGAAGTACAGATCAGGGTTGGGTTATAAAAATATATCTGAAACTTTTAACATCCCACGGAGCACCATCAAATCCATTATTAAAAAATGGAAAGAATATGGCAACACAACAAACCTGCAAAGAGAGGGCCGCCCACCAAAACTCACAGACCAGGCAAGGAGGGCATTAATCAGAGAGGCAACAAAGAGACCAAAGGTAACCCTGAAGGAGCTGCAAAGCTCCACAGCGGAGATTGGAGTATCTGTCCATAGGACCACTTTAAGTCGTACACTCCACAGAGCTGGACTTTACGAAAGAGTGGCCAGAAAAAAAGCCATTGCTTAAAGAAAAAAATAAGCAAACATGTTTGGTGTTCGTAAAAAGGCATTTTGGAGACTCCCCAAACATATGGAAGTAGGTATTTTGGTCAGATGAGACAAAAATTTAGCTTTTTGGCCATCAAGGAAAACGCTATGTCTGGCGCAAACCCAACACTTCTCATCACCCCGAGAACACCATCTCCACAGTGAAGCATGGTGGTGGCAGCATCATGCTTTTGGTTTGTTTTTCTTGGGCAGGGACTACGAAACTGGTCAGAATTGAAGGAATGATCAATGGTGCTAAATACAGGGAAATTCTTGAGGGAAAACTGTTTCAGTCTTCCAGAGATTTGAAACTGGGACGGAGGTTCACCTTCCAACAAGACAATGCTAAAGCAACACTTGAGTGGTTTAAGGGGAAACATTTTAATGTCTTGGAATGGCCTAGTCAAAGCCCAGACCTCAATCCAATTGAGAATCTGTAGTATGACTTAAAGATTGCTGTACAGAAGCGGAACCCATCCAACTTTAAGGAGCTGGAGCAGTTTTGCCTTTAAGAATGGGCAAAAATCCCAGTGACTATATGTGCCAAGCTTATAGAGACATACCCCAAGAGACTTGCAGCTATAATTTCTGCAAAATGTGGCTCTAACAAAGTATTGACTTTGAGGGGGTGAATAGTTATGCAAGCTCAAGTTTTGTTTCTTTGTCTTAAACCCACCCAAAATGTATTTAAATTCCAGGTTGTTAGGCAACAAAATAGGAGAAATGCCAAGGGGGTGAATACTTTCGCAAGCCACCGTAAAAATTGTTCACTATGGAGGAATTTGGTACAGTATGTTAGGAATTTCGAGATTTTAATTATAAAAGTTCATTTTGAGCACTTGGTCCAGTTATAATGTGGGTCGATATAAAGCAGTTCTCTAAGGTACAGCAAGTAGGCTTTTAATTGCAATTTTTTATTTATAACATTTTACTCTCACTTTCCATATCAAAGTATCCATATGAATTGTTTCTCTACTTATCCATAAGGACACCTCCAGAACTTCAGATATCATACTACAGATGATATCCCCCTTGGGCACTGACACAGCCTTAGCTTGCGCTAACCTCCTCGGATTATTCTCATGTCCCAGTACTTGTGAGTCATAAGTACCTGCTCTCACTTTGGAAAAAATACACACAATGAAGGGAAGCAGCTCCCAAAATGCTTCCTTCACAACAAAAGGAAAGGCAGTGATCACCAGAGAATGGGAAACAGACATAAGAGACTCTGTTTCCCCACGGGTATGGTCCCTGTAAGAAGATCCTTTACTTTCTCAACCGACACCACCACCGGCGGTACAGTTGACCACATCACGTCGCCTCTTACTATTTCCACCAATCCACCCCCTGCTGATTACTCAGTAGCCTTTCCAACACGGTTCTTCTCAGGATGTGTACGCGCTCTGTGTGCTGTGTCTGTGTGCTCTGCTTGAATGCACTAACTGTAAGTCGCTCTGGATAAGAGCATCTGCTAAATTACTCAAATGTAAAACATTGAAATTCTTTGTACATGAGATTTATGAGTTGATATTTGCATCGGTTAGGTTAACTATATTGATGTGACCAGCGGCCATGATATGGGTGGAGCCAGAGCAAGCGTCTAGATGAGGTCTTGTTGCTTAGTCAATTAAGGGTGATGGATGCTGACCGGCTGTTGATAACTGTTGGTAGTTGTTGATATTTGTATTGGTGACATAAGCACCATCATTAAAAGGTAATTCAATAGCTCTGATCTTTGAGAGTAAATCCAAGAAAATTTTATAAGGCAACAAATCTGTATCTCTCAACAATTTGTGTATATTTCTAAAATATGATATTGACAGCAGGCAAACCACAACAGAGATACTGTCAAGAATATATATAATAGATAAATAGATTTTTTTGTAGTTACACAGTGTTACTTTTTTGTATTTGAAGCATAGCTAACCATCAACTGTAAAGTGCATGCGAGTAAATTGATTTAGAACACCAAATTATTATTGGCCTTCTTTATGAGATACTGTAGAGAAAGGGTACTCAACTCTTACCCCACGAGGCCCTAGACTGCTGGTTTTATGTTCTACCTAATTAATCATCAATTGCGCACACACCTGGTGTCTCAGGTCTAAATCAGTCTCAGATTAGAGGGGAACAATGAAAAAATGCAGTGGAACTGGCTTTGAGGTCCAGAGTTGAGTTTGAAGGCTGTAGAGCACGTGAGACTGTGGAAGATATGATGTTAGCGTTCCAAATTGCCTTTGACACACAGTGACAGCAGGCTATCTCTATAAACATTAAGGATAGCTTTTAAGGATAGCCACTTCAAACACCTTTAATAGAGTAGTTGTGTTTATTATATGGTGCAATCCTCTAGTGAGTAAGTTACTTTTGTACTATCAATCTCAAGCAAAACTGAAGTCGAGAACATCATTCTTAGTATCGCAAACAAAAATAATGGTATTGAAAGCAAAATATGTGCACAAAAGTATTGATAGCTAAACAAAGTATTGGAAGGAAATAATTTTTAAATGCTAGCAAAATGTATTGTTAATGGATGTGAAAAATGTGTCGTTTTCAGTAAAAATGCTTTGATGATAACGCAATTAAATGAAACGCCTCCCTCTTTCCTGCAATTTTTATTATCTTTGGTTGCCTTTTATCTAGTTGCATGTTTTCGAACATCCATTCCAGCAACGTAGCACCTGCATCCCACTGCTGGTATGCCTCTGAAGCTGATCAGGGCCGGTCCTGGTTGGTCCCTGGATGGGAGACCATATGTTGCTGCAAGTAGTGCATTATTCATGTGAAATGTCACACGTGGGGATTTGTTACTAGGGGAAAATGTGAAAAATGTACATGTGAAACTTCACACGTGTCCAAAATATAATTTTTCAAATGTGATTTGTTCACACGTGTCCAAAAGAACCATGTCACTTAATTTTTTTCTTTTGTTCTCAAAGTGGGGTCTGGAGGTACTGCAGGGGGTCCTGCGGCCATATCTAAATAAACAGTGCATCGGAAAGTATTCAGAGTCCTTGACCTTTCCCACATTTTGTTACGTTACAGCCTTATTGAAAAATCGATTGAAAAACAAAATCCCCAACAATGTACACATAAAACCCCATAATGACAAAGCAAATAACTTTTTTTTAATACATTTTGGCAATTGCATTAAAAATTTAAAAACAGAAATACCTTATTTACCCTTTGCTAAAAGATTCAAAATTTAGCTCAGGTGCATCTTGTTTCCATTGATCATCCTTGAGATGTTTCTACAACTTGATTGGAGCCCACCTGTGGTAAATTCAATTCAGAGACTTGTCCCGTAGCAACTCCTGCGTTGTCTTGGCTGTGTGCTTAGGGTTGTTGTCCTGTTGGAAGGTGAACCTTCGCCCCAGTCTGAAGTCCTGAGTGCTCTGGAGCAGGTTTTCATCAAGGATCTCTCTATACTTTTCTCCGTTCATCTTTCCCTTGATGCTGATTAGTCTCCCAGTCCCTGCCGCTGAAATACATCCCCACAGCATGATGCTGCCACCACCAAGCTTCACCATAGGGATGGTGTCAGGTTTCCTCCAGACATGATGCTTGGTCCCCATCCAAACTGACAGAGCTTGAGAGGATCTGTAGAGAAGAATGGGAGAAACTCCCCAAATACAGGTGTGCCAAGCTTGTAGCATCATATCCAAGAGGACTTGAGGCTGTAGTCGCTGACAAAGGTGCTTCAATAAAGAACTGAGTAAATGTTCTGAACACTTATGTAACTGATATTATTTATTTTTTATTTAACTTTTTTTCTTTTTGAAAAAAAAACGATTTAATCAATTTAAAGGCCGTAACATAACAAAATGTGGAAAATGTCAATGGGTCTGAATAATTTCCGAATGCAGTATGTGTATACAGTTTACATACACTTAGGTTGGAGTCATTAAAACTAGTTTTTCAACCACTCCACAAATTTCTTGTTCACAAATTATAGTTTTGGCAAGTCGGTTAGGACATCTACTTTGTGCATGACACAAGTAATTTTTCCAACAATTGTTTACAGATAGATTATTTAATTTATAATTCACTGTATCACAATTCCAGTGGATCAGAAGTTTACATACACTAAGTTGACTGTGCCTTTAACAGCTTGGAAAATTCCAGAAAATGATGTCATGGCTTTAGAAGCTTCTGGTAGGCTAATTGACATAATTTGAGTCAATTGGAGGTGTACCTGTGGATGTATTTCAAGGCCTATAACCTGAAAGGCCGCTCAGCAAGGAAGAAGCCACTGCTCCAAAACCGCCATAAAAAAAGGCAGACTACGGTTTGCAACTGCACATGGGACAAATATTGTACTTTTTTGAGAAATGTCATCTGTTCTGATGAAAGAAAAATATAACTGTTTGGCCATAATGACCATCGTTATGTTTGGAGGAAAAAGGGGGATGCTTGCAAGCCCGAAGAACACCATCCCAACCGTGAAGCATGGGGATGACAGCATCATGTTGTGGGGGTGCTTTGCTGCAGGAGGGACTGGTGCACTTCACAAAATAGATGGCATCATGAGGGAGGAAACTTATGTGGATATATTGAAGCAACATCTCAAGACATCAGTCAGGAAGTTAAAGTTTGGTTGCAAATGGGTCTTCCAAATGGACAATGACCCCAAGCATACTGCCAAAGTTGTGGCAAAATGGCTTGAGGACAACAAAGTCAAGGTATTGGAGTGGCCATCACAAAGTCCTGACCTCAATCCCATAGAAAATTTGTAGGCTGAACTGAAAAAGCGTGTGCAAGTAAGGAGGCCTACAAACCTGACTCAGTTACACCAGCTCTGTCAGGAGGAATGGGCCAAAATTCACCCAACTTATTGTGGGAAGCTTGTGGAAGGCTACCCGAAACGTTTGACCTAAGTTAAACAATTTAAAGGCATTGCTACCTAATTGAGTGTATGTAAACTTCTGACCCACTGAGAATGTGATGAAAGAAGCAAAAGCTGAAAGAAATATTTCTCTCTACTTGTAACGACCTGGGTGTAGGGGGGTGCGAAGTCAGACGCAGGAACAGCAGAGCTTCAATATGTTGAGTCTTTAATGCCCAACTGGAAACAAAATGTCCAACACGGACGTACTGGGTGTCATACACAACGGTCCAACGACACAAGAAACAAACCCAGTCCACAATAACAATACTCACTCCCGAAATCCCAAAAGCTACAATATAACAATCCCGCACAAAGAAGCCTACGGGCTGGCTGGCTAATAAAGCCACACTAATTAACAACTAACTGACCACAGGTGATACAAATAAACAATTAAGGAGGGGGAGGAAAAAGAGTCAGTGGCAGCTAGTAGGCCGGTGACGACGACCGCCGAACGCCACCCGAACGGGAAGGAGAGCCTGCCTCGGTTGAGGTCGTGACAGTACCCCCCCCCTCTGACGCACGGCTCCCGCAGCGCGCCGACACCGGCCTCGAGGTCGACCCGGAGGACGAGGCGCAGGGCGATCCGGATGGAGGCGATGGAAATCCCTTAACATAGATGGATCCAAAATGTCCTCCACCGGTTCCCAGCACCTCTCCTCCGGACCGTACCCCTCCCAGTCCACGAGGTACTGCAGGCCCCTCACCCGGCGTCTCGAGTCCAGAATGGCCCGTATTGTGTACGCCGGGGACCCCTCGATGTCCAGAGGGGGGGGGGGGGGTGGGACTTCCGGCACCTCACCGTCCTGCAGGGGACCAGCTACCACCGGCCTGAGGAGAGACACATGAAACGAGGGGTTAATACGATAATAGGAAGGGAGTTTTAATCGATAACACACCTCGTTTATTCTCCTCAGGACTTTGAAGGGCCCTACACACTGCGGCCTCAGCTTCCGGCAGGGCAAGCGGAGGGTTAGGTTTCGGGTCGAGAGCCAGACCCTTTCCCCCGGTACAAACACGGGAGCCTCACTGCGGTGGCGGTCAGCGCTCCTCTTCTGCCTACTAGTAGCTTGTTGGAGGGACTCCTGGACGGCCCTCCAGGTCTCTTTGGAGCGCTGTACCCACTCCTCCACCACAGGAGCCTCGGTCTGGCTCGGATGCCATGGTGCCAGGACCGGCTGGTACCCCAACACACACTGAAAGGGGGACACATTAGTAAAGGAGTGGCGTAGGGAGTTCTGGGCCATCTCGGCCCAGGGAATGTATCTCGCCCACTCCCCTGGCCGGTCCTGGCAATACGACCGCAGAAACCTACCCACCTCCTGGTTCACTCTCTCCACCTGCCCATTACTCTCGGGGTGAAAACCGGAGGTCAAGCTGACCGTGACCCCCAGACGCTCCATGAACGCCCTCCATACTCGGGACGTGAACTGGGGGCCCCGATCAGAAACGATGTCCTCCGGCACCCCGTAGTGCCGGAAGACGTGAGTGAATAAGGCCTCCGCAGTCTGTAGGGCAGTAGGGATACCGGGCAACGGGAGGAGACGGCAGGACTTAGAAAACCGATCCACAATTACCAGAACCGTAGTGTTTCCCTGAGAAGGGGGGAGATCGGTCAGGAAGTCCACGGACAGATGAGACCATGGCCGTTGTGGAACGGGGAGGGGTTGCAACTTCCCTCAAGGAAGGTGCCTAGGAGCCTTACTCTGAGCGCATACCGAACAGGAGGAGACATAAACCCTAACGTCCCGAGCTAAGGTAGGCCACCAATACCTACCCCGAAGGCTCCCCACTGTCCTCGTCACCCCAGGGTGACCCGAGGAGGGTAGGACATGAGCCCACCGAATCAGTCGGTCCCGAACACCAAGCGGTACGTACTTACGGCCCGCCGGACACTGAGGAGGCGCGGGTTCCGCCCGTAGCGCCCGCTCGATGTCCGAGTCCACCTCCCATACCACTGGCGCTATCAGCCTCGAGGCGGGGATGATGGGAGTGGGTTCGGTGGTCCTATCCTCCGTGTCGTAAAGGCGGGACAGTGCGTTAGCCTTTACGTTTTGGGAGCCGGGTCTGTAGGACAACGTGAACCTAAACCGGGTGAAAACATGGCCCACCTTGCCTGACGCGGGTTCAGTCTCCGAGCTGCCCGAATATACTCCAGATTCTGGTGGTCGGTCCAGATGAGAAAGGAGTGCTTAGCCCCCTCAAGCCAGTGTCTCCACACCTTCAGAGCCCTGACCATCGCTAACAACTCCCGATCCCCCACATCATAGTTACGCTCCGATGCACTGAGCTTACTAGAGAAGAAAGCGCAGGGGCAGAGTTTTGGTGGCGTACCCGAGCGCTGTGATAGCACGGCACCCACCCCAGCCTCGGACGCGTCCACCTCCACTATGAATGCTAAAGAGGGATCCGGATGCGCCAACACGGGAGCATCCGTGAACAGAGCCTTCAACCTGTTGAAAGCTCCGTCCGCCGCCGCTGACCACCGCAACCGCACCGGGCCCCCCTTTAGCAGTGAGGTAATGGGAGCCGCTACCTGACCAAAACCCCGGATAAATCTCCGGTAGTAGTTGGCAAAACCCAAAAACCGCTGCACCTCTTTCACCGTGGTTAGAGTCGGCCAATTACGCACGGCCTTTATGCGGTCACTCTCCACCACCACCCCCGAGGTGGAAATGCAATAACCCAGGAAGGAAACGGCTTGTTTGGAGAACACACACTTCTCAGCCTTGACGTATAGGTCATGCTCCATCAGTCTGCCAAGCACTTTGCGTACCAGAGATACATGCACGGCGTGAGTAGTTGAGTAGATCAGAATGTCATCGATATACACAACTACCCCCTGCACGTGCAGGTCCCTGAGGATGTCGTCTACAAAGGATTGGAAAACGGCTGGAGCATTCTTTAACCCATACGGCATGACGCAGTACTCATAGTGGCCCGATGTGGTACTAAATGCGGTTTTCCACTCGTCTCCTTTCCGAATACGCACCAGACTGTACGCGCTCCTGAGGTCCAGTTTTGTAAAGAACTGCGCTCCGTGAAATGATTCCACCGCCGAAGCAATGAGAGGTAGTGGGTAACTAAACCCCACTGTGATGGCATTTAGACCTCTATAATCAATACACGGACGCAAGCCTCCCTCCTTCTTCTTCACAAAAAAGAAACTCGAGGAGACGGGTGAGATGGAGGGCCGAATGTACCCCTGTCCCAGAGACTCCGCGACATTTGTCTCCATAGCCAACGTCTCCTCTTGGGACAAAGGGTACACGTGACTCTTAGGAAGCGCAGCGTTAACCTGGAGATCTATCGCACAATCCCTACCCGGTCGATGTGGTGGTAATTTCGTCGCTTTCTTTTTACAGAAAGCGATTGCCAAATCGGCATACTCGGGGGGGAATGCGCACCGTGGAACCCTGGTCTGGACTCTCCACCGACGTGGCACCAATGGAAACTCCCAGACACCTTCCAGAACACTCCTCTGACCACCCCTGGAGAACCCCCTGTCTCCACGAAATATTGGGATTGTGCCGGAACTACCAGGGAATACCCAGCACCACTGGAAACGCAGGCGAATCAATAATAAAGAGACTGATACGTTCCCTATGATTCCCCTGCGTCACCATGTCCAGGGGAACTGTGGCCTCCCTGACCACCCCTGACCCTAATGGCCGGCTATCTAGGGAGTGCACGGGAAAGGGAGAATCTATCGGCACAAGCGGAACGCCCAACTTACGGGCGAGTCCGCGATCCATAAAGTTCCCAGCTGCACCTGAATCGACTAGTGCCCTATGCTGGGAAGAGGGGAAAAAATAAAGGAAAAAAATTGAGACAAACATGTGACCAACAGGGGGTTCTGAGTGAGTTTGGTGCTGACTCACCTGGGGTGATCGAGAAGCGTTCCGCCTGACATCTCGACTCCCAGACAGACCCCCCCAGCACCGATCGGCCGTGTGTCCTCTCCGACCACAGCTGGTGCAGGGGAGGCCTCCTCCTCCGATACCCCTAGGCGCGCCCCTCCCAACTCCATCGGGATGGGAGCCGGGGCGCTGGGTGGTGGAACGCACAGGACCCTCTCCGAACACCCGCGGGCAGCCAGCAGATTGTCCAGTCGGATGGACATGTCAATAAGCTCATCCAAAGAAAGAGCGATGTCCCGACACGCTAGCTCCCTGCGGACGTCCTCCTGGAGACTGCACCGGTAGTGGTCAATAAGGGCCCTGTCGGTCCACCCTGATCCCGCGGCCAAGGTCCGGAACTCCAGCGCGAAATCCTGTGCGCTCCTCTTCTCCTGCCTGAGATGAAATAGTCTCTCACCCGCCGCTCGGCCCTCTGGGGGGTGGTCAAACACGGCACGAAAACGACGGGTAAACTCCGGGTAGTGCTCCTTCGCTGAGTCCGGGCCATTCCAGACTGCGTTGGCCCACTCCAGAGCATGACCCGTTAGGCAGGAGACGAGGACACTCACCCTCTCCGCTCCCGAGGGAGTGGGGCGAACAGTGGCCAGGTATAGCTCCAGTTGGAGTAAGAACCCCTGACACCCTGCCGCCGCTCCATCATAATCCCTCGGGAGCGTAAGACGGAGCGCGCTGGAGCCGGGGGATGGAGAGTCCTGAGGGAGGGGAGCCGAAGGTGGAGAGAGGAGCCCACTCCTCTCCCATCGCTCCGTTCTCTCCATCATCTGGTCCATGGCTGATCCGATCCGATGGAGGACGGTGGTGTGGTGGAGAACCCGTTCCTCCATCGATGGGAGAGGTGGTGTGGTGGAGAACCCGTTCCTCCATCGATGGGAGAGGTGGTGCGGGATTCTGTAACGACCTGGGTGTAGGGGGGTGCGAAGTCAGACGCAGGAACAGCAGAGCTTCAACATGTTGAGTCTTTAATGCCCAACTGGCAAACAAAATGTCCAACACGGACGTACTGGGTGTCATACACAACGGTCCAACGACACGAGAAACAAACCCAGTCCACAATAACAATACTCACTCCCGAAATCCCAAAAGCTACAATATAACAATCCCGCACAAAGAAGCCTATGGGCTGGCTGGCTAATAAAGCCACACTAATTAACAACTAACTGACCACAGGTGATACAAATAAACAATTAAGGAGGGGGAGGAAAAAGAGTCAGTGGCAGCTAGTAGGCCGGTGACGACAACCGCCTGTAACGATACTCTAAATCCTCCTCCTCCTCAGACGAGGAGAGGAGAGAGGGATCTGAAGACCAATGTGCAGCGAGGTATGATGACATGATTTATTTAAGACACGACAAAACAACAAACACGACGTAGACAGAAAACGAACTATACTTGAATCAACTACAAAACAAATAAACGATGAAAACAGACCTGGACACGAACTTACATATAACGTGAAGAACGCACGAACAGGTACACGGCTACAAACAAACGCTACAGTCCCGTGTGGCACGAACATACATACTGACACAGGAGACATCCACCCACAAACAAACAGTGTGAAAACACCTACCTTAATATGGCTCTCAATCAGAGGAAAATGAAAACCACCTGCCTCTAATTGAGAGCCATATCAGGTCACCCTTAAACCAACATAGAAACAGAAAACATAGACTGCCCACCCAAACTCACGTCCTGACCAGCTAACACATACACAAACTAACAGAAAACAGGTCAGGAACGTGACACCGCCGAACGCCACCCGAACGGGAAGGAGAGCCTGCCTCGGTTGAGGTCGTGACACTACTATTATTTTGACATTTCACATTCTTAAAATAAAGTGGTGATCCTAACTGACCTAAGACAGGGAATTTTTACTAGGATTAAATGTCAAGAATTGTGAAAAACTGAGTTTCAATGTATTTGGCTAAGGTGTATGTAAACTTCCGACTTCAACATTATATACATATATACTGTATATATATATAAATTCTTACATTTGTGTATTTTTTATGAATATTACTAACAACAACAGACTAAACTAATTTTGGCCAAGGGATCTGTGGAATAAGTTTAGAAGGTGTAAACAATACATTAATAATATTATTAATGTAAAAGGTATGTTCTTAACCCTGGGCAACATTGGCCTGGGAAGCTCAAAAGGATATTGGTATCCACAGTACTCCACCAATTATACATTTTGTTCAGCTCAATACTTCTTTTATTGCCAAAAAATGTTTGTTTTTTACATAAATGGACTGTAATTTCAGCTTTAAAACTGCAACGTTTTCTCTCTGCCTCATAGAACTTTTTTTAGAATTGCAGGATATTATCTTTAAAGTTGAAACACCCCAAAATCTCTCTGCTACATGACAAAATGTGTAGAATCCCAGGAAATTAGCTTGAAAACGTTATACTTTTCTCTCTAGGGCCTTTAAAGGGATACATCTGGATTTTCACAATGATGCCCTTGATCTACAGAGTCAGATGAACTCGTGGATACCATTTCTATGTCTCTGCCTGCAGTTTGAAGGAAGTTGATAACTAGATTTATCGCAATTGCTAACTTGCATGCTTGCAGATACCATATACTTCCAGTCATTGCGACAATGCTGTGTTTGAGACCACCTAAAGTGAGACTGATTCAAGACCAAGACCGGAGGGGGGGCAAGACAGAGTCGTGACCAAGACCGGCAGGGGTCCAAACCGAGTCAAGACCGAGACCAGAAAAATGTTAGTCCAAATCAATAACATGGTTGTAATTGTGTCAAATCGCAGTTCAAAGTTCAAAATGTCCAGTATTTCTGTGTTCATATTTCAGAAGAACATATGGATTCTTCAGATATTCAGAATAGTGAAATAGTGCATGCTGGGGGCAAATAGAGAGCCAAACAAATGATCACTAACCCAAACAGGTATGTAATAGATACAAACACAAAATAGGTTACAACTTCCATCACTCTTCCTTACCATCGAATCAAGGAATTTCTGTCGAGCGGGACAAAGTTTGAGGATATTTTTTTATTAAAGTAAAGGACAATCATTTTATGGGTAAAGTAGGAAGTCCTGGCTTTACTCTGTTGGTCTCGGAAGAAATTACGAGTCTTCATTGTCCGAGACCAAGTTAAGACCGAGTACAATCCCTGAGACAGGACCTCAGTTTCTAGCACTACGACACTCACACTGCATTGCACTAACGCTAGTTAGCACTGGCTCACAAAACTACCTCTAACTTCCATCATACTGGAAGCAGAGACATAAAAATGGTATCCATCAGACTCTGGTGAAGTAGATAAAGGGCTTTGTTATCAAAATCCCGAAGAATCCCTTTAATATGTTTCTTCCTAGGGCCGAGACTTGGTTTGTCTGGCCATGTACCGCAGAAGTCCTAGTAACTCCTTAAATAATATTATGTATCTCACTCGAGTTGTGTTCTGATTATGAGTGTGTCCCTGATGAATTTGGATCACATAAGCGGTCCCCGGCCCCAACAAGTTTGAGAACCCCTATTTTAAGCCAAACCAGTGGGGAGTTTGTATCTACTAAGGAATCTCAAACGTCTCTTTGCTTGTCTGACAAGCTTCTCCAAGTGTGTCAATCCATTTCCTTTTGTTTGCAGATAAGAATCCTAACATTGTGTGATTTTGTGTGGTCAGATTCTATTGTGTCAGATTGTTATGGCACTGTCAAAGAGCATTCTCTTGACTCTCTAAGAATCCATTCTATTTTAGAATCCATCTGATGCTATGCTACCACACTGCCTGTTGTGTCAAATCCTGCCTCTGCATCCCTATTCCTACTATTGTCTTTTATCAGTTCACAATACACAATCACACCAACATTTGGTTTCAAAAAAACATCCCAACAATGAATTGGCAAGATTGTGCAATGCCTCCCACTTCCACCCAAAGTCCTCAAAATGTTATGGCTTGCATCCTATCACACAAACCAACAGTAACACATATAGTGCACTCGATAGCCTTAGACTCTGTTATGGGATGACATCATGGACACAAAGTTGTTGATTGCATAATCTCTCATGGAAATACTACGTAATCGAGCATCTGACCAAATTACACAAGATTTTATTGGTTGCACCCTATTGTACAGAACAGAAATTACCAGGTATGTCCCGTAAGGAAAAAAACACATGAATTTCATGTGACCAAATATGAAGTGTTCCAATGTCATGACTATGTTCCCTGGAGGAAGGAAATTAGGTATGACATACTATTGGGAGCCACACTTTCGCGACTTCGGTTGAAGGATCTACAATCACGCCAATGAAATTCGTGCCTCGCTGGAAGCCCGCATTCCACAGGTGATAAGCGTGAGGTTCAGATTCATTCCTTCAATTTAATACCCGTCTTCATCGAGCCCAGGAACGGGCTGTGCTGGGCCAAACTGGTGTCGTACCTCGTTTCCCTCCTTCTTGGGAACAATAGTTATAGTCATAATGTTACATTCCCCTTCAGTCAGTCAACATCGGTACAACATACTATGGGAAATATATTCACGCCCCAAGCTGACCCCAACAGATACTTAATGAAACAGCCCATGGCAAACCACATAGACCTGACCCTGCCAGATACACCAGTCTGGATATTGCGCACATGGAGCGCTGCCTAGTGACTTTCCCCTGTCCCAGCCATAAGCACACTGTGTGCTATACTGGAAGCAGTGACATCCAAGTGATAAAACTTCACAAAGTGTGTGGTGATGCCCAACTCAACGCAGCAGAAATATCTCTTATAGTCAAACCTTTAAATAATGCCCAAGATGTTGCCAGACCCCTTGTGGAGTGGGTGCATACACTGCTGTAGGTAATCCTTGCCCCATGCTGCTATATGCCAGGGAGATAGCCTCCGCAAATCAGTGGGAGAGACGCTGCTTAGAGCGCCCTGTGCGAGCTGGATTAGCAAAAAGGTTGGTCAAATAACCGGGTATCAAAGGGTCCGTTCAAACATACGTCCATAAAGCTCATGGCTTGTAAACCACTATTTCTCTTCTAAAGCAAAAGGAGGACATAGGACATAGCCATGACTTTCGGGGCGAAGGCCGCATTTGGACTCAACGTCACCTTAGAGTTGCCAGGGGCGAACTGAGTACAGGAAGGGTGTACTGATAACGCACGGAGGTCCCCAACTTGTTTAGCCAAGGCCAATACCATGAGCAGGCAGGCTTTTTAGGAGAGGATCTTCAGATCCACTGACTCCAGAGGCTCAAAGGGAGGCTCACACAGTGCCTCCAAAATCAGCGCCAAGTCCTATGTGGGAGCAATAGGTTTAGAGACTTGTCTGAGATGACATACAACTTTCAGGAACCATAAGGATGTGCCTCACAGAGCACTGAAAATGAACAAATCCTTTATCTTGGCACCAGAGCTCAAAATCACATACAGCCTTCTTGTGGAGGGCGCCGTTGCAAACTGAATGGTAGAAATAACATTCAGCGTTAAACCTCTAGCCATCAGATTGGCCCTGGACCGTAGGCCTAACAGGGACACCCGAAGCGACCGGCTTAGGCTGCGAGATGCATCCAGGTGAGTGGCTAGCACTCAGCACTGGAAGGGCTGCATCAACAATAGCCCCACGGGAACGACTTCCATCACAGAAGCCATCATCCCCAGTAGTCACAGGCACTGGCGACAATGCACTGAGTGACCAAGATGAAATTTGGCTAAGCAGAACCAGATCCCGGACACCATCCGTGGGGATAGAAAAAACGTGATAAGCGAGTGACTCTAGCTCGAAACCCAGAAATTGAATGCACTGAGATGGGGTCAGACAGCTAATTGTCTTGTTTCTTATGAAGCCTAAAGACTGAATATAGGACAGTAGCATGGATGTGTGTAACACTGCTTGCCCCCTCGACTTACAGCCAATCGCTGTAATAGCCAGCGGCTCGTGAGCATTCTGAGTTTGTAAACTCTGATGTGATTTCTGGGAAGGAAATTCCCATCCCTTTTCGTAACCAGGAAAACCGGCTGTACCAGCCGACACAGATCTTTCAATATAAGAAACACAGGGTTTGCCTGCTTCTGGAGATGGGAAGATATTTCCTCCCACAAAATGGGCACTGAGGCCTCGGAAACAGTCAACGTGATGATGCTGCAGAAGCATGGGGGATGCACAACAAATTGTAGCCTGTATCCTAACATCAAGTGCGATCTGAAGGGGCAGGATCAATCAATCAAGTTTATTTTATATAGCCCTTCGTACATCAGCTAATGTCTCGAAGTGCTGTACAGAGACCCAGCCTAAAACCCCAAACAGCTAGAATGCAGGTGTAGAAGGATGCTTCTCACTCCTATGTTTGCAGGAATGAGAAGCGTTAAGCTGGAAACAGACAGCCCCATTTCAGGGCTCATATGAACCACAGCGACTGCATGTGGGATAATAACGTGGTCGTGTCCAACTTTGTTCGTTCCCTTGACTCCCAACAACTAATCGCCTAAAGAGCCCATAATCTGTATCCCTAGACACCTCATAGGGACTAGTGACCTTCAGGCAGGAATCAGCAATGAATCCCAGTAATGAGACACCTATGGGGGAGGGGCACCCCCTTTTGGACAGTAACCCAACTTATCACTCACCCTGGGGAGATTGATACACCCCTTGAACACTATGAACACCGTGCTAGCGTAGGGTAACATAGGGGCCAGCATTAAACATGGACAAGCTTCCAACATACGTTGTGCTTCCGTGAGACTGTATAGCCTGCATGAAGACTGGGCCCTTTACAGGCACAGGGGTCTCTGGCAATGGCTGACGTAGTATCCCATTTGCCAAACGTGGAGGCACTGTTGTCACAGTAATGTTTTTTGCAGAGGGGTGAATTGGTCATTCAGACCCATACCAAGGTACCTCACTCTGGGGGTTACCCCAGCCGAGTGCTTGGGGGGATGCTTTTTCATCGGAGGTCCCGCAAACCCCGCTTCCTTCACTCCAGGAATTGAAAATAGGAATGGGGTTTCCATAAGGCTGGGGGAAGCTAGTAAGTTTCACTCGCCGGAAGTTAAGCATGCTAGCCAACGCTAGCCAGGAGGCTTTTAAGCCTAAGCTAGGCTAGCTAACCTCTTTGAGGGCAGCATAGTCCGTTAAGAAAAACCAAGCGAATCCACCATGGGGAGGCAGGAATAGCTAGTAATAGCTATCTCACCTCAGCGAGTTAGCCAACCTGGCTTGCACGCATTGCAGTGCTTATTAAGCTAGCCCGGTCTTGAAAGTACACGTAAGTCCGGAACACTGAGGTGGGACCCTTCATCAACAAGTCTGGGAAGAGAGGCAAGCGGCGCTTTACCGAGGTAGACACAGGCGGCGGGGTGTACCCACCAAACGTGGCCACCCTCTCTCTACGAGTAGCATCCCGTAACCAGCATCAGCTCGCACAGTAGCCGGGTTGGGCAGGGCCAGTCACTGCAAACGCGACGCCCAGGCAGACAAGACGTTTGCACCGACCACCCAATCCATCTCCACTTCCTGCTCCTTGGTCTCAGCCAATGTACCGGCATCCGGGAAAGGAAAGTCACCATCGGTTACTCCAAGCTTTCTCAAGAATACTACATGTCTTTCCAAGGTGTTTGTACGCAGTACGTGTAAATGCGCACATGGAATGGCTCGAGTGAGGGCCGCCTGTGCGTGTTCCAAGCAGAAACTAACTACACATAGATCGTGGGTATCTTTCAGAGAAATGCTATAACCGCATGACTGGGGGCACAATCTCGACGTCGAACCCGGCTTAGCCATCATCGTCTCGGTTGTTTTGTTAGCCATCTTACTCATTGCACCAGTAAATTGAAGAATAGCTTAGTGTTTGTGGCTAGAAAACTTATGAGAACAAATACAAACTTCAGCACACAACATCCAAGGGCTGAGCACGCTCTACCACTATGGGACAGTCTCATTTTCCAAATGTTTGTTTTAGTAGCACGAATTGTTCCTGTTACCCCCCTAGGTAAAGAGCGAAATAATTGAAGGAATGAATACCACCTATCACATGCGGAAAGCGGGGCTTCCAGCGTGGTGCAGATTTCATTGGCCTTGTCAGGCGTGATTGTAGATCCTTCAACCGAAGTCGCGAGAGTGCGACTCCCCATAGTATGTTGTGCCGAAGTTGACTGACAAAGGGAACACATGTTTTATGTGATCACGTGATCTTATGTGAAGTTAATGTGATAACGTGACAGCATGTAAAGCAACATATGATAAGATCAAACTACACATGTAAAATTGTAATAAATAAATATAACTAATTCCATATAATTGTGTGTTTTAGCTGTTCTGTGAGTTAAGGCGTTCCTAAAGTCATACATATTTCATTAACAAATTTGTCAGTGAGCCTGACTTATTTAAATGTCAGTTGGAACATCACATTAGAGAAGACTGGTTACAAGGACAGCCTTTTCCACTCTTCTCTGGAACAAGACAATTTAATTATGTAATTTATTCAGTCATGTTGATATTGTTACCTAGATCGATTAGTTTAACTTCTTATACTGTCATTTGCAATCTTTCTAAAGAACGGAATAATGCTCCGTGCATGCGTTTATCCGGGTTTTTGACAACACATGAAAGAGTGAGAAAACCATAAGAAATCACAGGATGGACATTCAGGAAAAATATTGTCCAGAAGTTATCTAAACACATTATAGAAACACGTAAAGATCATCTTTACAATCACCAATAGTCTATAGGCCTACAGTTGTACAACAGGGAGTTAAAGAGAGAAATTAAACAGGAGTGACAATGCCATATGTGGAATAAATATTCAGGAAAATATTGTCCAGAAAGTATGTAATTACATAGAAACACTTGTGGAAGCTCATTCCTATTGAAAGATCTGGTAGAATGGGTTGTAAATTGGGATGGGACTGATAATTAATCATTAAAAAGGGTTCCATACAAAAAACATCTTTGTCAGACAGTGTGAAAAGTTATTTTTACCCTGGGAACTATCTCAGATTTATTTTATGGCCCCTTGGCCCTGGGTGTGCTTCCGAGCTAAAATCCAGACATTACTTGTGTAATCAGAAGGAAAAAAAATAGAGAACATGTGTACTCGACTATTGTTGTCTTCCCTGCCTTTCCAGCCATTGTCTCTCTATTTACTCTGAGGAAATCAAACCGAGTGTCAGAGGAGCATGTACAAGAGGAGGCCAAGGTTGGGACTACCAGGGGTCAGTCATTCCTTCTTGATTGAAGCATGAACTTTTGCGTGTGGACGAAATTGGCTGTGTAAGACATACAATGTGCGGCCTACGGACACAGATGAAGTCGGAAGTTTACATACACCTTACAGCCAAATACATTTAAACTCAGTTTTTCACAATTCCTGACATTTAATCCTAGTAACAATTCCCTGTCTTAGGTCAATTAGGATCACCACTTTATTTTAAGAATGTGAAATGTCAGAATAATAGAAGAGAGAATGACTTATTTCAGCTTTTATTTATTTCGTCACATTCCCAGTGGGTCAGAAGTTTACATACACTCAATTAGTATTTGGTAGAATTGTCGTTAAATTGTTTAACTTGGGCCAAATGTTTTGGGTAGCCTTCCACACGCTTCCCACAATACGTTGGGTGAACTTTGGCCCATTCCTCCTGACAGAGCTGGTGTGTTGTTCTGGGACCTCAATCCTATAGAAAATGTGTGGACAGAACTTAAAAAGCGTGTGCGAGCAAGGAGGCCTGCAAACCTGATTCAGTTACACCAGCTCTGTCAGGAGGAATGGGCTAAAGTTCACTCAATTTATTGTGGGAAGCTTGTGGAAGGCTACCTGAAACGTTTGACCCAAGTTAAACAATTTAACGGCAATGCTACCAAATATTGAGTGAATGTAAACTTCTGGCCCACTGGGAATGCGATGAAAGAAATAAAAACTGAAAGAAATAATTCTCTCTTCTATTATTCGGACATTTCACATTCTTAAAATAAAGTGGTGATCCTAACTGACCTAAGACAGATCATTGTTACAAGGATTAAATGTGAGGAATTGTGAAAAACTGAGTTTAAATGTATTTGGCTAAGGTGTATGTAAACTTTCGACTTCAACTGTACATACTTATACATATATACATATACACTAACGTTCAAAAGTTTGGGGTCACTTAGAAATGTCCTTGTTTTTTAAGAAAAAGCACATTTTTGGTCCATTAAAATAACATCAAATTGACCAGAAATACAGTGTAGACATTGTTAATGTTGTAAATGACTATTGTAGCTGGAAAAGGCAGATTTTTTATGGAATACCTACATAGGCTTACAGAGGCCCATTATCAGCAACCATCTTTCCTGTGTTCCAATTGCATGTTGTGTTAGTTATTCCAAGTTCATCATTTTAGAAGGCTAATTGATCATTAGAAAACCCTTTTGTAATTATGTTAGCACAGCTGAAAACTGTTCTGATAAAATAAGCAATAAAACTGGCCTTTTTTAGACTAGTTGAGTATCTGGAGCATCAGCATTTGTGGGTTCGATTACAGGCTCAAAATGGACAGAAACAAAGAACTTTCTTCTGAAACTCGTCAGTCTATTCTTGTTCTGAGAAATGAAGGCTATTCCATGCGAGAAATTGCCAAGAAACGGAAGACCTCGTACAACGCTGTGTACTACTCCCTTCACACAACAGCGCAAACTCTCTAACCAGAATAGAGAGAGGAGTGGGATGCCCCGGTGCACAACTGAGCAAGAGGTCAAGCCAAGACAAGTCCTCAACTGGCAGCTTCATTAAATAGTACCCGCAAAACACCAGTCTCAAGTCAGTAAAGAGGCGACTCCAGGATGCTGGCCTGCTAGGCAGAGTTCCTCTGTCCAGTGTCTGTGTTCTTTGGACCATCTTAATCTTCTATTTTTATTGGCCAGTCTGAGATGGCTTTTTCTTTGCAACTTTGCCTAGAAGGCCAGCATCCCGTAGTCACCACTTCACTGTTGACGTTGAGACTGGTGTTTTGCCGGTGGGGGGGTTAGGGGGCCTCAAGCCTACAGCTTGTTGGCATCGAGGGTTTAAAAGTGTTCCACCTTGCGCATGAAACCCTTTCCCTGGTGATTTATAGATCTATAGTATGTTGCGCATTGATGCACACAGTGTCAGGAAGATGAGTAACCACAGTGTCAGGAAGATGAGTAACCACAGTGTCAGGAAGATGAGTAACCACAGTGTCAGGAAGATGAGTAACCACAGTGTCAGGAAGATGGGTAACCACAGTGGCAGGAAGATGAGTAACCACAGTGGCAGGAAGATGAGTAACCACAGTGGTTTGGAAGTTAGCATGTATTAAATTACTACTCTCTATGGCATTAGCAGAAGACATTCATCAAGAGCTTTACATAGCCCACTATAAGGACACAAGGCGAAACCCAGATGCAGACACGGGAGGCAGATGGTTTGAGTCTTTGATATTTATAGATAATCCAAAAGGGGTAGGCAAGAGAATGGTCGTAGACAGGCAAAAGGTCAAAACCAGTTCAGAGTCCAGGAGGTACAGTGTGGCAGACAGGCTCAAGGTCAGGGCAGGCAGGTACAGAGTCCAGAAAACAGGCGCACGGGAAAAGCACGCTGGTTGACTTGGAACATACAAGTCGAACTGGCACAGACAGACAGAAAACAGGTATAAATACCCAGGGGATAATGGGGAAGATGGGTGACACCTGGAGGGGGTGGAGAAAAGCACAAGGACAAGTGAAACAGATCAGGGTTTTACACTGACCTAAGTTGTACAGTGCCTTCAGAAAGTATTCACACCCCTTGACTCCACATTTTGTTACAGCCTGAATTAAAAAATATATAATTTTGGATTTTGTGTTACTGGCACAATACCTCAATGTCAAAGTGGAATTTCGTTTTTTAAAATGTTTACAAATGAACAAAAATGGAAATTTGAAATCTCTTGAGTCAGTAACTACTCAACGCCTTTATGGCAAGTCTAAATAAGTTCAGGAGTTAACTAACATGTGCTTAACAAGTCACATAAGTTGCATGGACTCCCTCTGTGTGCAATAATAGTGTTTAACATGATTTTGAATGACTGCTTCCGCTCTGTAAAGCAGTGAATTTCAAACACAGATTCAAACACAAAAAACAGCGAGGTTTTCCAATGTCGTCGAAAAGAAGGGCACCTATTGGTAGATTGGTAAAAAAAAAAGACATTGAATATCCCTTTGAGCATGGTGAAGTTTTTCATAACACTTTGGATAGTGTATCAATACACCCAGTCAGTACAAAGATACATTTGTCCTTCCTAACCGCTCAGGAATTTTACCATGAGGCCAATGGTGACATTAAAACAGTTACAGAGTTAAATACCTGTGATATGAGAATACTGGGGATGGATCAACAACATTGTAGTTCCTCCAGGAATTTCTCTGGCCAGGAGGAATGAGAGAAGAGAGAGAAAAGGAATCAGAAGGCGGCAGACTGAACACAGCTGTGCAGATTGCCTCAAGACAAAAACGTTATCTTCAATATCTGTAAGTTAGACTAAATACTTGCACTTTACAAACTTGTGAGTAATAACCTTCAATCTGGCTAACACCACAAACCGAATCATAAGGCAAGAGAAACGCATCGACAAATATTACGAAAACAGGTAACACCAAGCATGGCGGAGGTTGAACAAGGAGAACCAAATAACCAATCTCCAAAAGAAAACGTGACTCTGACGGATACAGGCGATTTATGCTTCTCACCACAGGAATGGTAAGGGTGGAAACCGATCTGTTAAAATCAATAAATGACAAACTGGGCATACTTGAATTAGTCAATAAAGATATAAAGGAGTTGGAAGGCAGGCCTCGAGATGAGTGACGAAATAGCTGCGACAATGGAGAAAGAAACAAACATGTAAGGACCGACACTGGAGAAGAGAAGCAGGTACGGCGAGTTGAACATTTAATGTGGAACAGACATCAAACAGGACAGCGCCAGCGTCAGAACCGGGTATACAAAGACAAACAAACATTAATCCTGAGGCAGGGAACAGAGCTTGGGAACAGACAGATATAGGGGGGGTAATGACACAAATGATTGAGTCCAGGTCCAATAATTGCTGATGACAAAACAAGCTAAAAGTGACAATCAATAAGATTCAAACGGATGTTAAAAAGGAGAATATCTTTCTGAGAGAAGCCCTACTTGACATACAGACTACTGGTAACCAAGAAAAATAAGGCAGTTCCTAAAAATGTGTTGAAGGAATTCTTTCTTACAACGCTTCAGATCCCATGCGAAGCTGTCAACAAAATCCAATTCGAACTTGTACACCGTTTCAGACAAAAAAGACAGAGATATGAGTGGCCAATTGTTGCCAAATTCGCTTTCTTTAAAGATAAAGAATGGTTGAAAGACTCGCTGGCACAAAAATAGGCATGAATGATCAGTTCCCGAAGGAAATTACAAAACGGAGCAAAGTTCTGTACACAATCTTCAAGGAGAATATTTTAAAAGGGAAACGTGTAGCTCTCGTAGTCGATAAACTGTATATTGATAACCAAATGTTCTGAGACACAAAGACTACTCCATGGCTATTTTAAATATTACAAAGTTCCCATAGAGGAGTCATATAATGGAAAACCCAATACTAGCCAGGGTAGAAAAGCAATAAAATACAACAATTGTTGAAGAAATAAACTACAATTACACTATACCATTCTAGATAGATTGTTGGAAAATAATTAGTATTAGACTTTCCATTTATAGTATTTTATAAATTGATAAAACAGCATTAGAAGAAAGGATAATTAGAGAAATAATACATCTTCAAATATAAATAACTGGAACACAAAAGTACTCAATCAACATGGTAGAGATTAAACACAGCAAACAGAGGATATAGAAGACACAGTATGTGGGTATGTGCGGATGTATTGTGATGGAAGGTGGGGTGTGTGTTTTTGTGTTTAGAAAAGTGTGGAGTTAAGTGACTGAAAAAGGAAAACGGTTGCAAAACCAGGAGCCCATGTGTGTTTGTTAGCAAGGGTTGTGAGAGAGAGCTTTCAATTTTGTGCAGATATGGGATGTACATTTTAAAATAAATTATAAATATAGTTTATTTATTTGTTGTCCTATCATGATGGAACGGTCCCCAACACTATACCCTAAACACCCACCTGAGAGACCCATGCACTAAGGAGAAGTCCTTATCTGTTTTATGGGCCTACTGTAAGTAGCCTATACGCAGCCAAATCGGAAAAATTAATGTCGTCGTAGACCTACCAAAGCAGCACCGCCCCCTCAAGATTCTGAGCCTGCCTGGCAGGGTTGCTCCTACAATGCCAAAGAACCCATATCGGAGAGCATAATATACAGTACAAGGAAATGATCAAAGCTGCTAATGAGAAACTTGACGACCTTGTACCTAGCTGGTGGGGAATCCGGTGGGGTGCCCCCACCCAGATAGTGGCAGTGCTGGCAACTCTAACTGAAGTAACCCATGGGGAGGGGGTCACACTCAGACAATCAGAGGGAGGGCATATTATTGTGGCCCTGGTGGCACAAAATAATCAAAGGTCTGACAGCAGAGTTTCTTGGGATAATAGTCACAACGGAGAACCAGCTTGGGTGTGTTTCAGGGGAAGGGGGTGTATCTGATCTCCATCACCTAGGACTTGACAATGGTTAATCAAATTCAACATTTGAGCAAATTTTTGCTCAATTTTGCATATATTCTCAAACAGCTGCAACTGTATATGCATTTGTAAATCAAGTCCTTTCTTGAGTTGGGCCCAGGGACGGATCAACTGTTGAGCATCTGAGCTTATGGTTGTTTGTGGAGGGAAGGGGTTGAGTGTGTGTGTGTGTGTGTGTGTGTGTGTGTGTGTGTGTGTGTGTGTGTGTGTGTGTGTGTGTGTGTGTGTGTGTGTGTGTGTGTGTGTGTGTGTGTGTGTGTGTGTGTGTGTGTATGTGTGTGTGTCCCACATCTGTTGCTAGGGGGTAATGATGTTAGGGACAATATAGGACGAATCACAATAATTGAAATGCATTCCAGGTGACTGCCTCATGAAGCTGGTTGAGAGAATGCCAAGAGTGTGCACTGTCATCAAGGCAATGGGTGGCTACAATGAAGAATCTAAAATATTAAATATATTTTGATTTGTTTAACACTTTTTGGTTACTACATGATTGCAAATGTGTTATTTCATAGTTGTGATGTCTTCTCTATTATTCTACAATGTAGAAAATAGTACAAATAAAGAAAAACCCTTGAATGAGTAGGTGTGTCCAAACGTTTGACTGGTACTATATATGGCTGTGTAACCTGTATGAAATAGGTTTGACTAAAACAACAATTAACATCAGTATATCATTGTATATGCAGTTAAGATTATATATTACAAAGATAAATAAATAATACAGTGCATTGGAAAGTATTCAGACCCCTTCACTTTTTCCACATTTTGTTACATTACAGCCTTATTCTAGAATGTATTAAATTGTTTTCATGCCTCATAAATCTACACACAATACCCAATAATGACAAAGCAATAACAAGTTTAGAAATTTTAGCAAATATATTAAATATAAAAAACAGAAATATCACATTTACATAAGTACCTTTGGCATCGATTGCAGGCTCGAGTCTTCTTGGGTTTGACGCTAGCTTGGCACACCTGTATTTTTAATTTGATTTTACCCATTTTTCTCCACAATTTCATGGTATCCAATTGGTAGTTACAGTCTTGTCTCAACAACTCCCGTACGGACTCAAGGAGGTGAAGGTCGAGAGCCGTGCGTTCTCCAAAACACAACCAAGCCGCACTGCTTCTTGACACAATACCCACTTAACCCGGAAGCCAACTGCACCATTGTGTCAGAGGAAATGCTGTACACACGACCATGTCAGCGTGTACTGCACCCGGACCGCCACAGGAGTTGCTAGTGTGCAATGGGACAAGGACATCCATGCAGGCCAAACCCTCCCTTAATCCGGACAACGCTAGGCCAATAGTGCACCGCCCCATGGGTCTACTGGTCGCAGCCAGCTGCGACAGAGCCTGGACTCGAACCCAGAATCTCTAGGGCACACAGCCTTAGACCACTGACCCACTCGGGAGGCCCACAGCACACCTGTAGTTGGGGAGTTTCTTCCATTCTTCTCTGCAGATCCTCTAAAGCTCTGTCAGGTTGGATGGGGAGCGTTGCTGCACAGCTATTTTCAGGTCTCTCCAGAGATGTTCGAGCGGGTTCAAGTCCAGGCTTGGCTGGGCCACTCAAGGACATTCAGAGACTTGTCCCGAAGCCACTCCTGCATTGTCTTGGCTGTGTGCTTAGGGTCATTGTCCTGTTGGAAGGTGAACCTTCAGCCCAGTCTGAGATCCTGAGCACTCTGGAGCAGGTTTTCATCAAGGATCTCTCTGTACTTTGCTCGGTTCTTCTTTCCCTCGATCCCGATTAGTCTCATAGTCCATGCCTCACCGTAGGGATGGTGCCAGGTTTCCTCCAGACATGTCGCTTGGCATTCAGGCCAAAGAATTCGATCTTGACTTCATCAGATCAGAGAATCTTGTTTCTCAATGGACTGAGAGTCTTTAGGTGCCTTTTGGCAAACTCCAAGCAGGCTGTCATGTGTCTTTTACTGAGGAGTGGCTTCCGTCTGGCCACTCTACCAGAAAGGCCTGATTGGTGAAGTGCTGCAGAGATGGTTGTCCTTCTGGAAGGTTCTCCCATCTCCGAAGAGGAACTCTGGTGCTCTATCAGAGTGACCATAGGGTTCTTGGTTATCTCCCTGACCAAGGCCCTTCTCTCTCAATTGCTCAGTTTGGCCAGGAGGCCAGATCTAGGAAGAGTCTTGGTGGGTCCAAATTTCTTCCATTTAGGAATGATGGAGGCCACTGGGTTCTTGGGGACCTTCAATGCCTCAGATCTGTGCCTCGACACAATCCTGTCTTGGAGCTTAGTTTTTGCTCATGGCTTGGTTTTTGCTCTGACATGCACTTTCAACTGTGGGACCTTATATAGACAGGTGTGTGCCTTTCCAAATCATGTCCAATCAATTTAATTTACCACAGGTGGACTCCAATCAAGTTGTATAAACATCTCAAGGTTGAATACTTTCCGAATGCTCTGTGCTAGCAACAAGGTCATGTATAACACTATTCTAGAAATCAGACAATCATTCTACTTTATCTCATTCGCTAAATTAAATATCTAGCTACATCCCACTGGAAGAAAATCAACTATAACATCAAACGCAGACTACATTAATTCACAAATATCTGGCATTCCCATATCCATTTAATGGCATTAAGAGCAAATCAATAATAACGAGTGAAAAGTTTATATTTGTAACGGCTTTCGTTGGTGGAAGGAGAGGAGGACCAAAATGCAGCGTGGTACGCATCCATAATATATTTTAATAAGAATGAATATCAAAATACAAAAGAACAAGAGAATCAAAATGAAAACCGAAACAGTCCCGAATGGTGAATACACTAAAACGGAAAACAAGAAACAATCACCCACAAAACACAATAGAAAACATGCTACCTAAATATGGCTCCCAATCAGAGACAACGACTGACACCTGCCTCTGATTGAGAACCATACTAAGCCAAACACATAGAAATATAACATGCAGAACAAAACATAGAAAAACAACATAGAATGCCCACCCCAACTCACGCCCTGACCAAACTAAAATAAAGACATAAAAAAGGAACTAAGGTCAGAACGTGACAGTACCCCCCCCCCCCCCCCCCCCCCCCAAAGGTGCGGACTCCGGCCGCAAAACCTGAACCTATAGGGGAGGGTCTGGGTGGCCTACCACTCGCACCTCTCCCTTAGGCTCGTGAAAGAATACCATGCTATTGTTTGAGGAGAGTTTGAACAAATTTGAACATGAAACGGTATTAATAAACAAATTAGGCACATTTGGGCAGTCTTGATACAACATTTGGAACAGAAATGCAATGGTTCATTGGATCAGTCTAAAACTTTGCACATACACTGCTGCCATCTAGTGGCCAAAATACAAATTGCACCTGGACTGGAATAATACATTAAGGCCTTTCTCTTACATTTCAAACATGATGGTTTTTAAAAAGGGGATCAATCCTGTCACGACTTCCGCCGAAGTCGGTCCCTCTCCTTGTTCGGGCGTTGTTCGGCGGTCGACGTACCCGGCCTTCTAGCCATCGCCGATCCACTTTTCATTTTCCATTTGTTTTGTCTTTGTCTTACACACCTGGTTTCAATCCCCCAATTACTTGTTCATTATTTAACCCTCTGTTCCTCCATGTTTGTTTGTGAGTAATTGTTTGTATTGTATACGGTCCGTTATTGTGGGCTAGGTATATTGTGTTGTATTTTTGTGAATACTTGAGGAAAATACGTTGATTACTCATATCTGCTGTCCTGCGCCTGACTCTCTACACCAGCTACACACAGGCCGATTACAGAATTACTCACCTGAAATGGAGTCAGCAGGAGCAGACGGCCCCCCTTTCTCGGTCGAAGAACGCCTCCAGCAACACGCAACCTTGTTACAACGTCTGGGCACCGCCATAGATCACGTGCTGCAGACAATGGATAGATGGGAGAGAGAAGGAGGTTTTCCAACGCCTCCACCAACCCCACTACAGCAGGCTCCACGGTCCACCCCTCCTTCACCCGGTCCCATACTCCCGAGGGAGTAGGATGGGACGGCTGCCGGATGCCAGGGGTTCCTACTCCAGCTGGAGCTCTACCTGGCGACCGTCCACCCGGCTCCTTCGGGACGTGAGAGCGTGTCCGCCCTCGTCTCCTGCCTCTCAGGCAAAGCCCTGGAGTGGACCAACGCAGTATGGAGTGAGGGAGATGTGGCATTGGACCATTATGCAGAGTTAACCCACCGCTTTCGGGCAGTGTTCGACCACCCGCCTGAGGATCGAGCGGCAGGTGAACGTCTGTTCCGCCTGAGGCAGGGGACGAGGAGCGCGCAGGATTTCGCTTTGGACTTCCGGACCCTGGCCGCCAGCACAGAATGGAAGGACAGGGCCCTGATCGATCACTACCGGTGCAGTCTGCGTGAGGACGTCCGTCGGGAGTGGGCCTGCAGAGACACCACCCTCACGTTGGACCAGCTGGTGGACCTGTCCATCTGGCTGGACAACCTGCTGGCCACCCGCGGGCGTCCGGATCGGGGCCGTCAGTTCCATGCCCCAGCACCTCCGCTCCGATGCCCATGGAGCTGGGAGGTGCTGCGATTCGGGCGACCGGAGGAGGGGCCATTCCCTGCACCATCTGTGGCCACAGAGGGCACACTGCTGGTTGGTGCTGGGGAGGTTCCTCAGGGAGTCGAGGCAGCAGGCAGGGCACTATCGTGTCACCCCAGGTGAGTCGGCATCAGGCTCATCCAGAGCCCCCTGCTGCTCACATGTATGTGTTTATTACATTTCCTGAGTTTCCCCCGCATTCCCAGCATAAGGCGCTCGTAGATTCAGGCGCTGCTGGGAATTTTATTGACCGTTCATTTGCTCTTAGTTTAGGGATCCCCCTTGTTCCTGTAGATATACCCTTCCCTGTGCACGCCCTAGATAGTCAGCCATTAGGGTCAGGGCTGATTAGGGAGGCCACCGCTCCACTAAGCATGGTTACGCAGGAGGGTCACAAGGAGAGAATCAGTCTGTTCCTTATTGATTCTCCTGCATTTCCCGTGGTGCTGGGCCTACCCTGGTTGGCCTGTCATGACCACACTATTTCGTGGCAACAGAGGGCTCTCAAGTGGTGGTCACGAGAGTGCTCAAGGAGGTGTGTGGGGGGGGGGGGGGGTTTGGCATCGAAAAAAGGATGCATGAGCAGAAAAGAACCCACAACCTACTGTAAAATATGGTGAATATTTTATGCTAAGGGAATATTTTGCTTCCACTGGTCCTGGGGCCATTATTAACCAACAGCTTCATACATTTTACCCAGTACCAGGACATTTTAGTCAAAAACCTGGTTGCCTCTGTCAGGAGGCTGAAACTTATAATAACCTCAAGCACACATCAAAATAAATTATTAATTGACCATAAAAATCAACATTTTGCAATGGCCATCTAAGTCCCTGGACTTGAAAACCTGTGGTTTGAAGAGGGCAGTCCATAAGAGCAGATGAAGGATATCAAGGATGTGGAAAGATCCTTCGCGCACTCCCCCGGCCGGTCCTGGCAATATAATATGAATATTTTCATGTCATTGAACAAATGTAAACGTTTAGAGTTTGCTAAACGGCTTTGTCACTTGGATTGGAAATGGTGCCATGAAGATATGAAGATAGACCTCTTTGGCCACGCACACCAGTGAAGATAAACCTCTTTGGCCACGCACACCAGTGAAGATAGACCTCTTTGGCCACGCACACCAGTGAAGATAGACCTCTTTGGCCACGCACACCAGTGAAGATAGAACTCTTTGGCACGCACACCAGTGAAGATGGACCTCTTTGGCACGCACACCAGTGAAGATAGACCTCTTTTGGCCACGCACACCAGTGAAGACAGACCTTTTTGGCCACGCACACCAGTGAAGATAGACCTCTTTGGCCACGCACACCAGTGAAGATAGACCTCTTTGGCCACGCACACCAGTGAAGATAGAACTCTTTGGCACGCACACCAGTGAAGATGGACCTCTTTGGCACGCACACCAGTGAAGATAGACCTCTTTGGCACGCACACCAGTGAAGATAGACCTCTTTGGCCATGCACACCAGTGAAGATAGACCTCTTTGGCCACGTACACCAGTGAAGATAGGCCTCTTTGGCCACGTATACCAGTGAAGATAGACCTCTTTGGCCACGCACACCAGTTGTGGGTTTGGCGTCGAAATGAGAATGCATAAGTATCAAAGAACCCAACAATTTTATTAGTATAAAATAATATAATTTCCCTATTTTTATTTTTACAATAAAGCTCAATATTTGTATAGCATTTTTTTGCTCATCTTTTATTAAGTGTGCCAATAATGGACCCAACTGTATACCATTCAGTCTTTATAATACCTGAGAAACCTCCCAACATCAGAGGAAATCCTTTTGAGGTTATGTCTAAAAGAAAATACACAATTCCCTCCCTGATGACGTTCCCTTCGTGGAAGTCCGATAAGCAAAACACCATTAAAAAAACATTAGGATTGTTAATACCTTCCTGTCCTGAGCAGGCACACCGAACTCCCTTTTCGCAAAAGCATGAGGAGGATGTTTTGTAAACAAATGGTAAGAGGAGCGCCAGAAGGAAATCTTTGGGACATCAAATAATCCACGCCGCAGCAAGAGGTGAAAAAAGTCATTATTTATTTGAAGGTTGACATTTGAATGAAAGTGCCCATCTGAATGACACATGGTGGATAAGTTGCTACAAATAAATACAACATAGCATCTTGATAGTATCTCTCTTTTCTATATATTTTGGATGTTCCAAAAACGAACTATAGTAAGAGTGCAGTAAATAGCACTCACTTGTCATTTCCATTTATATTTTTGGTTAGTTTGTTTTGGTCCACCCAGAGGAGGGAATGGGGTGAACCAGGCTCTGGAAATGAAATCATTTTGGAATGTAATAATTTGCTTTTTAGGGCAAATTTAAGGATTTTACATTGCTGAGTTCCCATAGTGACTTTTCCATCTCCACCCCTGGTCCAGTCTATGTGGTCTCTGGCAGTTACATAACAGTTCCAGTACTGTCTGGGTCTGGGTCAGCGCAGTCTGCAGTGCACTGAGATGAACCCTCATTAAGCGCTAGCCTGTGAATGTGATTTGGAACCTAATGTTACTGTCGCCATGAGTTGAATGGAACTATGGAAGCCTTTGAGGGAGACTTCTGGGTTCCAGCCATCTTATTGATGTGGGGTGCATCTCAAATAGCTTCCTGTTTATATAGTGCACTACTTTTAGGGGCTCTGGTCAAAAGTAGTGCACAAAATGGGAAATAGGGTGCCATTTCAGATGCGGCTTTGGTCTCTGTATCTGAAATTCTGTACACTGTGAAACGTCATCACATTCAGCAAAGCTCCTGAGATTCTGAATGATCTGACGTGAGGTATTTTTAGAAAAGTTCTTTCTGCTTTTATGATCAAGAGGATCCACTCCATTCATTCAGGTCTTTTGTCTCTGTCTGTTTCACACGCTTGGAGCTAAATTCCTGTCCTGTCAGTGCGTAACCACCGTGAAGAATGGCCAAACTTACCCTTAAATTGGAAAGTAAAGTAAATTAAAGTAAATCTGTATGTAGATTCAATATTTTTTTCTATACATCATTATTCAAATAGTTTATTTGTCAAACTTATTCTGAAATGAGTTTATATTGTCATTTAAAAGAAAAGGTTGACCATGACTGTACTCTCAGTAGATCATTTTGTTTGCTCTGACACAAAAAAACTGTGGGGTGTTGCAGGAATTTGTCTTTCAGCACAAAATTCCTCCCAAACAAATTTCTATGAACCAATTAAATAGGTTTGAGCAATTAGCAAAACGAGTTCCTCCACTGTCACAATATATTTAATGGGTCAGTGAGTGTCACTGTGTTGTTGCCTATCCCACAACCCCTAACCCCTCAATATGTTAGTTCAGCCATCAACTCAAAAAAACATCTCACCAGTAGTCAGATCATGGTTTGACACCATCTTTATTTTGTTACGAACAACATAAAGCTTCAAAAGGAGAATCCTGGTCAGTAAAGTGCTACTAAGATTTGGATTTGCTGTGAAAAAAAGCCTTCAAAAAATATCTCAGTTGAAATCAACTCCTCTCAGTTGAAATCACTCCTAAATGTTCCGTATGTTTTTTGTACGTGTGTAACGGTAGTCTAAGTCGTCCTCCTCCTCAGACGAGGAGAGGCGAGAAGGATCTGAGGACCAATGTGCAGCGTGGTAATTTTCCATGATTTAATTAACACAAAACAAGACACTATACAAAATGACAAAACAAACTAACCGTCACAGTCCTAGCTGGTGCAGACAAAACACAAAGACAGGAAACAACCACCCACAATCCCCAACACAAAACAAGCCACCTATATATGATTCTCAATCAGGGACAACGATTGACAGCTGTCTCTGATTGAGAACCATATTAGGCTGGACACAGAAACAGACAAACTAGACACACAACATAGAATTCCCACCCAGCTCACGTCCTGACCAACACTAAACAAGCAAAACACATAAGAACTATGGTCAGGACGTGACAACGTGGCTATATGCTAAATGTATATTTTTCGAAGCATTCTGCACATTCTTACCCAAATTCTTTGACTCCTCACAATTTAATATGCCATAACTTGTGCAACTGTTTAAATTATCGTTCTTAATCGTAAAGTTTATTATGACATTTGATCAACTAAAAGGACTCTATATTATGAAGTGGTTCTGACCAAATGCTGTTTACTTTGCACAGTGCATTGGAGCTGCTGGTACGATATCTGTCCTCATACATACTGTACATATGGTGTCATTGGTGATGCCAGGTTTGACAAGGTGGCTGATTGGTTGCGATGAACCAGAAGATTGGACTCCCTCACTATCCAGACATAAAACCCAGAGTAGCAAACACAACTTTACTTGGGATTAGTGCCTGTTCAAAATAGTAGACGGCATAATGTCTGCTACCCGTAGCTCTTTGGCCTAGGAAAAACTTACGTTCAGAAGAAAAATTATCATCTTTTCAGAAGTCCCCTCTGTGTTTTCCATTCCATATTTTTATGTTCAATATCAGGAAAAGTAATTAACTGCTGCACGTCAACGGCACTTGGCCAATGTCATCAAATTGCTTAAAATTATGAAATTCATGAGTTATAGCCAAGAAATGTTGTTTTGTGCACTGATCATTCATGTATGCTTACCACTCACAATTAGTCCATATTTACCACCTAAAACAAATTAAAATGTACTCTTTATTCAATGTTTTTAACCCTCAAACTACCAACATATTTTACATACATGGATTACCAGCTGGGTTCATTTTGACGCCAAGAACAAACTATTGGAAAAAGCAACAATCATAACTTTATGTAAATAATGCAAAATGTTTCAATGCAAACTGTTCATTTATATATTCTGCAAATGAAAATATAGGCCTACATGTTTCCCTTATATAATGTGCAGATTTTCTTTTCAAAGTACAATCGACATTAGTACTAAAAAGCTGATTTATTTCATTTTGAAGTAAATATTAATTTGTCATATTTATGTGGGAAAACAATTGCCATTTAAAGGGGCAGTACACCAAAACATTTGAATATACCAAATGTATTGACAAAAAGTGGTTCATCCATTGAAACCTGAGAGACAATGACCAAAAATAAGGCTTAGTTTTCTTTATTTACTTCAAATTACATTTTATTGGTCACATACACATGGTTAGCAGATGTTATTGTGAGTGTAGTGAAATGCTTATGCTTCTAGATCCGACAGTGAAGCAGTATCTAACAGGTAATATCTAATTCCACAACAAAACCTAATACACACAATCTAGTAAAGGAATGGGATAAGAATATATAAAATATATGGATGAGCAGTGACAGAGCGGCTAAGATGCAATAGATAGTATAGAATAGATAGTGTAGGATACAGTATATAGTATATACATATGAGATAAGTAATGAGAGATATGTAAACATTCTTAAAGTGGCATTATTAAAGTGACTAGTGTTCCATTTACTCTCCTTCCAGATTCACATTAAGCATCTCCAATCCAAAATTCAATCTAGAATCGGCTTCCTATTTCGCAACAAAGCCTCCTTCACTCATGCCGCCAAACATACCCTCGTAAAACTGACTATCCTACCGATCCTTGACTTCGGCGATGTCATTTACAAAATAACCCCCAACACTCTACTCAGCAAACTGGATGTAGTCTATCACAGTGCTATCCGTTTTATCACCAAAGTCCCATATACTACCCACCATTGCGACCTGTATGCTCTCATTGGCTGGCCCTCACTACATATCCGTCGTCAAACCCACTGGCTCCAGATCATCTATAAGTCTTTGCTAGGTAACACCCCGCCTTATCTCAGCTTACTGGTCACCATAGCAACACCTACCCATAGCACGTGCTCCAGCAGGTATATTGCACTAGTCATCCCCAAAGCCAACACTTACTTTGGCCACCTTTCCTTCCAGTTCTCTGCTGCCAATGACTGGAATGAATTGCAAAAATCTCTGAAGCTGGAGTCTTATATCTCCCTCTCTAACTTTAAGCATCAGCTGTCTGAGCAGCTTACCGATCACTGTACCTGTACACAGCCAATCTGTAAATAGCACACCCAACTACCTCATCCCCATATTAATACTTACCCTCTTGCTCTTTTGTACCCCAGTATCTCTACTTGCACATCATCACCATCTGCACATCTATCACTCCAGTATTAATGCTAAATTGTAATTATTTTCGTCTCTTGGGCCTATTTATTGCCTACCTCCCTACTGTAACGTCCTGACCAGAGTTCTTATGTGTTTTGCTTGTTTAGTGTTGGTCAGGACATGAGCTGGGTGGGAATTCTATGTTGTGTGTCTAGTTTGTCTGTTTCTGTGTCCAGCCTAATATGGTTCTCAATCAGAGGCAGCTGTCAATCGTTGTCCCTGATTGAGAATCATATATAGGAGGCTTGTTTTGTGTTGGGATTTTGTGGGTGATTGTTTCCTGTCTCTGTGTTTTGTCTGCACCAGATAGGGCTGTCTGGGTTTTCACATATGTTATTTTGTTACTTGTATTAGTGTTACCGTTTATTCGTCTAATTAAACATGTTGAACACTAGCCGCGCTGCATTTTGGTCCTCTCCTTCACCTATGGAAGAAAACCGTGACACCTACTCTTCTACATTTGCACACACTGTACATAGATTTTTATATTTCTCTTTTCTTTTGTGTTATTTGACTGTACGTTTGTTTATGTGTAACTCTGTGTTGTTGTTTTTGTCGCACTGCTTTGATTTATCTCGGCCAGGTCGCAGTTGTAAACGAGAACTTGTTCTCAACTGGCCTACCTGGTTAAATAAATGTGAAATAAAACAAATAAAAAAATATTAAAGTGGCCAATGATAGTAAGTCTGTAGGGAGGCAGCTGCCTCTCTGTGTTAGCGATGGCTGTTTAACAATCTGATGGCCTTGAGATAGAAGCTGTTTTTCAATCTCTCTGTCCCAGCTTTGATGCACCTGTACTGACCTCACCTTCTGGATGGAAGCAGAGTGAACCGGCAGTGGCTCGGCTGGTTATTGCACTTGATGATCTTTTTTGCCTTCCTGTGAGATTTTGCCTCCGGTGATGCATTGTGCAGACCGCACCACCCTCTGGAGAGCCCTGCGGTTGTGGGCGATGCAGTTCCCGTACCAGGCAGTGATACAGCCCGACAGGATGCTCTCAATTGTGCACCTGTAAAAGTTAGTAACGGTTTTCGGTGACAATTTTAAAAACAATCAGCCTCCTGAGGTTGATCAGGCGCTGTTGCGCCTTCTTCACCACACTGTCTGTGTGCGTGGACCATTTCAGTTTGTTGGTGATATGTACACCGAGGAACTTAAAACGTTTCACTGTCTCCACTGCTGTCCCGTCGAGGTGGTAGATAGGGGGGGTACTCCCTTTGCTGTTTCCTGAAGTCCACAATCATCTCTTTTGTTTTGCTGACATTGAGTGAGAGGTTATTTTCCTGACACCACTCCGAGGTCCCTCACCTCCTCCCTGTAGGCTGTCTCGTCGTTGTTGGTAATCAAGCCTACCGCTGTTCTGTTATCTGCAAACTTGATGATTGAGTTCGAGGCGTGCATGGCCACGTAGTTGTGGGTGAACAGGGAGTACAGGAGGGGGTTGGGAACGCACCCTTGTTGGGCCACAGTGTTGAGGATCAGCGGAGTGGAGATGTTGTTTCCTACCTTCACCACCTGGGGGCGGCCTGTCGGGAAGTCCAGGACTCAGTTGCACAGGGCGGGGTCAAGACCCAGGGACTTAAACTTAATGATGAGTTTGGAGGGTACTATGGTGTTGAATGCTGAGCTGTAGTCAATGAACTACATCGGTATTCCTCTTGTCCAGATGGGATAGGGCAGTGTGCAGTATGATGGCGATTGCATCGTCTGTGGACCTATTGGGGCGCTAAGCAAATTTAATTGGGTCTAGGGTGACAGGTAGGGTGGAGGTGATATGATCCTTGACTAGTCTCTCAAAGCACTTCATGATGACAGAAGTGAGTGCTACGGGGAGATAGTCATTTAGTTCACTTACCTTGGCTTTCTTGGGAACAGGAACAATGGTGGCCATCTTGCTGACTGTGGCCCCACAGTCAGCAACAGCATCGCTGCAAGTAAAACAATGGGAGTGGTAGCATGTCCCAAAAAAGCATGCCCAAATCCTCAAATGTCACTTAAAACCAAATGTTATAGCAACCAAAATACCATAACAAGTTGCACATACAGTGGCAAGAAAAAGTATGTTAACCCTTTAGAATTACTTGGATTTCTGCATAAATTGGTCATAAAATGTTATCTGATCTTCATCTAAGTCACAACAATAGACAAACACAGTCTGCTTAAACTAATAACACACAAACAATCATAATTGTTCATGTTTTTTTTAACACACCACGTAAACATTCACAGTGCAGGTTGGAAAAAGTATGTGAACCCTTGGATTTAATAACAGGTAGACCCTCCTTTGGCAGCAATAAACTCAACCAAACATTTTCTGTTGCGGATCAGACCTGCACAACGGTCAGGAGGAATTTTGGACCATTCCTCTTTACAAAACTGTTTCAGTTCCACAATATTCTTGGGATGTCTGGTGTGAACCGCTCTCTTGAGTTCATGCCACCGGACGTGCTACCTGTCCCAGGCCTGCTGTTTTCAACTCTTAATGATCGGCTATGAAAAGCCAACTGACATTTATTCCTGATTATTATTTGACCATGCTGGTCATTTATGAACATTTTGAACATCTTGGCCATGTTCTGTTATAATCTCCACCCGGCACAGCCAGAAGAGGACTGGCCACCCTTCATAGCCTGGTTCCTCTCTAGGTTTCTTCCTAGGTTTTGGCCTTTCTAGGGAGTTTTTCCCAGCCACCGTGCTTCTACACCTGCATTGCTTGCTGTTTGGGGTTTTAGGCTGGGTTTCTGTACAGCACTTCGAGATATTAGCTGATGTACGAAGGGCTATATAAAATAAACGTGATTGATTGATTGATGCCACAGCATCTCAATCAAGTTGAGGTCAGGACTGACTGGGCCACTCCAGAAGGAGTATTTTCTTCTGTTCAAGCCATTCTGTTCTTGATTTACTTCTGTCTTTTGGGTTGTTGTCCTGTTGCATCACTTAACTTCTGTTGGGCTTCAATTGGCGCACAGATAAACTTGGGAATGAATATTTCCATCGATGATAGCAAGCTGTCCAGGCCCTGAGGCAGCAAAGCAGCCCAAACCATGATGCTCCCTCCACCATATTTTACAGTAGGAATGAGGTTTTTATGTTGGTGTGCTGTGCCTTTTTTTCTCCACACATAGTGTTGTGTGTTCCTTCCATACAACACAACTTTAGTTTAATCTGTCCACAGAATATTTTGTCAGTAGCGCTGTGGAACATCCACGTGCTCTTTTGCAAACTTCAGACAGGCAGCAATGTTTTTTTGGACAGCAGTGGCTTCTTCTGTGGTGTCCTCCCATGAACACCCTTCTTGTTTAGTGTTTTACGTATTGTAGACTCGTCAACAGAGATGTTAGCATCTTCCAGAGATTTCTGTAAGTCTTTAACTGACACAATAGGATTCTTCTTAACCTCATTGAGCATTCTGCACTGTGCTCTTGCAGTCATCTTTGCAGGACGGCCACTCCTGGGGAGAGTAGCAACAGTGATGAAATGTCTCCATTTATTGACAATTTGTCTTACCGTGGACTGACTTTTAGAGATACTTTTGAAACCCTTTCCAGCTTCATGCAAGGCAATCATTCTTAATCTTAGGTCTTCTGAGATCTCATTGGTTCGAGGCATGGTTCACATCAGGCAATGCTTCTTGTGAATAGGAAACTCAAATTTTGTGAGTGTTTTTTATGGGGCAGGGCAGCTCCAACCAAAATCTCCAATCTCATCTCATTGATTTGACTCTAGGTTAGTTGACTCCAGACTCCAATTAGCTTTTCGAGAAGTCATTAGCCTAGGGGTTCACATACTTTCCCCAACCTACACTGTGAATGTTAAAATTATGTATTCAATATAGACAAGAAAAATACAATAATTTGTGTGTTATTAGTTTGAGCACACTGTGTTTGTCTATTGTTGTGACTTAGATAAAGACCAGATCAAAATGTATGTCAAATTTATGCAGAAATTCTGGTAATTCCAAAGGTTTCACATACTTTCTATTGCCGCTGTATCTAAGGTCATTTTTATTTTGTATATGGTCATACCTGGTTATAACCAGTTATAACCATAGACCATAAGATCACTCCAACAGGTCCCCCTCCACCCTCTGTGGACATGTATAACTTAATATTATGTCTCAGGAGAAACCTGGATTCCAATAAATATTCAGCAGGTGGTCAATGAGAGAGCGTCGAATTTGGTTAACAAAAACATTTATGAATTTGCTATGTGTGGCTTATTTGATCAAATAGAAGTTTAATAATACTCAGATTGTTACGTGTGTACTGATATAAGTAGGACACGTGACTTCCCGGCAACACTGAGAAAAAACACTTTATATCAGATTTGTGCCTGTTGTTCCCACGCATATCTGCCCACTCATTGGCTAGAATGGTCCCACCTGACATTGCCTTCTCCCGACAGCCTTCCATTTCTTAAGATTTATTTTTAATTGTTAGAGCGGCCACTTAAGTATCTAGTCAATATAATGGATGATCTGTGATCATAGTGATTCAGGAGTATCATTAAAACAGGTTAATATGCCCCACCAACATTAGACAACTATACAGAAAGCCCTTAAATTGTATAAATAAGTAATAAAATCAATGATGAGAGAATAGTCTAATTAAATGACCACAGATATGGTGGCATAGCAGGAAGTTCTGAATGTCATGACCCAAGAGGCTGTGAGTTCAAATCCCAGGTGAGGACATTGAACAATAATTACGATATAAATAAGCATGCACACTGTAATCACGTATGTTAAATACTGTGTGAAAATACTGTATGTTTAAAAACTCTGTGTTGGGTATCCTTGCCAACAGAAAAGAAGAGCTGTGAATGGATCAGGGGTTCACCAATCAGGGGCTTGGAAACAGTAACAATGTGGAATGAAACATGTTTTTTGGGAGAACATTTATTTGGGACCATCAGGCGACGTCCTGACAACTGATACACAGAAATGTTCTTTCAAAGTTCTCATGAAACATGTCTAGAACATTAACATCTTACATTCTGAGAACATTGCAACCATATTCTGTGTATGTTCGGTGGGATGTTGATGGAATATTCTTCTAATCCTCCGAAAACTGGACACATGGACTGATCGTGGACTGCAGGAAAAGGTCAACCGAATAGGCCCCTATTAACATCGGCGGGGCTGTAGTGGAGCGGGTCAAGATTTTCAAGTTCCTTGACTCCAGTCACCCAAGTCATAGACTGTTCTCTCTGCTACCGCACGGCAAGCGGTACATCACTGAGGCCAAGCTTCCTACCATCCAGGACTTATATATACTAGGCGCTGTCAGAGGAAGGCCCAAAACATTCTCTAAAACGATGTTGGAGGTGGCTTATGGTAGAGAAATTAACATACAATTCACTAGCAACAGCTCTGGTGGACATTCCTGCAGTTATTCTTGCACTCCCTCAAAACTTGAGACATCTGTGGCATTATGTTGCGTGACAAAACTGCACATTGTAGATTGGCCTTTTATTGTCCCCAGCACAAGGTGCACCTGTGTACTGTGCATGCTGTTTAATCAGCTTCTTGATATGCCACACCTGTTAGGTGGATGGATTATCTTGGCAAAGGAGAAATGCTCACTAACAGGATGTAAACACATTTGTGCACAATATTTGAGAGAAATAAGATTTTTGTGCTTATAGAACATTTCTGCAATTTGAATTTCAGCTTATGAAACATGGGACCAACACTTCACATGTTGCGTTTATATTTTTGTTCAGGGTGATATGATATGTTACTTTACGTTAGCTTCATACACTATAATACAAATTGTAGGATGTATAGTATGCTATGTCATTTGACCTGTTTAGTACGATATGCTTTGTTAGGTTGGGGTTAAGGTTAGGATTAGGAGTTGTGTTAAAGGGTTAGGGGAAGGGTTAGTTAACATGTTTAGTAGTTGCAAAGTAACTAAAAAAGTAGTAAGTTGTTAATTAGCTAAAATGCTAAAGTTGTCCGTGATGAGATTCGAACATGCAATATTTGGGTTGCTAGACAATTGCGCTATTTCCTCCTTTCGGCTTTACCTTAAGTAACCTATTGTCCATACCAAAAGTAACACATGATACTAATTTCAGTATCCTGGATTTACATTTAAATGAATACCTTGAAATGAATTATGCCTACTAGAATTTTCCTACTTTCAGCACCATGAGCTGTCCATTTCCGATTGATTGTGTCGCGGCTGCTGCTTCAAGTTTCAGCACCACAATGTAAGTTAGTCGAATCTGTTTTATTGTGAGGTCAATAACTCTGATAAATATACATCATGGGCAAGAAACATTGTTTAATCAAATCTATTACAGTAGTAGCAAGCTATCAAAGCTAGCCTTCTCATATTCACGCTGTCCTTCTCAAACTGAACAGAAGATAGACTATAGACTAGTCCGCTCGCAAGATTAGGCCTAGTCAACAACAAACCTTCAGAAGAAGCCTTTGACTCTCCTGCTGAACTGCCACTGTAGACCTACACAGCACAGCCATTGGTTAGACAGCACACAACGTTTTTGAACTGCAAGAGCAGAGCAGGCCGGGGCTCAGGGTTGGAATGTCCATTGCAGTATAGTTGTATTTACACCATCCCTGCAGCTATCTCAGAAAGATAACGTTGCTCTGTGCCTCTCCGAGCATGCACTTCGTAGCCTATTGCCTATAGACCATTTGATTGAGACCACACAAAGTAGCCAATAGGCACACTTGATATTGCGTGCCCAGCTGAGAATCAGAGATGAGGGGCGGCAACTAATTCTAAAACACTGAGAAATATAGACATTTCATCAATTGCAAATTACATGACCCTTCCCCGGACTAGACAAAAAAAATGACTAAACCCTCCCCTTGACTGAAACTGAAAAAGCACGACCCTCCTCCATTTTCTTCCAGGTAATCATTCTGTACATTTTTAACCATCTCTTAAAACTTCTTAGAACTAGGGGGCGACATTTTCACTTTTGGATGAATTTGTGCCCAAATTAAACGGCCTTGTACTCTGTCCTAGATCATATGATATGCATATTATTATTACTATTGGATAGAAAACACTCTGAAGTTTCTAAAACTGTTTGAATTATATCTGTGAGTAAAACAGAACTCATATGGCACGCAAACCTCCAAAAAGGAAGTGAAAATTCTGAAATGGGTCGCTGTGAAAGGCATCGCCAATTCAATTGCCTTATATTTATGGATCTGTATGCACTTCATACGCCTTCCACTAATGTCAACAGGCAGTAGAACGTGGAATGAAGCATATAGCTTCATGTGGGACCGGATGAGAGTCTTTGGAGTGACAGGTCAGGCAGATTGCCAGTTCTTGGCCACGCACAGAGGGAATGTGATGTCTTTGTCTGCACTGCGTTAGATAGACATGAAGAAATGCTCTGTTTGGGACGTTATTGGATATATATGAGAAAGACATCCTGAAGATTGATTCTCAACTGAGTTTGACCAGTTTATTCTATTTGTAATATCACTTTTTGAAGTTTTCGTTCATTCGCGTAAAATTCTCTGGACACGTGAACGACACATGCTAGCCAAAGTTGCTAATTCGACAGAAGTAATGGACATTATAAAACAAAAAAAAAGATTTATTGTGGAACTAGGATTCCTGGCACTGCATTCTGATGAAAGTTCATCAAAGGTAAGGGAATATTCATGATGTTATTTCGTATTTCTGTTGACTCTGTTGACTCTAACATGGCGGAGAATGGCTGAGCGCTGTCTCAGATTATTGCATGCTGTGCTTTTTACTAAAGTTATTTTTTTAAATCTAACACAGCGGTTGCATTAAGAACCAGTGTATCTTTAATTATATGTTAAACATGTATCTTTCATCAAAGTTTATAATGAGTATTTCTGTATTTCAAGTTGCTATCTGTAATTATTTTGGCTGTTTTGGAGCCATTTCTGAACATGGCGCCAATGTAAAACCACGATTTCTGGCTATAAATATGCACATTTTCAAACAAAACATAAATGTATTGTATAACATGATGTCATAAGACTGTCATCTGATGAAGTTGTTCAAAGGTTAGTGATTCATTTTATCTCTATTTGTGGGTTTTGTGAAAGCTATCTTTGCAGTGAAAAAATGGCAGTGTTTTTTAGGATATGGTGGTGAGCAAACATAAATATATGTTGTGTTTTCGCTGTAAAACATTTTAAAAGTCAGACATGTTGGCTGGATTCACAAGATGTTTATCTCTCATTTGCTGTATTCGACTAATGATTTCATGAAATTATATTATATGATATCCCTGTGGCGCTAGGCTAGGCTATTCTAGTCAGCGTTTCTGATGAGAATGATCCCAGATCCGGGATGGGGGGTTCGTAGAGGTTTTAATTATATTTCACTGACACGTGTTGTTTCCACGTCTGTTTTTAGCAGACACCTTTGTATTGTATTGTGGTTTACTTTCAGAAGCCAGATCCAAAATTGTCACGATCGTGTTGACATGAATGAGAGGACCAAGGCGCAACATGATATGAATACATCTTCTTTATTTACAACGACGAAGATGATCACGAAACACTTAAACAACACTAACAAAAACAACAAACGATCGTGAAACTTCAAACGCAAGTGCACACACAAACTACTTACGTCGACATATACATATACAATGACCCACAAACAGCTAAAGCCTATGGCAGCCTTAAATATGGTTCCCAATTAGAGACAACCGAAACCAGCTGTCTCTAATTGAGAACCCATTCAGGCAACCATAGACTCTCCTAGAAAACTACACACCCATAGACACAGCTAGATACATACACTCAACACAAACCCATACACTACCACCAACACCACCTCTACCATATAAATACCCCCAAACACACACATACCCCATGTCACACCCTGACCTTACTAAAATAATAAAGAAAACAAATAATACTAAGGCCAGGGCGTGACATAACCCCCCCCTTAAGGTGCGAACTCCGGGCGCACCAGCACATAGTCTAGGGGAGGGTCTGGGTGGGCGTCCTTCCACGGCGGCGGCTCCGGCACTGGTCGTGGTCCCCACGCCACCTTAGTCACTACCCGCTTACGTAGCCTCCCCCAAATGACCACCCTCCACATTAACCCCACTGGATTAAGGGGCAGCACCGGACCAAGGGGCAGCACCGGACTAAGGGGCAGCACCAGGATAAGGGGCAGCACCAGTATAAGGGGCAGCACCAGGATAAGGGGCAGCACCAGGATAAGGGGCAGCACCAGGATAAGGGGCAGCACCAGGATAAGGGGCAGCACCAGGATAAGGGGCAGCACCAGGATAATGGGCAGATCCTGGCTGGATGATGGCTCCGGCGGATCCTGGTTGGACGGCTCATGGCTGGCTGACAGATCTGGCTGCTCATGGCTAGCTGACGGATCCGGCTTCTCATGGCTGGCAGACGGATCTGGACGCTCATGGCTGGCTGACGGCTCTGGCAGATCCTGTCTGGTTGGCGGCTCTGGCAGATCCTGTCTGGTTGGCGGCTCTGGCAGATCCTGTCTGGTTGGCGGCTCTGGCAGATCCTGTCTGGTTGGCGGCTCTGGCAGATCCTGACTGACGAATGGCTCTAGCGGCTCCTGACTGACTATCGGCTCTGACGGCTCGGGACAGACGGGCGGCTATAATGGCTCTGGACAGATGGATGGCTCAGATGACGCTGGGGAGACGGATGGCTCAGACGGCGCTGGGGAGACGGATGGCTCAGACGGCGCTGGGGAGACGGATGGTTCAGACGGCGCTGGGGAGACGGATGGCTCAGACGGCGCTGGGAAGACGGATGGCTCAGACGGCGCTGGGGAGACGGATGGCTTTGGCCGGATGAGGCGCACTGTAGGCCTGGTGCGTGGTGCCGGAACTGGAGGTACCGGGCTAAAGGCACGCACTTTCAGGCTAGTGCGGGGAGAAGGAACAGGGCATACTGGACCCTGGGGACGCACATTAGGCCTAGTGCGTGGGGCCGGAACTGGTGGTACCGGACTGGGGACACGCATCTCAGGGCTAGTGCGGGGAGCAGCAACAGGATGCACAGGGCTCTGGAGACGCACAGGAGGCTTAGTGCATGGTGCCGGAATTGGTGGTACCGGGCTGGAGACACGCACCATAGGACGAGTGCGTGGAGGAGGAACAGGGCTCTGGAGACACACTGGAAGCCTGTTACGTGGTGTAGGCACTGGTGGAACTGAACTGGGGCGGGGAGGTGGCGCCGGAAATACCGGACCGTGCAGGCGTATTGGCTCCCTTGAGCATTGAGCCTGACCAACCTTACCTGGTTGAATGCTCCCCGTTGCCCGACCAGTGCGGGGAGGTGGAATAACCCGCACCGGGCTATGTAGGCGAACCGGGGACACCATGCGTAAGGCTGGTGCCATGTAAACCGGCCCGAGGAGACGCACTGGTGGCCAGATATGTAGGGCCGGCTTCATGACATCCGGCTCAATACTCAATCTAGCCCTGCCAGTGCGGGGAGGTGGAATAACCCGCACCGGGCTATGCACACGTACAGGAGACACCGTGCGCTCTACTGCGTAACACGGTGTCTGCCCGTACTCTCGCTCTCCACGGTAATTACAGGTAGTAGGCGCAGGTTTCCTACCTGACTTCGCCACTCTCCCTTTAAGCCCCCCCCCCCCCAATAAATTTTTGGGGTTTTCCCACAGGCTTCCTACCGCTTCGTTGTGCTGCCTCCTCATATCGCCGGTATCCCTCCTCGCACTGCGCCAGAGAATCCCAGGCGGGCTCCGGCACTCTCCCTGGGTTGATCGCCCACCTGTCGATCTCCTCCCACGTAGTGTAGCCCAGATCCTTTTCCTGCCTCCGAGCTAGCTCCTCATATCGCCGCCTCTCTGCTTTCGCTGCCTCCAGCTCAGCTTTGGGGCGGTTATATTCTCCTGGTACCTCCCGGTCTAAAATTTCCTCCCATGTCCATGAATCCTTGCGTTGCTCCTGTTGCCGCTGGTCATGTTGCTTGGTCGTAGATTGGTGGGTCATTCTGTCACGATCGTGTTGACATGAATGAGAGGACCAAGGCGCAACATGATATGAATACATCTTCTTTATTTACAACGACGAAGATGATCACGAAACACTTAAACAACACTAACAAAAACAACAAACGATCGTGAAACTTCAAACGCAAGTGCACACACAAACTACTTACGTCGACATATACATATACAATGACCCACAAACAGCTAAAGCCTATGGCAGCCTTAAATATGGTTCCCAATTAGAGACAACCGAAACCAGCTGTCTCTAATTGAGAACCCATTCAGGCAACCATAGACTCTCCTAGAAAACTACACACTGTTACGTTCCTGACCTGTTTTCTGTTGTTTTTGTATGTGTATAATGGTCAGGGCGTGAGTTTTGGGTGGGCAGTCTATGTTTTCTGTTTCTATGTTGGTTTTGGGTTGCCTGGTATGGCTCTTAATTAGAGGCAGGTGTTTTGCGTTTTCCTCTAATTGAGAGTCATATTTAGGTAGGGTGTTCTCACTGTTTGTTTGTGGGTGATTGTCTCCTGTTTCGTCCATGTCTGTACCATACGGGACTGTTTGGCTGTTCGTTCGTTTTGATGTAGTCTGTTCCTGTCCGTGAGTTCTACGTTTAGTTATGTAAGTTCATGTTCAGGTTTCGTCTACGTCGTTTTCTTGTTTTGTAATTTTGTAAGTGTTTTGTTTTCGTGTTGCCGTCCTATTCAATAAAAGATGGCTTATTTCCCTACTGCTGCGTATTGGTCCACTGATCCTTCTCTCCTCTCCTCATCTGAGGAAGAGGAGGACAACAGCCCTTACAGAATCACCCACCAAACTAGGACCAAGCGGCAAGGGAAAGCTCAACAGAGCAACCAGGACTCCTGGACTTGGGAGGAGATCCTGGACGGTAAAGGACCCTGGGCTCAACCAGGGGAATATCGCCGTCCCAAGGCGGAGTTGGAGGCAGCGAAGGCAGAGAGGCGCTGGTATGAGGAGGCAGCGCGGCGACGCGGTTGGGAGCCCGTGAGTCAGACCCAAAAATTTCTTGGGGGGGGGGGGGCACACGAGGAGTGTGGCAAAGCCGGGTAGGATACCTGAGCCAACTCCCCGTGCTTACCGTGGAGTGAGAGGGCGTCGTACTGGTAAGACACCGTGTTATGCGGTAAAGCGCACGGTGTCCCCAGTACGCGTGCTTAGCCCAGTGCGGGCTATTCCACCTCGCCGCACTGGGAGGGCTAAGTTGGGCATCGAGCCGGATGTCATGAAGCCGGCCCAACGCATCTGGCCACCAGTGCGTCTCCTAGGGCCGGCATACATGGCACCAGCCTTACGAATGGTGTCAACGGTTCGCCAGCATAGGCCAGTGCGGGCTATTCCACTTTGCCGCACTGGCAGGGCTACGGGCACCATTCAACCTTGTAAGGTTGGGCAGGCTCGGTGCTCAAGAGCACGTGTCCTCCTTCACGGTCCGGTATACCCGGTGCCACCTCCATGTACCAGTCCTCCGGTGGCAGCCCCCCGTACCAGGCTGTCTCTCCGGGTTCTCTCTCCAGCTGTTTCCTCCTCTCCAGCGCAGCCAGTGCCTATACCACGCACCAGGCTGTCTCTCCGTCTCCTCCCTACAGAGCCGTCCTGCCATGACCAGCCAGAGCCGTCCTGCCATGACCAGCCAGAGCCGTCCTGCCATGACCAGCCAGAGCCGTCCTGCCATGACCAGCCAGAGCCGTCCTGCCATGACCAGCCAGAGCCGTCCTGCCATGACCTGCCAGAGCCGTCCTGCCATGACCTGCCAGAGCCGTCCTGCCAGGACCTGCCAGAGCCGTCCAGCCAGGACCTGCCAGAGCCGTCCAGCCAGGATCTGCCAGAGCCGTCCAGCCAGGATCTGCCAGAGCCGTCCAGCCAGGACCTGCCAGAGTCCGTCCAGCCAGGACCTGCCAGAGTCCCTCAGCCAGGACCTGCCAGAGTCCCTCAGCCAGGACCTGCCAGAGTCCCTCAGCCAGGACCTGCCAGAGTCCCTCAGCCAGGACCTGCCAGAGTCCCTCAGCCAGGACCTGCCAGAGTCCCTCAGCCAGGACCTGCCAGAGTCCCTCAGCCAGGATCTGCCAGAGTCTCTCAGCCGGGACCTGCCGCCCCTTATCCCGGTGCTGCCCCTTGTCCCGGTGCTGCCCCTATTCCCGGTGCTGCCCCTTATCCCGGTGCTGGCCCTTATCCTGGTGCTGGCCCTTATCCTGGTGCTGCCCCTTATCCTGGTGCTGCCCCTTATCCTGGTGCTGCCCCTTATCCCGGTGCTGCCCCTTGTCTCGGTGCTGCCCCTTGTCCCGGTGCTGCCCCTTCTCCCGGTGCTGCCCCTTATCCCGTGGCTGGCCGTTCATTTAGGGGGGTTTAGTTTGAGGGTGGTCATTGGGAGGGGAATACAGAAGCGGGGAGTGACTATGGTGGTGTGGGGACAGCGTCCGGAGCCTGAACCACCACCGTGGTCAACTACGCACCCAGACCCTCCCCTGGACTTTGTGCTGGTGCGCCCGGCGTTCGCACCTTGAGGGGGGGGTTCTGTTACGTTCCTGACCTGTTTTCTGTTGTTTTTGTATGTGTATAATGGTCAGGGCGTGAGTTTTGGGTGGGCAGTCTATGTTTTCTGTTTCTATGTTGGTTTTGGGTTGCCTGGTATGGCTCTTAATTAGAGGCAGGTGTTTTGCGTTTTCCTCTAATTGAGAGTCATATTTAGGTAGGGTGTTCTCACTGTTTGTTTGTGGGTGATTGTCTCCTGTTTCGTCCATGTCTGTACCATACGGGACTGTTTGGCTGTTCGTTCGTTTTGATGTAGTCTGTTCCTGTCCGTGAGTTCTACGTTTAGTTATGTAAGTTCATGTTCAGGTTTCGTCTACGTCGTTTTCTTGTTTTGTAATTTTGTAAGTGTTTTGTTTTCGTGTTGCCGTCCTATTCAATAAAAGATGGCTTATTTCCCTACTGCTGCGTATTGGTCCACTGATCCTTCTCTCCTCTCCTCATCTGAGGAAGAGGAGGACAACAGCCCTTACAGAATCACCCACCAAACTAGGACCAAGCGGCAAGGGAAAGCTCAACAGAGCAACCAGGACTCCTGGACTTGGGAGGAGATCCTGGACGGTAAAGGACCCTGGGCTCAACCAGGGGAATATCGCCGTCCCAAGGCGGAGTTGGAGGCAGCGAAGGCAGAGAGGCGCTGGTATGAGGAGGCAGCGCGGCGACGCGGTTGGGAGCCCGTGAGTCAGACCCAAAAATTTCTTGGGGGGGGGGCACACGAGGAGTGTGGCAAAGCCGGGTAGGATACCTGAGCCAACTCCCCGTGCTTACCGTGGAGTGAGAGGGCGTCGTACTGGTAAGACACCGTGTTATGCGGTAAAGCGCACGGTGTCCCCAGTACGCGTGCTTAGCCCAGTGCGGGCTATTCCACCTCGCCGCACTGGGAGGGCTAAGTTGGGCATCGAGCCGGATGTCATGAAGCCGGCCCAACGCATCTGGCCACCAGTGCGTCTCCTAGGGCCGGCATACATGGCACCAGCCTTACGAATGGTGTCCCCGGTTCGCCAGCATAGGCCAGTGCGGGCTATTCCACCTTGCCGCACTGGCAGGGCTACGGGCACCATTCAACCTTGTAAGGTTGGGCAGGCTCGGTGCTCAAGAGCACGTGTCCTCCTTCACGGTCCGGTATACCCGGTGCCACCTCCATGTACCAGTCCTCCGGTGGCAGCCCCCCGTACCAGGCTGTCTCTCCGGGTTCTCTCTCCAGCTGTTTCCTCCTCTCCAGCGCAGCCAGTGCCTATACCACGCACCAGGCTGTCTCTCCGTCTCCTCCCTACAGAGCCGTCCTGCCATGACCAGCCAGAGCCGTCCTGCCATGACCAGCCAGAGCCGTCCTGCCATGACCAGCCAGAGCCGTCCTGCCATGACCAGCCAGAGCCGTCCTGCCATGACCAGCCAGAGCCGTCCTGCCATGACCTGCCAGAGCCGTCCTGCCAGGACCTGCCAGAGCCGTCCAGCCAGGACCTGCCAGAGCCGTCCAGCCAGGATCTGCCAGAGCCGTCCAGCCAGGATCTGCCAGAGCCGTCCAGCCAGGACCTGCCAGAGTCCGTCCAGCCAGGACCTGCCAGAGTCCCTCAGCCAGGACCTGCCAGAGTCCCTCAGCCAGGACCTGCCAGAGTCCCTCAGCCAGGACCTGCCAGAGTCCCTCAGCCAGGACCTGCCAGAGTCCCTCAGCCAGGACCTGCCAGAGTCCCTCAGCCAGGACCTGCCAGAGTCCCTCAGCCAGGACCTGCCAGAGTCCCTCAGCCAGGATCTGCCAGAGTCTCTCAGCCGGGACCTGCCGCCCCTTATCCCGGTGCTGCCCCTTGTCCCGGTGCTGCCCCTATTCCCGGTGCTGCCCCTTATCCCGGTGCTGGCCCTTATCCTGGTGCTGGCCCTTATCCTGGTGCTGCCCCTTATCCTGGTGCTGCCCCTTATCCTGGTGCTGCCCCTTATCCCGGTGCTGCCCCTTGTCCCGGTGCTGCCCCTTGTCCCGGTGCTGCCCCTTATCCCGGTGCTGCCCCTTATCCCGGTGCTGGCCGTTCATTTAGGGGGGTTTAGTTTGAGGGTGGTCATTGGGAGGGGAATACAGAAGCGGGGAGTGACTATGGTGGTGTGGGGACAGCGTCCGGAGCCTGAACCACCACCGTGGTCAACTACGCACCCAGACCCTCCCCTGGACTTTGTGCTGGTGCGCCCGGCGTTCGCACCTTGAGGGGGGGGTTCTGTTACGTTCCTGACCTGTTTTCTGTTGTTTTTGTATGTGTATAATGGTCAGGGCGTGAGTTTTGGGTGGGCAGTCTATGTTTTCTGTTTCTATGTTGGTTTTGGGTTGCCTGGTATGGCTCTTAATTAGAGGCAGGTGTTTTGCGTTTTCCTCTAATTGAGAGTCATATTTAGGTAGGGTGTTCTCACTGTTTGTTTGTGGGTGATTGTCTCCTGTTTCGTCCATGTCTGTACCATACGGGACTGTTTGGCTGTTCGTTCGTTTTGATGTAGTCTGTTCCTGTCCGTGAGTTCTACGTTTAGTTATGTAAGTTCATGTTCAGGTTTCGTCTACGTCGTTTTCTTGTTTTGTAATTTTGTAAGTGTTTTGTTTTCGTGTTGCCGTCCTATTCAATAAAAGATGGCTTATTTCCCTACTGCTGCGTATTGGTCCACTGATCCTTCTCTCCTCTCCTCATCTGAGGAAGAGGAGGACAACAGCCCTTACAGAATCACCCACCAAACTAGGACCAAGCGGCAAGGGAAAGCTCAACAGAGCAACCAGGACTCCTGGACTTGGGAGGAGATCCTGGACGGTAAAGGACCCTGGGCTCAACCAGGGGAATATCGCCGTCCCAAGGCGGAGTTGGAGGCAGCGAAGGCAGAGAGGCGCTGGTATGAGGAGGCAGCGCGGCGACGCGGTTGGGAGCCCGTGAGTCAGACCCAAAAATTTCTTGGGGGGGGGGGGGGGCACACGAGGAGTGTGGCAAAGCCGGGTAGGATACCTGAGCCAACTCCCCGTGCTTACCGTGGAGTGAGAGGGCGTCGTACTGGTAAGACACCGTGTTATGCGGTAAAGCGCACGGTGTCCCCAGTACGCGTGCTTAGCCCAGTGCGGGCTATTCCACCTCGCCGCACTGGGAGGGCTAAGTTGGGCATCGAGCCGGATGTCATGAAGCCGGCCCAACGCATCTGGCCACCAGTGCGTCTCCTAGGGCCGGCATACATGGCACCAGCCTTACGAATGGTGTCCCCGGTTCGCCAGCATAGGCCAGTGCGGGCTATTCCACCTTGCCGCACTGGCAGGGCTACGGGCACCATTCAACCTTGTAAGGTTGGGCAGGCTCGGTGCTCAAGAGCACGTGTCCTCCTTCACGGTCCGGTATACCCGGTGCCACCTCCATGTACCAGTCCTCCGGTGGCAGCCCCCCGTACCAGGCTGTCTCTCCGGGTTCTCTCTCCAGCTGTTTCCTCCTCTCCAGCGCAGCCAGTGCCTATACCACGCACCAGGCTGTCTCTCCGTCTCCTCCCTACAGAGCCGTCCTGCCATGACCAGCCAGAGCCGTCCTGCCATGACCAGCCAGAGCCGTCCTGCCATGACCAGCCAGAGCCGTCCTGCCATGACCAGCCAGAGCCGTCCTGCCATGACCAGCCAGAGCCGTCCTGCCATGACCTGCCAGAGCCGTCCTGCCAGGACCTGCCAGAGCCGTCCAGCCAGGACCTGCCAGAGCCGTCCAGCCAGGACCTGCCAGAGCCGTCCAGCCAGGATCTGCCAGAGCCGTCCAGCCAGGATCTGCCAGAGCCGTCCAGCCAGGACCTGCCAGAGTCCGTCCAGCCAGGACCTGCCAGAGTCCCTCAGCCAGGACCTGCCAGAGTCCCTCAGCCAGGACCTGCCAGAGTCCCTCAGCCAGGACCTGCCAGAGTCCCTCAGCCAGGACCTGCCAGAGTCCCTCAGCCAGGACCTGCCAGAGTCCCTCAGCCAGGACCTGCCAGAGTCCCTCAGCCAGGATCTGCCAGAGTCTCTCAGCCGGGACCTGCCGCCCCTTATCCCGGTGCTGCCCCTTGTCCCGGTGCTGCCCCTATTCCCGGTGCTGCCCCTTATCCCGGTGCTGGCCCTTATCCTGGTGCTGGCCCTTATCCTGGTGCTGCCCCTTATCCTGGTGCTGCCCCTTATCCTGGTGCTGCCCCTTATCCCGGTGCTGCCCCTTGTCCCGGTGCTGCCCCTTGTCCCGGTGCTGCCCCTTATCCCGGTGCTGCCCCTTATCCCGGTGCTGGCCGTTCATTTAGGGGGGTTTAGTTTGAGGGTGGTCATTGGGAGGGGAATACAGAAGTGGGGAGTGACTATGGTGGTGTGGGGACAGCGTCCGGAGCCTGAACCACCACCGTGGTCAACTACGCACCCAGACCCTCCCCTGGACTTTGTGCTGGTGCGCCCGGCGTTCGCACCTTGAGGGGGGGGTTCTGTTACGTTCCTGACCTGTTTTCTGTTGTTTTTGTATGTGTATAATGGTCAGGGCGTGAGTTTTGGGTGGGCAGTCTATGTTTTCTGTTTCTATGTTGGTTTTGGGTTGCCTGGTATGGCTCTTAATTAGAGGCAGGTGTTTTGCGTTTTCCTCTAATTGAGAGTCATATTTAGGTAGGGTGTTCTCACTGTTTGTTTGTGGGTGATTGTCTCCTGTTTCGTCCATGTCTGTACCATACGGGACTGTTTGGCTGTTCGTTCGTTTTGATGTAGTCTGTTCCTGTCCGTGAGTTCTACGTTTAGTTATGTAAGTTCATGTTCAGGTTTCGTCTACGTCGTTTTCTTGTTTTGTAATTTTGTAAGTGTTTTGTTTTCGTGTTGCCGTCCTATTCAATAAAAGATGGCTTATTTCCCTACTGCTGCGTATTGGTCCACTGATCCTTCTCTCCTCTCCTCATCTGAGGAAGAGGAGGACAACAGCCCTTACAGAATCACCCACCAAACTAGGACCAAGCGGCAAGGGAAAGCTCAACAGAGCAACCAGGACTCCTGGACTTGGGAGGAGATCCTGGACGGTAAAGGACCCTGGGCTCAACCAGGGGAATATCGCCGTCCCAAGGCGGAGTTGGAGGCAGCGAAGGCAGAGAGGCGCTGGTATGAGGAGGCAGCGCGGCGACGCGGTTGGGAGCCCGTGAGTCAGACCCAAAAATTTCTTGGGGGGGGGCACACGAGGAGTGTGGCAAAGCCGGGTAGGATACCTGAGCCAACTCCCCGTGCTTACCATGGAGTGAGAGGGCGTCGTACTGGTAAGACACCGTGTTATGCGGTAAAGCGCACGGTGTCCCCAGTACGCGTGCTTAGCCCAGTGCGGGCTATTCCACCTCGCCGCACTGGGAGGGCTAAGTTGGGCATCGAGCCGGATGTCATGAAGCCGGCCCAACGCATCTGGCCACCAGTGCGTCTCCTAGGGCCGGCATACATGGCACCAGCCTTACGAATGGTGTCCCCGGTTCGCCAGCATAGGCCAGTGCGGGCTATTCCACCTTGCCGCACTGGCAGGGCTACGGGCACCATTCAACCTTGTAAGGTTGGGCAGGCTCGGTGCTCAAGAGCACGTGTCCTCCTTCACGGTCCGGTATACCCGGTGCCACCTCCATGTACCAGTCCTCCGGTGGCAGCCCCCCGTACCAGGCTGTCTCTCCGGGTTCTCTCTCCAGCTGTTTCCTCCTCTCCAGCGCAGCCAGTGCCTATACCACGCACCAGGCTGTCTCTCCGTCTCCTCCCTACAGAGCCGTCCTGCCATGACCAGCCAGAGCCGTCCTGCCATGACCAGCCAGAGCCGTCCTGCCATGACCAGCCAGAGCCGTCCTGCCATGACCAGCCAGAGCCGTCCTGCCATGACCAGCCAGAGCCGTCCTGCCATGACCAGCCAGAGCCGTCCTGCCATGACCAGCCAGAGCCGTCCAGCCAGGACCTGCCAGAGCCGTCCAGCCAGGACCTGCCAGAGCCGTCCAGCCAGGACCTGCCAGAGCCGTCCAGCCAGGATCTGCCAGAGCCGTCCAGCCAGGACCTGCCAGAGTCCGTCCAGCCAGGACCTGCCAGAGTCCGTCCAGCCAGGACCTGCCAGAGTCCGTCCAGCCAGGACCTGCCAGAGTCCCTCAGCCAGGACCTGCCAGAGTCCCTCAGCCAGGACCTGCCAGAGTCCCTCAGCCAGGACCTGCCAGAGTCCCTCAGCCAGGATCTGCCAGAGTCTCTCAGCCGGGACCTGCCGCCCCTTATCCCGGTGCTGCCCCTTGTCCCGGTGCTGCCCCTATTCCCGGTGCTGCCCCTTATCCCGGTGCTGGCCCTTATCCTGGTGCTGGCCCTTATCCTGGTGCTGCCCCTTATCCTGGTGCTGCCCCTTATCCTGGTGCTGCCCCTTATCCCGGTGCTGCCCCTTGTCCCGGTGCTGCCCCTTGTCCCGGTGCTGCCCCTTCTCCCGGTGCTGCCCCTTATCCCGGTGCTGGCCGTTCATTTAGGGGGGTTTAGTTTGAGGGTGGTCATTGGGAGGGGAATACAGAAGCGGGGAGTGACTATGGTGGTGTGGGGACAGCGTCCGGAGCCTGAACCACCACCGTGGTCAACTACGCACCCAGACCCTCCCCTGGACTTTGTGCTGGTGCGCCCGGCGTTCGCACCTTGAGGGGGGGGTTCTGTTACGTTCCTGACCTGTTTTCTGTTGTTTTTGTATGTGTATAATGGTCAGGGCGTGAGTTTTGGGTGGGCAGTCTATGTTTTCTGTTTCTATGTTGGTTTTGGGTTGCCTGGTATGGCTCTTAATTAGAGGCAGGTGTTTTGCGTTTTCCTCTAATTGAGAGTCATATTTAGGTAGGGTGTTCTCGCTGTTTGTTTGTGGGTGATTGTCTCCTGTGTCGTCGATGTCTGTACCATACGGGACTGTTTGGCTGTTCGTTCGTTTGATGTAGTCTGTTCCTGTTCGTGAGTTCTACGTGTAGTTATGTAAAGTTCATGTTCAGATTTCGTCTACGTCGTTTCTTATTTTGTTAGTTTTGTAAGTGTTTTGTTTTCGTTTTGCCGTCCTATTCAATAAAAGATGGCTTATTTTCCTACTGCTGCGTATTGGTCCACTGATCCTTCTCTCCTCTCCTCGTCCGAGGAAGAGGAGGACAACAGCCCTTACACACACCCATAGACACAGCTAGATACATACACTCAACACAAACCCATACACTACCACCAACACCACCTCTACCATATAAATACCCCCAAACACACACATACCCCATGTCACACCCTGACCTAACTAAAATAATAAAGAAAACAAATAATACTAAGGTCAGGGCGTGACAAAAATTAAAGGTTCATTTTTGTGTGCTGAAAAAGCTCTGTTTGTTGGCATTTATTCATCTCGATACAAAGTATTTTAATGCATTCTATTTGAACATCAAGTGCTGAAAATATAGAGCTGTGTGCCACAGACTTTACTGGCTTTCTTGTACTTGTGTGGTGTAGTTACATCTAATCTAAATTAATGGACACTGACCCAGCTAATAATTCTAGAGAGAGAGAACGTTTTTGTAATGTTACACGTAATGTTCCCCTAATGTTTGAGTGTCCAGTTTTCCGTTAGTCAGGGGAACATTCTATCTATGTTAGCAAAAACCTCCGGAGGAACTTGTTTTTGCACGTTTTAGTGTTAAAGGTTGGAGAACATTCCCTTAATGTCAAGCAGAACTTGTCTAGAATGTGGTTGCTATGTTCTCAGAATATACAACATTAATGTTCTAGACAAGTTTTATGGGACGTTGCAAGAACATTCATGTCAAATCAAATCAAATGTTATTTGTCACATGCTCCGAATACAACAAGTGTAGACCTTACCATGAAATGCTTACATACAAGCCCTTAACCAACAATGCAGTTCCAGAAAAAGTTAAGAAAATATTTACTAAATAAACTAAAGTAAAAAATAAAATAAAGTAACACAATGAAAATAACGAGGCTATATACAGGAGGTACCGGTACAGAGTCAATGTGCGGGGGTACAGGTTAGTCGAGTTATTTTGTACATGTAGGTACAGTAGGGGTGAAGTGACTATGCATAGATAATAAACAGCGAGTAGCAGCAGTGTAAAAACAAAGTGGGGGGGGGGGGTCAATGTAAATAGTCCGGGTGGCCATTTGATTAATTGTTCAGCAGTCTTATGGCTTGGGGGTAGAATCTGTTAAGGAGCCTTTCGGTCCGAGACTTGGCGCCCAGGTAACGCTTGCCGTGCGGTAGCAGAGAGAACAGTCTATGACTTGGGTGACTGGAGTCAAGGAACTTGAAATTCTCGACCCGCTCCACTACAGCCTCGCCGATGTTAATGGGGGCCTGTTCAGCACGTCTTTTCCTGTAGTCCACGATCAGTCCATGTGTCCAGTTTTCCGAGGGTCATCAGGAAGATGGCAGGCAGCGTGTATGGTGTCGTGTGGGCGAGCAGTTTAAAAATGTCAACGTTGTGAACTGAGTTCCCCATGGTGGCGGTGGGGTTATGGTATGGGCAGGCATAACCTACCGACAACAAACACAATTGCATTTTATCGATGGCAATTTGAATGCACAGAGATACCGTGACGAGATCCTGGGGCCCATTGTCGTGGCATTCATCCGCCGCCATCACCTCATGTTATTCCATGATAATGCACGGCCCCACGTCTCAAGGATCTGTACACAATTCCTGGAAGCTGAACATGTCCCAGTTATTCTATGGCCTGCATGCTCACCAGACATGTCACCCATTGAGCAAGTTTGGGATGCTCTGGATGGATGTGTACCAGGGCGTGTTCCAGTTCCCGCTATCAAAGCTTTGCACAGCCATTAAATAGAAGTGGGACAACATTCCACAGGCCAAAATCAACAACCTGATCAACTCTATGTGAAGGAGATGTGTCGTCCTGCATGAGGAAAATAGTGGTCGCACCAGATACTTACTGGTTTTCTGATCCACTCCCCTACCTTTTCCCAGTCCTGTATTCTCAGTCCTTGGGGCGGCAGGTAGCCTAGTGGATCCCCGAGCTGACAAGGCAAAAATCTGTTATTCTGGCACTGAACAAGGCAGGTAAACTACTGTTCCTTGGCCGTCATTGTAAATATGAATTTCTTCTTCTCTGACTTCCCTAGTTAAATAAATAAAATTAAAATCCATAGATTACGGCCCAATGAATTCATTTCAATTGACTGATTTCCTTATGAACTCAGTAAAATCTTAGAAATGTTGTGTTTATATTTTTTTTGTAATTTGTTTTGTAAAATATGATATATAATATAGACCAGGTTGCTTTTAAGTGACAGGTGGCTAAGGGAAAGGAAGGGTCGGCGGTGTGGGAGATGTAATTCATTGTTACATGCAATAGTTCCAAACGTTTAGCAGACGATGACTCATTTACTGCTGAGTTCATGTGTCAAATTAAATGATTGATGCTATTCACTGGTATACTGACATCTTGACTGATAAACATTTTGATGAAGTGGACACTGCAATATTTGAAAGTGGGATTTGGAAACATGTTCAAACCACACCAGAGTTCGAAATCCCAAGCAAAGAACTCACTGGGCACAAACTGGTTGAATCAACATTGTTTCAATGTCATTTGTCAACGTATTGTGACATGGAATCTATGTGGAAAATACATTTTCTATCAAAGGAATATGTCATCATGGTAACACATTTTAATTATAGGCAAAACCTTGTATAACATAAACGATATAGACAAAAGTTTAAATGAGTGAATTTGGCTATTTCAGCCACACCTGTTCCTGACAAATGTATAAAATCGAGCGCACAGCCATGCAATCTCCATACACAAACATTGGCAGTAGAATGACCTTACTGAAGACCTCAGTGATTTTCAACGTGGCACCGTCATAGGATGCCACCTTTCCAACAAGTCAGTTCGTCAAATTTCTGCCTTGCTTGAGCTGCCCCGGTCAACTGTAAGTGCTGTTATTGTGAAGTGGAAATGTCTAGAAGCAACAACGGCTCAGCTGCGAAGTGGTAGGACACATAAGCTCACAGAGCGGGACCGTCGAGTGCTGAAGCGAGTAGTGCGTTAAAAAATTGCCTATCTTCGGTTGCAACACTCACTACTGAGTTCCAAACTGCCTCTGGAAGCAACGTCAACACAAAAACTGTTCGTCGGGAGCTTCATGAAATGGGTTTTCATGGCCGAGCAGCCGCACACAAGCCAAAAATCACCATGTGCAATGCCAAGTATCGTTTGTTGTGGTGTAAAGCTTGCCACCATTGGACTCCGGAACAGTGGAAACACATTCTCGAGTAATGAATCACACTTCACCATCTAGCAGTCTGACGGACAAATCTGGGTTTGGCGGATGTCAGGAGAACGCTACCTGCCCAAATGCATAGTGCCAACTGTACAGTTTGGTGGAGGAGGAATAATGGTCTGGGGCTGTTTTTCATGGTTTGGACTGGGCCCATTTGTTCCAGTGAAGGGAAATCTTAATGCTACAGCATACAATGACATTCTAGACGATTCTGTGTGTCCAACTTGGTGGGAACAGTTTGGGGGAGGCACTTTCCTGTTTCAGCATGACAATGCCCCCGTGCACAAAGCGAGGTCCATACAGAAATGGTTGGTGTGGAAGAGATCGGTGTGGAAGAACTTGAATGGCCTGCACAGAACCCTGATCTCAACCCCATCGAACACCTTCGGGATGAATTGGAACGCTGACTGCGAGCCAGGCCTAATCGCTCAACATCAGTGCCGACCTCACGAATGCTGTTGTTGCTGAATGGAAGGAAGTCCCCGCAGTAATGTTCCAACATCTAGTAGAAAGCCTTCCCAGAAGAGTGGAGCAGCAAAGGGTGGATCAATTCGACAAGTAGGTCTCCACATACTTTTGGTCATGTAGTATATATTGAATTGTTACTTGAAACAATGTCAAATTCTCAACGTTATATCTACTTTCAGAAGAAAAAACATTACGCTTGGTAGCAACTCTTACTGGAGAGTTGATCTATTTAGAGTTACCTTTTTGGTCTCCCATCCAGGGTTTTAACTAAGGCTAGTCATGCTTAGCTTTGATACTTTTCACTGACTACTACCAATGTGCTATCATGAGAATGATTATTATTCTTTACCTTGTATTTTTGGTTGAGATAGAGATGTGAATCCAAAAGATCAATTATACATTTTTAGACAAACTAGATATTGAATTATGTTTGGTTGTGAGCACAACCAAATATCAATCATCTTCTTTTTGGATAGTTCCATCTGTCCCACTGACTTAGTCTGGCTTTAATTTCCGTTTGTCTACAAATTAAGAATTGATATGTTGGATTCACGGCTCCGTCTCAGTCAAAAATTGAAGTTAAACCATTTAGTCCAACCATTTTATTTAGTCCTATTCTTTAAATGTTGATATTTGGTTGTGTCAACCAAACACAATTAATTATAACTTTTGTAATACAGTAAATAGCCTAACGTTAAGGCTATCTTGCAAACTAATGTAACACTATTTATTCAACCTTAAAATAATTAACACATCCATGGCCACATTTTGAAGTTACTGTAACTATAAATGTATTATTATGTAATCATGGAAAGCCTGCATGTTCAAGATAACATGCCAAGGTCGTAGCTCTGTGGAAATCTTCACTATTGTTCTAATATATGCGCATAATCTCAAACGCATTGATCACTTGTACAATGTACTTTCAATGTAATCTCAACTGTAATCCAGGCCATTTATTTTTTTATTTTTTATTTTTATTTAACCTTTATTTAACTAGGCAAGTCAGTTAAGAACAAATTCTTATTTACAATGACGGCCTCGGAACAGTGGGTTAACTGCCTTGTTCAGGGGCAGAACGACAGATTTATACCTTGTCAGCTCGGGGATTCAATCTAGCAACCTTTCGGTTACTGGCACAACGCTATTAGATGAATTGGTTGTGCTATTAGATTAGAAGTACAGTGATAATACATGAAGTTAAATATCTGACACTGTATTCCCATTTGAACCTTGGGCTAGATCAGCGGTGGAAAAAGTACCCAACTGTCATACTTGAGTAAAAGTAAAGATACCTTAATAGAAAACGACTCAAGTAAAAGTCACCCAGTAAAATTCTACTAAAGTAAAAGTCTAAAAGTATTTGGTTTAAAATATACTTTAGTATCAAAAGTAAAAGTATAAATTATTTCACATTCCTTATATATTAAGCAAACCAGATGACACCATTTTCTTGTTTTTATTTATTTACGGAAAGCCAGGGGCATACTCCACCAATCAGACATCATTTACAAACAAAGCATTTGTGTTTAGTGAGTCCGTCAGATCAGAGGCATTAGGGATGACCTGTGCTTGGCCCCTCCTATGTTGAACATAATAAACAGCTCTCTATCCACCGGATGTGTACCAAACTCACTAAAAGTGGCAGTGATAAAGCCTCTCTTGAAAAAGCCAAACCTTGACCCGGAAAATATAAAAAACTATCGGCCTATATCGAATCTTCCATTCCTCTCAAAAATGTTTGAAAAAGCTGTTGCGCAGCAACTCACTGCCTTTCTGAAGACAAACAATGTATACGAAATGCTTCAGTCTGGTTTTAGACCCCATCATAGCACTGAGACTGCACTTGTGAAGGTGGTAAATGACCTTTTGGTGGCGTCAGACCGAGGCTCTGCATCTGTCCTCGTGTTACTAGACCTTAGTGCTGCCTTTGACACCATCGATCACCACATTCTTTTGGAGAGACTGGAAACCCAAATTGGTCTACACGGACAAGTTCTGGCCTGGTTTAGATCTTACCTGTCGGAAAGATATCAGTTTGTCTCTGTGAATGGTTTGTCCTCTGACAAATCAACTGTGCATTTCGGTGTTCCTCAAGGTTCCGTTTTAGGACCACTATTGTTTTCACTATATATTTTACCTCTTGGGGATGTTATTCGAAAACATAATGTTAACTTTCACTGCTATGCGGATGACACACAGCTGTACATTTCAATGAAACATGGTGAAGCCCCAAAATTGCCCTCGCTAGAAGCCTGTGTTTCAGACATAAGGAAGTGGATGGCTGAAAACTTTCTACTTTTAAACTCGGACAAAACAGAGATGCTTGTTCTAGGTCCCAAGAAACAAAGAGATCTTCTGTTAAATCTGACAATTCATCTTGATGGTTGTAAAGTCGTCTCAAATAAAACTGTGAAGGACCTCGGCGTTACTCTTGACCCTGATCTCTCTTTTGACGAACATATCAAGACTGTTTCAAGGACAGCTTTTTTCCATCTACGTAACATTGCAAAAATCAGACATTTTCTGTCCAAAAATGATGCAGAAAAATTAATCCATGCATTTGTTACTTCTAGGTTAGACTACTGCAATGCTCTACTTTCCGGCTACCCGGATAAAGCACTAAATAAACTTCAGTTAGTGCTAAATACGGCTGCTAGAATCCTGACTAGAACCAAGAAATTTGATCATATTACTCCAGTGCTAGCTTCCCTACACTGGCTTCCTGTTAAGGCAAGGGCTGATTTCAAGGTTTTACTGTTAACCTATAAAGCGTTACATGGGCTTGCTCCTACCTATGTTTCCGAGTTGGTCCTGCCGTACATACCAATACGTACGCTATGGTCACAAGACGCAGGCCTCCTAATTGTCCCTAGAATTTCTAAGCAAACAGCGGGAGGCAGGGCTTTCTCCTATAGATCTCCATTTTTATGGAACAGTCTGCCTACCCATGTGAGAGACGCAGACTCGGTCTCAACCTTTAAGTCTTTACTGAAGACTTATCTCTTCAGTAGGTCATATGATTGAGTGTAGTCTGGCCCAGGAGTGTGAAGGTGAACGGAAAGGCTCTGGAGCAACGAACCGCCCTTGCTGTCTCTGCCTGGCCGGTTCCCCTCTCTCCACTGGGATTCTCTGCCTCTAACCCTGTTACAGGGGCTGAGTCACTGGCTTACTGGTGCTCTTTCATGCCGTCCCTGGGAGGGGTGCGTCACTTGAGTGGGTTGAGTTACTGACGTGATCTTCCTGTCTGGGTTGGCGCCCCCCCTTGGTTTGTGCTGTGGTGGAGATCTTTGTTGGCTATACTCGGCCTTGTCTCAGGATTATAAGTTGGTGGTTGAAGATATCCCTCCAGTGGTGCGGGGTCTGTGCTTTGGCAAAGTGCTGCTATTCCTGCTATTCCAGTTTCAACGGTTCTGCCTGCGGTTACGGAACCCCTACCTGTCCCAGACCTGCTGTTTTCAACTCTTAATGATCGGCTATGAAAAGCCAACAGATTTATTCCTGATTATTATTTGACCATGCTTGTCATTTATGAACATTTTGAAAATCTAGGCTCTCTCTAATTTTCTCCTTCTCTCTTTCTTTCTTTTGGAGGACCTGAGCCCTGGGACCATACGTCGGGACTGCCGGGCGTGGTGGCTCCTTGCTGTCCCCAGTCCGCCTGGCCTTGCTGCTGTTCTGCCTGCGGTTATGGAACCGCCACCTGTCCCAGACCTGTTGTTTTTCAACTCTTAATGATCGGCTATGAAAAGCCAACTGAATATTATTCATGATTATTATTTGACCATGCTTGTCACTTATGAACATTTTTGAACATCTTGGCATAGTTCTGTTATAATCTCCACCCGGCACAGCCAGAAGAGGACTGGCCACCCCTCATAGCCTGGTTCCTCTCTAGGTTTCTTCCTAGGTTTTGGCCTTTCTAGGGAGTTTTTCCTAGCCACCGTGCTTCTACACCTGCATTCTAGCTGTTTGGGGTTTTAGGCTGGGTCTCTGTACAGCACTTCGAGACATTAGCTGATGTACGAAGGGCTATATAAAATAAACTTGATTGATTGATTGATTGGATGGTCAGTTGATAAGTGCGTGAATTTGACTATTTTCCTGTCCTGCTAAGCATTCAAAATGTAACTTTAGTACTTTTGGGTGTCAAGGAAAAAGTCAAAAGTACAATTTTTTCTTAAAATGTAGTGAAGAAAAAGTAAAAGTAGTCAAAAATATAAATAGCAAAGTAAAGTAGAGATACCCAAATAAACTACTTAAGTAGAACTTTAAAGTATTTTTACTTAAGTACTTTACACCACTGAGCTAGATCCCGGCTAGAACCCCGCTAGCCGACACCCGCATAGTGGTTGTTGTGGCGGTATCTGAGGTGGAACTGCTTTAGAGCTGTCAAATCCACAAGCGGCTCCAGGCATTATGCCTAAAGCGGACATTGCCATTGGCTGCACAGGGTCACATTATGAGAAATCCCATGCAGCCTTGTTTACAACCCACTGGGCACACATTGGTTGAATCAACCTTGTTTCCACATCATTTCAATGTGGAAATGCCTCCTTCCAACGTCAGGGAAGGAGGCATGGGTAGGCCTGGGTGGACACCCCACCCACCAATTCATTTATGTCTTTATCCCCCGACCAACGTGGAATAGACATTGAGTTGACATCTTTGTCCGGTGTTAAGTACACACACTGGAATGCGAGATCTAATCTACACCTCGACTAAATCCTCATTATTTAGTTTAATGATTAAATTTACTTTTTTTGTTCTGAACTTCTAACACGAGTGGGACGGGTGTTGCTTCGTGACAATGACCACACGAGCAGCCGCTCTGATTTGTCAGCTCTGAAGCAGTTACACCACTACATCCAAAAGTCCAAAGAAAAAAAGGAGGTAAGTGCAGCAGAGGGAGGGAGGGAGGGAAATGAGAGAGGGATAGAAGGAAGAGAGACGAGAGACGGATGGGAGGAGGGGAGAGAAAAAGAGGGAGAGGGAGACTAGTAAAAGAGGGAGGGATTTCTCATTAATTCAGCAAGCCATTCCCTTTTACTTTTTTAGAACCTGCCCCCCTTTTATTATCAGCAGAGAACATATAAATGCAGCCTGTTGATGATGTTTTTGAGTTCCACTGACACGCCACAATACATCCCATCTCAGAGAGGACCACCATAGGCCCAGGTTGCAGCCAAGATGAGAGAATTCAAGAGCAAGGCTTTCTGGAGGGCCGTACTGGCCGAGCTCGTGGGGATGACCATGTTCATATTCCTCAGCATCTCAGCTGCCATTGGGAACTCAAACAACACCGCTCCTGACCAGGAGGTGAAGGTTTCTCTGACTTTTGGTCTGGCCATCGCCACGCTGGCCCAGAGTTTGGGCCACATCAGTGGAGCCCACCTGAACCCAGCAGTGACACTGGGCATGCTCGCCAGCTGCCAGATCAGTGTGTTCAAGGGGGTGATGTACATCGTGGCTCAGATGCTAGGCTCTGCCTTGGCCAGTGGTATTGTCTATGGAACCCGACCAGAGGGAAATGATGCACTGGGGGTCAACGCTGTGAGTGGCACTTTTTGGTTCATGTTTTATATAATGCAAATTTGGATATATGTGGTTTATGTGTGTCCTTTTCAATTGAACAATTTACTGGTGTTTCAGTAGAAATGTTGGCTTTCAATTCCATTTTATGGGAAGTGTTTGATCAATTAATTTCTTGATCCATTAATATTGCATCTCATAGTCGTTGGCCGAGAGTAATGCACATGAACCAGCATGCACTGCATTGATAAAAGAGTTGACTGAACTTAGTTTAATTATTTGTAAAGGGACTCAAATGGGGTGCCATTCATGGTTGATTAGAGTGTGCTTTGATGCACCGGCTGCAAATAGTTGACAAACAGAATCATGTGATGTTTTCTATGATCACAATAACTCATACTCAGCGTAGCTGCTTCTGCTGTCCTCTAGCGAATATAGGTTGTACTGTTGCATGGTAATTACTTTCCCATGCATGCAAAACCACTCACACACCTCCTATAGACATATATTATAATAAATATACACCTAATATATATATATATAAATATATACACCTCCTATATATTATATGTATTTTATTGAGCTATTCATATAGAGGATCATCATATCTACTTGCATCAAAGTAATTCAGAAGTATTTAAATCGGGTATTAGCAAAGTCTGTGAGAATATTATCAGTGATCGACATTTATTTTAATCATGCAAAATTTCAGTGAGTGAGAAAACTAAGACTTGTTCAGACTTTGCCAAATTATAGTTAGACTATAATCAGCCTGTTAGAAGTTTAAATAAAATTTTCCATCCTCATCCTCCACTTCAATAGAGAAGCTTTTGCTTTGCCAGATATTTACAATAGGACATGGTAGTTGAGAAAAACATAACGCTGATCCACACTGACAAATTGTTTTTGTTCGGCTCCCCCTTTGCCCTCCTCATTCCCTCTTGTAGCTAAATGGTGTCTCTGCCAGCCAAGGCGTTGGCATCGAGCTCCTGGCTACCTTCCAGCTGGTCCTGTGTGTCATAGCTGTCACTGATAAAAGGCGGCACGACGTCACCGGCTCTGCCCCCCTGGCCATCGGGCTCTCTGTCGCTCTGGGACACTTGGCAGCAGTAAGTAACTTATAGCAGTTTGTAAACAAGGTAACTCCTCTAAAACATGCATCTGATTCACAATGATAGATTTAGCAACAGTATTATTATGATGAATCACCACTGAATTAAAGCTACATTTTACTCAGTGAAAATGTTGACACCGTTTAATTTACCCCTTAAACATTAGGCCTAACCCTACAACCATGCCAGAAACTATAATTTCCACTGATTTCACTTCAGATCTTCTCATCCCTCATATTGTCTTAATACATATCTCTGTTCTTTTTGTTGTTTTGCACAGATCAGCTACACAGGCTGCGGTATCAACCCTGCCCGATCCTTTGGACCAGCTTTGATCATGAATGATTATACAAACCACTGGGTAAATTGGAGTGGAGCGGAGAGGGTGTAGGCAGGCGTGTGTTTGCAGGTTCCTTGCTTTTAGTGTGACATCAATGTCATGACCAGTAAATTCAATAAACCTCGAAAATGATTACCAAAGCTGAGCTACTTTCAATAAAGTAGTTACTGAGTGACAGCATCTCTATTGTTTCATTGTACAGTCCAAGTTCAGATAAAACTATTGAGGTTAAAGTTAACCTTAAAATATTTGTCTTCAATCTGTTCTTCCATTGATTAATCGATTGACTTATTTGCACCATGACAGGTGTACTGGGTGGGGCCAATGTGCGGAGGTGTGGCAGCTGCTCTTGTCTATGACTTCCTCCTGTACCCCAAGTTTGATGACTTCCCTGAACGCATGAGGGTCCTGGTCAGTGGCCCTGTGGGCGACTATGATGTCAATGGAGAAGAGACCGCAGCAGTAGAAATGTCATCAAAGTAGTATTGTGAGAGAAACGCCATTGAGTGTATAGTACTTTAGATATCTAACTATACTCATGGAAAGAAAACATTGACATTTCCTTCAGAATGGGAACAATTCATTTGTTATTTCAAAATTCTGATGAAGAATTTGAAAGAAGAGGAGCACTTTTATTATGTTGTGGAGTATTAGTAGGCCTGTCAAAACACTTTTTTTTACTGAACACCTGTAGCCTATTCACTAACATTTCTAAACATGTTTCTTTATACAAGAGTTGTTGGAACATCTTGCTCTTTGTTAAAATATTTCCCCTATCAGTATTCTATATACTGTACAGAGTCATTTGTTTTTGTATATTTTCTGTATTCCTGTTTATGTATAAACGTTTTATTTCTTAATGTATAAAGTATATATTTCTGTTTGCAATCTTGAATTGTCTTTTACTTTTGTAAGTAAATAAAACACCAGATGTACCCCTCCTGGCATTTTTCTCTTCATAAACTGTATCCGGTCTATATTCAAACAGTGCCCTTTTTATTTAAATTTTATCTCCATAGAACGTCAGAGCCAAGGACATTCATTTGGCAAACACATAAACAATATAGGTGATTCTCAGAGGGTGTGGGCCATGGAGAGATACAGATTAAGATATTTTCACTATCAAAACTTAAGACGACAGCAACACCTGTGATCAGGTTAAGAAACAGGAGCCTTATCATCATCGTCATCATCAGTCCATTTCCTTAAATCAAACTTTGTTACATGCGCTGAATACAACAGGTGTAGACCTTACCGTGAAATGCTTACTTACAAGCCCTTAACCAACAATGCAGTTCAAGAAAGAGTTAAGAAAATAAACTAAACTAAAAAACTATAAAAAGCAACACAATAAAATAACAATAACGAGGCTAAATCCATGGGTTACTAGTACCGAGTCAATGTGCTGCTTACCACAATATTGTGTATCAACAGATAAACCATTTTCAATCAAGGTAATTAACTTTAATTTAATTTCATTCATCGAAATATAACAAAACATAATGATTGGCTTTATCATAATAAGAGAAAGGGGAAAGACATTATTTTCATAGTCAACGCACAGATCAATTGATCTGCATTTCCATTTCAATTGGCTTGCTCCTCGCAACCCTCATGTCTGTTCTATGCAGCACATTTCAATTTGCAACAATACATGAACGTTTTAGAAGAAAAACAAAACAAAAAGTACGGTGGGGCAATGGTCATGTTCCCCGGTCATACGTTGCTGACACACACCAGATCTTACAACGCCTGGACAGATATTTTACATATCAGCTAACCACATCATATTTGAATAAGTTAAGTGGTTAATAAGTCATGTGTTAATAAGTTAAGTGTGCTGCACGTGATTCCAGTTGATGGGATTAATGACTTGTAATTGAAAGGGTGGCGTGTGATGTTTGCGCCACACATTTGAAAATTGAGTGTCTTTTGGGGAATTGCTGCTTCAAATTAAAAATGTTATACAATTCTAACAAGGGACATCCGCTACAATGTTTTTCACAAGATCATTTACATTGTAGAATAGCCAAGTAATTTGAAATGACATTTAATTGGTTATCTTACGGAACAATCGCTCAGGCCTCAGTACAGGAGTTCCAATATGTTGACAAGATTCAGATTTCTAATTTCCTTTAAGATGTTAGCTGTATATTAGCCCTTGATCATGACTCTGTTCCATCACATTAGAAATAAGTCATTGGATGAAGGCATCTTCTGTAAGAGAGGAGTTTTAAGAGCACAGACGCTCAGTTTGAACATGAACATGGATTGATTGTGGTGCTGTTTTGGAAGCGTAAGGACCTTATCTTTCATATGAAAGTGAGAAATAATTTTCAAAAAGGGTAAATTGATACAAAATCGATTCACGTTTTAGATGGAGTACCTTACAGGTCCTGCACAGTCATCCTATTTCCCAAATAAAAAGAGCCTTTGAGTGACCAAAACGTTACCCATAATATTGGTACACTATTAAAATGCTCAGAATTAAAGAAACGCTACCTTTTCTCTCATCTCTAAATATCAGGAAGCCTGAAAGAACAGGCTGGGTGGGCGAGGAGCTTATATTCATGAGCTCGCCTTGACTGACAGCTCTTTGAAACACCCTTGTTGTCGTTGCCACGCAACAAGGTAAACAATGAGCCATGTAATTGATGACAAGGTAAAATAATGTGCCACATGTCATTCCGAGACCAAATATACTGATCAAAAATATAAAACGCAACATGTAAAGTGTTGGTCCCATGTTTTGAGCTGAAAAAGATCCCAGAAGTGTGCACAGATTTGTTAGTGAGCACTTCTCCATTGCAAAGATAATCCATCCACCTGACAGGTGTGGCATATCAAGAAGCTGATTAAACAGCATGATTATTACGCAGGTGCACATTGTGCTGAGGACAATAAAAGGCCACTCTAAAATGTGTAGTTTTGTCACACAACACAATGCCACAGATGTCTCAAGTTTTGAAGGAGCGTGCAATTGGCATACTGACTGCAGGAATGTCCACCAGAGCTGTTGCCAGAGAATTTAATGTTAATTTCTATACCATCAATGTTGTTTTAGTGAAATCGGCAGTACGTACAACCGGCCTCACAACCGCAGACCTTGTGTAACCACGCCAGCCCAGGACCTCCACATCCGGCTTCTTCACCTGCAGGATCATCTGAGACCGGACAGCTGATGAAACTGAGTATTTCTGTCTGTAATAAAGCTAATTAGGCCTATGCCCTCCCAGGCCCACCCATGGCTGTGCCGCTTCCCAGTCAAGTGAAATCCATAGATTAGTGCCTAATTTATTTCATTTGACTGATTTTCTAATATAAACTGTAACTCAGTAAAATCGTAGAAGTTGTTGCATTTATATTTTTGTATACCTCGCCCCATTTTCTCTACAAAATGCTCTAATGGTCAACAGCGCTGATCATGGACTGATGGATATCAGACAAACAGCAGCAATACACAATTGCATTTCTATTGTTTCGTAACTAAATTACACAATACAGTTCACTAATGCACTTCTTCACAATAATTAGTAAAGCCTGAGTCACCTTAGAAGCTTAGACATATGGGAATGTACATGACAACAGCATACAATAAGTGTACTGGAAAATGTATTGGCGCCTCTGCATTAGCATTATAAATGACTGTTTAGAATTGTATTGATCCGACATGTATTTGATCATTTACAATAGGCTAACATATTGATCAGACATGTTTTTTGATCATTTACAATAGGCTAACATATTGATCAGACATGTTTTTTATCATTTACAATAGGCTAACATATTGATCAACATGAACACTCATGAGAAATAATGGTGAGACATCATTTTACAGAAAAACAAATAATAGAGCCATAAGCTTAATATAGGCATCTGGCCACCCGACAGTGTGCAGAACCTCACACCCTACAGTGTGCAGAACCCCACACCCTACAGTGTGCAGAACCCCATTGATTCGTACAATTTGTAACACTCATCTCCCGCCCGAATGCTTGAAAAAACCCACACAAAAGTGAATTTCTTAGGCTTTAGGAAATGCAACCAACTACAGAACTTGATGGAGAGGGGAGCAGGAGAGGGGGGGGGGGGGGGGGGGGGGGGCATGCACCCCACTTCAATCAAGAAGGCTTCAGTCACCCACCTGGCATCGGTCACCCCCAAGATTGAAGCAAAGAGACAAATCCAGCTAAGGACTCCTCCTTGTCAGGCCTCAGACAGGGAAGACAGGGGTCCTGGGATGGACAGCTTGCACAGCTTCTCCACATATGGCACTGGATCAAGGGTGACCTCGTTGAGGAGATCCAGGAGCCTGTCAACGTAGCCTGTAATGTTTTTGAAAAGGAAAATGTTTGTTAAATGGGTAGTTCATTTGATTTACTGTTCTGAGTTATGATGCTATCAAATTTGAAATATGCAATCTTGGGATAGCACTTCTTGGTAACTTTTCAATGTTTGTATTCGGAATATGTGTGCCTGAAATGCTCAAATGATTTGAAACAATGACTTACAGTATGTTGGGTCTGTCTTCACAGGCTTCACAGCATATCCCCCTTTACCTTGGGAAAGCTGATTTTGTGTCACAGCATTCCTGCTGCGGTGGTTGCCTGAGAAGCTGTGCAGACAGTAAATTACAAATACGAAACACAGCAACTGCTTTTGTGTCCTGGCAGTTGAGACTCAATGTAGGGAGTTTAGGGATGGATGAACAAAAACCATATTGTGACTATCCGGTGTGTCACAGAAAATATACAGTTCACAAGTCAAAACAGTTACGGCCACAGCTAGGGCTGTGACGGCCATGACATTTTGTCACTACGGTTATTGCCAAGCAAAAGACTGCCAGTCTCACGGTAATTGGCAGTTAATTAACATGAACACATTTAGCATTTCCAAGCTTGGAGATGCTGAACGTGTTTCTGTAACACACCTGATAGTGCCTTTGGAAAATCATTATGATAAAAAAAATGTTTAAGTTGAATAAATCAATTTAAAATACACCACAATAGATCTATTTTAGGTCAGTCTATTAGAAGAACAGAATAAGTGTTGGCCTACTGTATGTTATCTGGCTATGCTCCATTCCATAGGCTGTAGGCTAGTTCATTTAGCAGACAAGATATGCTTAGGTCCTGTGCCTTTACTTTATATTATGATTTTATAGTAAGAAGAATATAATTGAACTTAGCTGAATAAAATAGAAAGGATATTTTTCCCATTCTGGAGCAAGTGAGCATATGAAGTGGCCATTTGAAACAGATCCTATGCTCTAGATGTAGAGTTATTTGTCAACATCAGTTGTGAATGATGCAAACCTTCAAATGTCAGCGATTTAAAAACATACAGTTGTATATATAGTGTATGTGGACACCCCTTCAAATTAGTGGATTCGGATATTTCTGCCACACCCGTTGCTGACGTGTATCGAGCACACAGCCATGCAATCTCCATAGACAAACATTGGCAGCAGAATGGCCTTACCGAGGAGCCCAGTGACTTTCAATGTAGCACAGTCGTAGGATTTCTGCCCTGCTAGAGCTGCACCGGTCAACTGTAAGTGCTGTTATTGTGAAGTGGAAACGTCTAGGAGCAACAACGGTTCAGCTGTGAAGTGATAGGTCACACAAGCTCACAGAGCGGGACCGCCTGATGCTGAAGTATGAGTGCGTAAACATCCCCTGTCCTCGGTTGCAACACTTACTGCTGAGTTCCACACTGCAAAAGAACTGTTCGTCAGGAGTTTAATGAAATGGATTTTAACGGAGGAGCAGCCGCACACAAGCCTAAGATCACCATGCGCAATGCCAAGCGTCGGCTGGAGTGGTGTGAAGCACGCCGCCAATGGATTCTAGAGAAGTGGAAATGCGTTCTCTGGAGTGATGAATTGCCCTTCACCATCTGGCAGTCCGATGGACAAATCTGGGTTTAGCCCCTTAGTCTTGGTTTGGCACCCCCCTTGGATGCCAGGGGAATGCTACCTGCCTCAATGTTGGTTTGGGCTAGGACCCTTAGTTCCAGTGAAGGGAAATCTTAACACTACAGCATACAATGACATTCTAGATGATTCAGTACTTCCAACTTTGTGGCAACAGTTTGGGGAAGGCCCTTTCCTGTTTCAGCATGACAATGCCCCCGTGCACAAAGTGAGGTCCATACAGAAATGGTTTGTCGAGATCTGTCTGGAAGAACTTGACTGGCCTGCACAGAGCCCTGACCTCAACCCCATCGAACACCTTTGGGATGAATTGGAATGCCGACTGCGAGCCAGGCCTTATTGCCCAACATCAGTGCCCGACCTCACTAATGCTCTTGTGGCTAACTGGAAGCAAGTCCCCGCAGCAATGTTCCAATATCTAGTGGAAAGCCTTCCCAGAAGAGTGGAGGCTGTTATAGCAGCAAAGGGGGGACCAACTCCATATTAATGAACTCAAGCAAACAGCAAAATTAGCTTTAAACGAATAAAATAACACCTCACAGCGCCTCTCCGCTAGCTGACCTAGTTGTAATGTCTGTTACACTGAAAAACATTGTGCTTGTTATACAGTATGTTGGTGGTTTTCTTTTGGATATATTTCACACCTTAGGCTACTTACATTTTCTCCTAATAATATTTTATTATTTGTTTTGCATAGAAATACAGTATGTTTTGTTATTAAGTAATATATTTCAACACTTGTAATTATTTATTTGAACTTTCCTGGACTGAAAGGCCGAATGTCAGCCACAAATCTGTATGGACCCAATTCAGTGTAATGTTCAGTTGAGTACCTCATAACTTTTGACCTCATATGTCCATCCTCCAGGAAACACCATCAAACAGTAGGTGGCATCAATTAACCTTTCACTTCAAGGTCATCAGAAGTACGGCACAGGTCCTTTTACTATTTGAAGAATTAGCTGCACCTCCCCTGGAGTAATTCCAAGGTGTCCACAGTAACAACATGAGGATTAGGATCAGATAATGGGACATTAAAAGGCTATACATTTCGCACCAGAAAATGAAAGAGGATTCCAGCATGGAGAGGATACCCACTGGGAGAGGATACCCACTGTGGAGAGGAGATCCAATTGGCAAAAACTGGTTGAATTAACGTTGTTTCCACATTTCAACCCCCAAAACAAAAATGTGATGAAGTTGAATCCATGTGGAAAATTCATTTGGATTTGCAAAAAGTCAACTTAAGGGCATTCTGTAAATTTTTTCACCAAACTATTAACCTAAATCCAATGACATGGTGTCATTTCACATTGAATTCACAATACTTGACAACTCAACCCGAATTTAAATCAAAACTTGACGTTGAACTGACGTCTTTGCCCAGTGGGTAGGGAGGCTTAATTTTTGTTTTGGGTATTTAATGGTCCCTAGCCCACACCCTGGGCCTGCGCTAATCATTGAGTAACGACCAAATTACTTTAGCTTTGCCTGTGGAGTCAATCTGAACAGATAGGAACGTTGGACTGGAAGTAAATACATCCATATCCAGCCAGTGCCCCCAGTGAATACTAACTAGTAAGTTATTCTTGGCAGAAGCCCCAATCAGAGGCAGGAAAAGCTCTGTGCTTGAATGAACATCCTCTCGTTGACTGCTCCTATTATTTTACTCTGTGTGCGGGGGATCATTAACCTCTAATGTTTTCAACCCAATTACTATTGGAGTCCCCTGGAGGATAGTAAAATGGAATAAAGTGTACAATCTAGCATGTACTGGATGTGTCTGTTTGTTCTACATCTAAATTGGAAACAAGACATCGCAGTCTGGTACGGCAACGCCACCGCCGCTGACCGAAAGGCTGTACAGAGGGTGGCACGCTCAGCCGAACGCACCATTGGGTGCACACACTGCCTGCCCTCCAGGACACCTACAACAGCAGTTGTCGCAGGAAGGCCAATAACATCATCAGTGAACTCAACCACCCGAGCCACGACCTGTTCTCTCCGCTTTCATTACTCAGACGCGGGCATTACAGGAGCATCATGGCAAAAATTGTCAGACTGGCCAATCACTTCTACCTGCGGACCATCAGGCTGCTGAATACCCACCACCACCTGCTCCCCCTGTCCCCCTCCTGCCCCCAGTCTTCCTAGTGTTATTGTTTCATTCACTTCTCTTTTTGACCTGCACTGTTGGAGCTTAAGAATATCAGTGTACCCTGCAACTACTTCTGCGACCCTGTGCATGTGACTAATAAACTAATCTAAACATGTCGCCCCCTACAAATGATGCAGCGTCCCCCCTTTGGGCCAATTGCGAACAAGTGTGACTAACACATTTTTGTTAATACCTATATAGTGCATTCGGAAAAGAATTCAGACCTTTTGACTTATTCCACATTTTGTTACGCTTACAGCCTTATTATAAAATGGATTCATTTGTTTCTTTTCTTATCAATCTACACACAATAACCCATAATGACAAAGCAAAAACAGGTTATGACATTTTAGCAAATTTGTTCAAATAAATGGAAATATCACATTTAGATATGTATTCAGACCGTTTACTCAGTACTTTGAAGAACCTTTGGCAGCAATTACAGCCTCGAGTATTCTTGGCACACGTGTATTTGGGGAGTTTCTCCCATTTTCTGCAGATGCTCTCAAGCTCTGTCATGTTGGATGGGAAATGTTGCTGCACGGCTATTTTCAGGTCTCTCCAGAGATGTTTGATCGGGTTCATGTCTGGGCTCTGGCGGTGCCACTCAAGGACATTCAGAGACTTGTCCCGAAGTCACTCCAGCATTTTCTTAGCTGTGTGCTTATGGTCGTTTCTCTGTTGGAAGGTGAACCTGCACCCCAGTCTGAGGTCCTGAGCAGGTTTTCATCAAGGATCTCTGTACTTTTCTCCATTCATTTTCCCCTCGATCCTGACTAGTCTCCTAGTCCCTGCCGCTGAAAAACATCCCCACAACCTGATGCTGCCACCACCATGCATCACCGTAGGGATGATGCCAGGTTTCCTCCAGACGTGACGTTTGGCATTCAGGCCAAAGAGTTCAATCTTTGTTTCATCAGACCAGAGAATCTTGCTTCTTATGGTCTGAGAGTCATTTACGTGCCTTTTGTCAAACTCCAAGCGGGCTGTTATGAGCCTTTTACTGAGGAATGGCTTCCGTTGTCCTTCTGGAAGTTTCTCCCATCTCCACAGAGGAATTCTGGAGCTCTGTCAGCGTGACCATCGTGTTCTTGGTCACCTCCCTGACCAAGGCCCAAATCTCTCCCGATTGCTCAGTTTTGTCGGGCGGACAGCTCTAGGAAGAGTCTTGGTGGTTCCAAACCTCTTCCATTTAAGAATGATGGAGGCCACTGTGTTTGTGGGGACCTTCAATGCTGCAGAAATGTTTGCATTCCCTTCCCATATTTGTGCCTCACAATCCTGTCTCAGAGAACTATGGACCATTCCTTTGACTTCATGGCTTATTTTTTTGCTGTGACATGCACTGTCAACTGTGGGACCTTATATAGACAGGTGTGTGCCTTTCCAAATCATGTCCAATCAAATGAATTTACCACAGGTGGACTCCAATCAAGTTGTAGACACAATTAAAGGATGATCAATGGAAACAGGATGCACCTGAGCTCAATTTCGAGTCTCATAGCAAAGGGTCTGAATAATTATGTATATTCAGTCCCAGTCAAAAGTTTGGACACACCTACTCATTCAAGGGTTTTTCTTTATTTGACCTATTTCTAGATTGTAGAATAATAGTGAACACATCAACACTATGAAATAACACACATTGAATCATGTAGTAACCAATTTTTTTTTAAACAAATCCAAAAATATGTTATATTTGAGATTCTTCAAATAGCCACCCTTTGCCTTGATGACAGCTTTCTTGGCATTCACTCAACCAGCTACATGAGGTAGTCACCTGGAATGTGTTTCAATTAACAGGTGTGCCTTGTTAAGCTAATTTGTGGAATTTCTTTCCTTCTTAACGCATATGAGATATCAGCATTTGAGATCAGTAATGTTGTGACAAGGTAGGGGGGTATACAGAAGATAGCCCTATTTGGTAAAAGACCAAGTCCATATTAAGGCATGAACAGCTCAAATAAGCAAAGAGAAACGACAGTCCATCATTGCTTCAAGACAAGGTCAGTCAATCTGTAAAATGTCAAGAACTTTGAAAGTTTCTTCAAGTGCAGTCGCAAAAACAATCAAGCGCTATGATGAAACTGGCTCTCATGAGGACCACCACAGGAAAGGATGACCAAGAGTTACCTCTGCTGCAGAGGTTAAGTTCATCAGAGTTAACTGCACCTCAGATTGCAGCCAAAATAAATACTTTACAGAGTTCAAGTAACAGACACATCTCAACATCAACTGAAGAGGAGACTGCGGGAATCAGAGAAGACTGCTTGAATCAGGCCTTCATGGTCGAGTTGCTGCAAAGAAACCACTACTAAAGGACCCCAATGAGAAACTTGCTAGCTCTAAGAAACACAAGCAATTAGACCAGTGGAAATTTGTCCTTTGGTCTGATGAGTCCAAATTTGAGATTTTTGATTCCAACCGCCGTGTCTTTGTGAGACGCAGAGTAGGTGAACGATCTCCACATGTGTGGTTCCCACCGTGAAGCTTGGAGGAGAAGGTGTAATGGTGTGGGGGTGCTTTGCTGAAGACACTGTCAGTGATTTATTTCCAATTCAAGGCACCCTTAACCAGCATTACTATCACAGCATTTGGCAGCGATGAGCCATCCCATCTGGTTTGCGCTTAGTCCCACTATCATTTGTTTTTCAACAGGACAATGACCCAACACACCTCCAGGCTGTGTAAGTGCGATTTGACCAAGAAGGAGAGCGATGGAGTGCTGCATCAGATGACCTGGCCTCCACAAACACACAATCTCAACCCAATTGAGATGGTTTGGGATGAGTTGGACCGCAGAGTGAAGGAAAAGCAGGCAACAAGTGCTCAGCATATGTGGGAACTACTTCAAGACTGTTGGAAAAGCATTCCAGGTGAAGCTGGTTGAGAGAATGTCAAGAGTGTGCAAAGCTGTCATTAAGGCAAAGGGTGACTGCTTTGAAGAATCTAAAATATTTTGGGATTTGTTTAACACTTTTTTGGTTACTACATGATTCAATATGTGTTATTTCATATTGTTGATGTTTTCGCTATTATTCTACAATGTAGACCATTTTAAAAATAAAGACAAACCCTTGAATGAGTAGGTGTGTCGAAACTTTTGATTGGTACTGTAAGGTATTTCTGTTTGTTATTTTTCATAAAGTTTCTAAAAACCTGCTTTCGCTTTGTCATTATGGGGTATTGTGTGTCGATTGATGAGAACATATATATATTGAATCCATCTTAGAATAATGCTGTGATGTAAAAAAATGTGGAAAAAGTAAAGAGGTCTGAATACTTTCCAAATGCACTGTAGCTCCCACATTTGGCCAATCAGTGTACTTATCATTGACCGAAGTTTCGTCAAAATGGGGCCAGTGCTGTCTGAGATATCACGTGACTAACGGACAGAGACCGATTTCATCATGGGGGACAATGAACAATTGCCTACAGCAGAGTCAGATATCAGTCGAATTACATAACAACAGAAAGTAGGCTATTTGGTGTAAGAATGCAAGATATATAACTTACACTACATGACCAGAACTATGTGGACAACTGCTCATCGAACATCATTCCAAAATCATGGGCATTATGATTATTCCACACCGATCTCGACAAACAATTTCTGTATGGACCTCGCTTTGTGCACGGGGGCATTGTCATGCTGAAACAGGAAAGGGCCTTCCCCAAACTGTTGCTACAAAGTTGGAAGCACAGAATTGTCTAGAATGTCATTGCATGCTGTAGTGTTAAGATTTCCCTTCACTGGAACTAAGGGGCCTAGCCCGAAACATGAAAAACAACCCCAGACCATTATTCCTCCTCCACCAAACTTTACAGTTAGCACTATGCATTGGGGCAGGTAGCGTTCTCCTGGCATCCGCCAAACCCAGATTAGTCCGTCAGGCTGCCAGATGATGAAGCGTGTTACTGCAAGGGACAAAATAACCATTTGATCATGTTTAGTTATCATACATGGCAACCTCAAATAGACTCAAATTCATGTACAGCTTTGATCCGAACCCCTCCGAAAGACACACAAACACACGCAGGTTGAAGGTTGGAGCAGGTTGGAGAGGTTCATTTTAAGTGTTCCAGCTAAATCTATCTCTGAAGTTGTCAGGGTGGCCCATAGCGACAGATGCTTCCAGTAGAAGGTGTATTGTGTTCTTCCCCTCGACACGCTTGATACATGCATTAGCTGGTTCTCAAAAAGTCACATTCATAGCTTACCATTTTTGATACCAGAAAATGTGGCAATAATCAAGTTATATCAGACAGTGATCTGCAAACAAACAACATAAAAAGTTTGTATTGGATAAGGTTAATTGTAAAGCATGTTTTGTACACAATTGTTTGTAAGCCAATGAAGTTGGAAAGCCTTGGTTATTCTGTATTTGCTAAATCAATAAAATGTAGATCACAAAAAAAAGTTCAAGCGAGTTCCTGCTGCTCCTTTGTCTCGGTTCTTGTGATTGCAGTAAATGCACTCACTGAGGCCAACTAGCGCATGGAATATCAACCACTACTGCGAAGGGAGCAGAGAACCCTTACCTAGTAGTATCACTACTCGCTATCCTCTGTCTCAAAGAATCATTTGGACGTGTTTCAAACGATTCAACGATTCAATACTGTAGCTTATATTAATTGTGCTAGTATGGTAGTGGAGATGTGCTGGCCCGCTCAAGTTAATACATTCAGCCTCTATGCCTCTGTTCTGTCTGACGGAAGCATCTTCCTGTCCCGTGCCATGTGAAGGGCCTAATAGTCCCTACTTCCTTTGTGTGTTCAACTTCTGAGGTCATTGCATTGTGTTGGGCTTCTGTTTTGATGTTTGCCCTCCACGGCATGAACAATACACTTTTTGTTATTGTGTGTGAGAGAATGTGTCTCATCATGTTATTTGACTCATGTAGAGGTCATCATCATTTGAAGGCTGGGTAGATACATTAAATGGATGGATGGATAGGGATTTAGTGATTCTACTGTGGAGCTCTGACTGTGTCCTGTGCAGTGGCGATTTTAGCACGTAAATGTTGGTGGGGCAACAAAAAAAAAAAGATTTGATGCATGCCAGCAAAGCCACAACACAACACAGAAAAACTGTTGTTTTAAAAAAATAACTAAATATGTGGGGCTCAAAACAGGCTCCGCCCCACCTGCCCTAAATGACGGGTCGCCACTGATCGTGTGGCCTAGATCCTTCCATATTCCCTTTTGTAGGTCTGTGTGGCTCAGTCAGTAGAACATGGTGCTTGTGACGCCAAGGTTCGCCAGGTTCGATTCCTGCTGGGGTAAACCATTTCTGTAAGTTGCTTTCAATAAAAGTGTCTGCTAAATTGCATAAATGATTTGTCACTTATTCCTACCATATTGAATTGTATATAAATGCATATATAAATACATCCGTATAGGACATTCCCTCTATCTTTGACCCTGTGCATTGAGACATTACCTGGTTCAAACAGCAGTATTCAGTAGTAGTGCTTAGTCTCGGCCTTGTCATACCCTCTCCATAATATCTCAACTGTTTATTTCTAATCTGTGTCCTACAGCAGACACATGGCCCACCACCCGATGTCCACATTAACGGTGCTGAGCAATGCCGAGCCCTTATCTGTGACCCCAGAGAGACTTGACGCATTCCCTCCCTCTCTGCTTCTCATCAGTTACTGGTTAACGGTCAGAACCCGCTGTGGCAGATGGGGGAGCGACACTGCTGAGGTATGTAACCTAGTAATTGTTTTGAAGTTGGAGGTGAAGTTAATTTGGCCATGGTTATCATCTGTGACGAAGGGGGCGAAAGAAGAGAAATCTAGGAGGAACGAGGTGCCACTCAACTGCTGGGTCAAGCAGTCATGACTTAATATTTTTTTATTTGTATGTTTTCTTTTAGACATTTCACACCAAATAGAAACATACACATATGACTACATCTACTCTGCCCAGACCCACATGCTCACACCCCCATCCCTAGTGTCTGCATTATAAATAGCCACATGGCCTTAAATTTTACCAATTTGTTTTTCTCGGTCGCCCATGCTATTTCAATATTTAAACAATAAATCATTTGATTTATCCATTGTGTTAATGATGGCAGGTTAATTGATTTCCAAGTTTTTAATATACGTTTTTTTCAAAATGAGTGATAAGAGAATGGTCCAGCCCATTGTGTATCTCACTACACCCCCATACAGTATGTCATGTCTTGAAATATGCAGACAGACAGATTAAAAGTACATTTACATTGTAACACTTCTGACAGCCGTCTTTCTAGCTCCTCCCATAACTTTGGACTTTATAGCATTTCCAGAAAGCATGGATTATTGAATCGTTGTTAGTTTTACAATTAAGACATGACTCTGCTGTTGTGCAGTAGAATTTGTGAATTTTGTCACTTGTATAATACATTCTATACATTGGTTTATACCGGATTAAGCGTATATTTTCGTTAACTGTAATTGCATTAGTTATGCTCCAACTTTCCCTCCATCTTGTGCCAATATCAGTTATTTTTAAGTCTTGGTTCCAATAGGTCATATTTTTTTCTCAGAGATTGTCAGTTGGATATGCTCTCTGCAAGGTTTTATATATCTTACCTATCATATGAACATCCTTTTCTGACTCAAATAGGATTCCCTCAAGGTTGCTAAAAGATTTCTAATCTAAGTTTTGTGATATGTAACTTTTAAGTTGCATGTATTTGAAACTCTACATTGGTCAGTCCAAAATATATTTTTAATTCTGTCATGGAAATAAATGTATTTCCTGTTACCAAGTCATTTTGGTTTCTATGCCTTTAGTTTTCCATGTGGATCCATTTATAGGTAAATTCTGAAAAGCTATCCAATGATTGTTCCATAAGGTTGTGTTTTTAGGGGGTGATATTGCTTCTTGTAGAATACGTTTCATTTTCTTCCATATTGTTATAGTGTTCTTAACTATTTTAAGTATCCGCCTTATCTCAGCTCACTGGTCACCATAGCAACACCCACTCGTAGCAAACGCTCCAGCAGGTATATTGCACTGTCAATCCCCAAAGCCAACACGTACTTTGGCCGCCTTTCCTTCCAGTTCTCTGCTGACAATGACTGGAACGATTTACAAAAATCTCTGAAGCTGGAGTCTTATATCTCCCTCTCTAACTTTAAGCATCAGCTGTCAGAGCAGCTTACCGATCATTGTACCTGTACACAGCCAATCTGTAAATAGCACACCCAACTACCTCATCCCCATATTATTACTTACCCTCTTGCTCTTTTGCACCCCAGTATCTCTACTTGCACATCATCATCTGCACATCTATCTCCCTCTCTAACTTTAAGCATCAGCTGTCAGAGCAGCTTACCGATCATTGTACCTGTACACAGCCAATCTGTAAATAGCACACCCAACTACCTCATCCCCATATTATTACTTACCCTCTTGCTCTTTTGCACCCCAGTATCTCTACTTGCACATCATCATCTGCACATCTATCACTCCAGTATTAATGCTAAATTGTCATTAATAGGGGGGCGACAGTGTCCCAAAATGTTGAATAGAATTCTATGGGAAAGCAATCCATTCCTGTTGCTTTTCTCTGTGTAAATGTTTTTAACAGTATCTAATATTTATTCTTAGGTGATCTCTTTTTTGTGTGATTATTTTTTGTCTGCTGATAATTGCTTCAGAGTTGTTGAGTAAGAAGGCTATAGGAACCATCCAACTGTTAAAATTTGATTGATATCAATTTTCATAGAAGATTTTCAAGTTGTCATTAATCGCTTTGTTTTTACTTACCGCTTTTGTATCTTTATCTTTAAAAATTATAATTGGTTTAGCATGTATTCATTTTGTGAGAGCTGCGAGATATTTACCAGGTTTATTTTCCATTAAGTAATATGCTTTATCTGAGTTAAACCTGTAGTTGTTGGCTCTCTTCAAAAGTTATATATCGCATTAAAGGCATCCCAAATTATATCGGGGGTTGGCTTTTCTCTGTCCTCTGTCTACATTTGTAATGGTAAAGGTTTAAAATGTTTAGTTTCTGTATTTAATACGTTTTGGTTCCAGAAAATGTGCTCTGTTCATTCTCAAAACTCTGTCGCTAAGTGTATTTTCTATTGGTGTAATTAAACAGAGAATGATTCGATGTCTCTATATCATGAATTTTTGAATCCAGAAAAATGGAGTCACTTCTTGAATAGCTTTTCTTACTTTCAGAAAAAAAGGAATAGTCTTTTGTAGTTGGGACTCATATTTTCAGCCTCTCAGGTCATACCTGGACCATGTTATGTCATACCTGGACCATGCTTCCAATTACATTATTTCTAAAACAAATATTATACGACAATGAAATCATAGCATTGACTCATGTCACTGAACCTAAGTACATAACATAGAGAGAATCAATCTGACAAAAGCACTGGCTCGTTTTGAAACGACAAGAAACCTTGCAAAAACACAACACTGAAGATGGTGGTAAAAAGAAGCTAGAAATTCCACTGAAGTGTTACTTTTATAACAGCTGATTAATGTTAATGTCCACTTAGCCCATTCTCTCCAGAAGGCCCTGCCAACTGCATACCGGAGCTGACTAAAAGTTGCACACAGAAACAGTTGTCTTTACTTCAGAGAACACATAATTCATCTGAGAGACACACATTAGCACGCACACACATTCAAACAAACACTTTACAGGCTACACACCAACCAGTAGTCCAGTGTGGCAATGCAATGTACAAATTCTCCTTATCTATTTGGTTTCTGTCAACATCCTTTTGGAGGCATGGGAACAGGCCTCAGAGTATCTAACATCGCACGTCAGCTTGGCTTGACCATTGGACAGATTATTACGGGGTTAGCTTTTTCTTCACACAATGGCAGGGCCAGTACAGGGGAGTAAAAGCTTTCAAAAGACTTGAGATTCTCTAAAATATCAGGAAATGTGCGGTCTGAGGACTGGGAGATGGGGACAATGTTCCTAGGGTTGAATTCAAATAATTTGAGGTCATCCTGTCATAGATTACAGCCTGACAGAGGGCAGAACATGCACTCATTCAGACAATGAGACTGCACTCACTGAGAGCACGGCATGTAATGGTTGTTCAATTTTAGAACCAAGGTGTATAGTGCCATCATCTGGCCTCATGTAAAACTACACATCCATCAATAAGTAGGCTATTAATTACAATTAACATCCAGGGAATACACGATAAATCATCCCTGTTGAACTGGTTATAAAACAACGTTTTTGCACAAAGGCCAGCAATGGATTGGATTTTACAATGCCTATGCCTCGTTTTTAACAGTGAGTTGACGATGGTTTTCAATTTATACCTGTGTTTATGATGATCTTCCTAGTAAACTTTGACAAGCATACGTCACAAAATCTAAAAACCGGTGGAGCAGAAGACTCAAGAAGTAAATTGTATTTATGTTACATAAATGTAACATTACTTTTTGAACCCTGCGTTTCAATGTTGCCATCCTGAATGCACCCCATTTGAACCGGATCTAAAACTTCCGTCGGGGTCACGCTTATTGTGAGGAAATAGCTATGTCTCCTCCGATCTTATTCAACTTCAACGATGCAAAAGATACATTTACTGTAAGAACTTGTCTTCAATATGGTGTATTTCAGAATCTCTTCTATGCTTAAATGAAATTGTTTATCACATATTTTTAGAAACGCTTACAATAACTTTGCAAGCCAAGCATGATTCATTACGTTAGCCACGCGTTAGCTAACTGTCTAGCTTGCTTGCTAGCTAGCTAGATAACGTTGGCAGATTATGTGTAGTCTCAAAGAATACTAAACTAGTATTCTTTGTTGATTGTTCTATTTCTCACCTAGGCCGCAACCAGAAGTGCGTTGGACAACAAAACCAGCAAACCTTTGATAAACGCATTCAACCAGATCACTGGAAAGTACGTTAAGTAAATACAAACGTTAGCTAGCTAACGGACTATATTAATTAAATGATCTCTAGGCTATGCCCCTTCTGCCCACCTCATGACCGTGCCTGCCTGCTTGTCTCTCCACAGTGAGACAGAGAAGAAGACCACCCTTGACCAAGCTCTAAGGCAGGTCCTGGAGGAGCAGATTGTAAGTTGAAAGTGTATTTTATCTATAGTATATTGAATTTAATTGAATACATTTTGGGCAACAGACATATACAACAAAATGCACAATGTGGACCCAGAGGATATCACTTGAAAGTATTAATTAAAACGCTTGCTTCCAAAGTGGTCCTCGATGATGAAATCAATAACACATAATGATTTAAAAGAGGAGACAAAATTACAAACAACCATAAATACATTCATTTATATAGACATCCAAAAAAGTGGCACTATTCACTGCACTTCTCCCTAACCTTGAAAATAAACCATATTAATTTCACATTAAAACAATCTATTAATTGAACATCATAACGATCCTTCAAATAAATACACCTGACCAGCAGTAGGGGCACAAGGGGCAGTGGAGTGATTTCTCTTACTTAAACAACCTTGTCCAAATGAAAAATGTTGCTTTTTAAAGCTATTTTTTTACTTTTTGTTTGCTTGATCTCGAAGGGAAAGCTATTCCAGAGACAAATGCCTGTATGGAAAAACATGCTCCTCGCAGTACTGTTTACTATTGGGATTTTACAAGACATAACACTAGATCTGGTATTGTAACTGTTGGTTATATACCATATCAGTGTGGTTTTTCATATAACCTGGGGCGCGATCATTTTAAGGTGTCAAACATATTAAGTTTAAATTGGTCCACTCTGGACTCCAAAGGCAACAAGCCCATCTCCCAGAACTCCTGTATCCCTATGTGGGTCCTAGGGGAGACATTCAGCATATACCTGATAACATTATTTTGCATGACCTGCATTCTCTTTTTCAGCTTTTTTGAAAGCCCACTATACCAAGCAGAGAAGGCATAATCAAAATGACACAGAATAAAGGTTGAGACAAGCAGTTTCTTAACTTTAATGTTAAAATATCTAGTGTTACGATATAAAAATGTCAATATGTTTGCTATTTTAGAAAGAATTTTAGCAGCAATCAGGTCTCCAGAAAGGGATTGATCTAGGGACACCAAGATGCACTTGTTTTAGATTCAATCTCCTTGCCTGCGCAGTTTACCGTTACCATGTCAGCCCTAGGAAATCTAATGTAGTGACAATTCGTTGTCAGGCAACCAATCTCTAATGAAATGGAATTCCTTACTCAGGGTCTCCTCTATGTAAACTAAACAAAAAAAGAAACGTCCTCTCACTGTCAACTGTGTTTATTTTCAGCAAACTTAACATGTGTAAATATTTGTATGACCATAACAAGATTCAACAACTGAGACAGAAACTGAACAAGTTCCACAGACATGTGACTAACAGAAATGGAATAATGTGTCCCTGAACAAAAGGGGGGTCAAAAGTAACAGTCGGTACCAGCTACATTAAGTACTGCAGTGCATCTCCTCCTCATGGACTGCACCAGATTTGCCAGTTCTTGCTGTGAGATGTTACCCCACTCTTCCACCAAGGCACCTGCAAGTTCCTGGACATTTCTGGGGGGAATGGCCCTAGTCCTCACCCTCCGATCCAACAGGTCCCAGACGTGCTCAATGGGATTTAGATCCGGGATCTTCGCTGGCCATGGCAGAACACTGACATTCTTGCAGGAAATCACGCACAGAACGAGCAGTATGGCTGGTGGCATTGCCATGCTGGAGGATCATGTCAGGATGAGCCTGCAGGAAGGGTACCACATGAGGGAGGAGGATGTCTTCCCTGTAACGCACAGTGTTGAGATTGCCTGCGATGACAAGCTCGGTCTGATGATGCGGTGACACACCGCCCCAGACTATGACGGACCCTCCACCTCCAAATCAATCCCGCTCCAGAGTACAGGCCTCGGTATAATGCTCATTCCTTCAATGATAAATGCGAATCCGACCCTCACCCCTGGTGAGACAAAGCCGCGAATCGTCAGTGAGGAGCACTTTTTGCCAGTCCTGTCTGGTCCAGCGACGGTGGGTTTGTGCCCATAGGCGACGTTGTTGCCGGTGATGCCTGGTGAGGACCTGCCTTACAACAGGCCTACAAGCACTCAGTCCAGCCTCTCTCAGCCTATTGCGGACAGTCTGAGCACTGATGGAGGGATTGTGCGTTCCTGGTGTAACTCGGGCAGTTGTTGTTGGCATCCTGTACCTGTCCCGTAGGTGTGATGTTCGGATGTACCGATCCTGTGCAAGTGTTACACGTGGTCTGCCACTGCGAGGACGATCAGCTGTCCGTCCTGTCTCCCTGTAGCACTGTCTTATGCGTCTCACAGTACGGACATTGCAATTTATTGCCCTGGCCACATCTGCAGTCTTCATGCCTCCTTGCAGCATGCCTAAGGCACGTTCACGCAGATAAGCAGGGATCCTGGGCATCTTTCTTTTTGTGTTTTTCAGAGTCAGTAGAAAGGCCTCTTTAGTGTCCTAAGTTTTCATAACTGTGACCTTAATTGCCTACCGTCTGTAAGCTGATAGTGTCTTAACGACCGTTCCACAGGTGCATGTTCATTAATTGTTTATGGTTGATTGAACAAGTGTGGGAAACGGTGTTTAAACCCTTTACAATGAAGATCTGTGAAGTTATTTGGATTTTTACGAATTGTCTTTGAAAGACAGGGTCCTGAAAAAGGGACTTTTTTTGTTGTTTCTGAGTTTATAACCTTCCCTGATACCCGTATGGCTGAATCATCAGCATAAAGCAAGAGTTTGCACTTTACTGTATCTGGCATATCATTAACATATATAAGAGAGGCCCTAAAATTGATCCCTGCGGTACTCCACAGGATATTTCTTTGGCCTCTGACAGAACATCACCAACATTACATACTTGTGTTCTGTTGGTCAGATAAGACCTAAACTAATTCACTGCTACATAATGTAGACCCATGCATTTCAGTTTCAGCAGGAGAAAATCATGGTCCACAGTGTCAAAAGCTTTCTGTTAGTCTAACATGACCGTACCTGTATAGTTCCCCTTCTCACTTTCCTGCTTAATGTGGTCAAAAAGGTGGATAAGGCAAGTATCAGTGGAATGAGCTGTTCTAAAGCCAGATTGTAGTTCATGAAAGTTTTTGCTCAAGAAGGTATCCCTCAAGTTGTTTAAAAACTAATCTCTCAACAACTTTGGATAAGGTGCTGAGGATAGACACAGGCCTGTAGTTTCCTACATTTGTTCAAATGCTCTTCTTGTGGAGTGGAACCACCCGGGCTGTTTTGAGATCCATGGGAAATGTACCACTACTAATAGAAAGGTTTACAATATGTGTTATCATTTTAGCAGTGACACAAGCACTATCCTTTATGAATCTTGCAGGAAGGTTATCCAGCCCAGTTCATTTGTTTGTGCTCATTACGTGTAGTCAATTGGAAACGTTGTCCTCTGTTACCATGCAAAGCTAAAACAAATCATTTGTGATACCTTTGCTATGGTAAAAGTTGTTTATGAAAGGCTGGCCAGAGTGTCCAGAGCAGGTGGGTAACTTCTTAACCAGAGATGAGGCTATGGTGGTAAAATAATTAGCAACCTTTGCCTGGTCATAACATAAAACGTCATCAATATCCAGGCCAATACTACAGGATTTTACCTTATGGGGAGTTTTTGAGCCAATGTCCTTTAAAAAAAGTTCCACTGTTTCTGAGGCTGGTGTAAGTTGTCATTAACGGTGTCAATATAATGTTGGGATTTGGCCTTATCCATTTTGTATCTTGCTTGGTTCCTACAGTTAATATAGGTATACTGCCAGTACATGTTTATGCTCAATATGCTTTACGAATAATTAGTGAGAGCTATAGCTGGAGTCGAGTAACATTCTCGCTTTCTCTCCTTCTACAGGTGGAAAAGAAAGCACTCGTCGATGACTTCCTGTCTCTCATCTATCTCAGCATTGATGGAGTCACTGAAGGTAAGCAGCAGGCTCACTTCATAGAACCGTTACATCTACCTCTGTTCTACCTCCTTAGTATTTAATTGATATACATGTCGGACAGCAAATGATGTAATTGTGTAGTAAAGTCCCTTGTCCATGCAGGTATCTGCTCCGCCACTACTCCTTTCCTACTTTTGGGAGATATTCTGGACTGTCTACCTCTTGATCAGTGTGATAAGATCTTCTCCTTTGTTGAAGAGAATGTCTCCACTTGGAAGTCTGTGAGTAGCTTAGTCTGTGTTTCTCTGCGTTCTTAAAGTACGTTCAATGTAACTCCTGTACTTGGTGATCGTTTCCTTTTATAGAAGATCTTTCCTTTGGTTATTGAGGAAGTAATGCCAATAATACTTTCTCCTCTCACTTCCAGAACTCCTTCTACACTGCTGGGAAGAACTACCTGTTAAGGATGTGTAATGGTGAGGATAAAGTCACAAAGTTTGTTTGTTGTTGTTACCTTGATATGTGCAGATATTCCAACATGAAACACCTTCTGACTCTGCAGATCTTTTGAGGAGGTTGTCCAAGTCTCAGAACACAGTCTTCTGTGGGCGGATCCAGCTGTTCCTGGCTCGTCTCTTCCCCCTGTCGGAGAAATCAGGTGAGAGGATTACATGGATCTCAAATCATTACAGGAACGAAGATAATTCACGTTTAATCATGGATGTGGACATGTGGCCACCCTTGTGTTCTTTTATGTGTTCCTGTGTGTGTTTCAGGTCTGAACTTGCAGAGCCAGTTTAATCTCGACAACATCACAGTGTTCAACAAAAACGAGCAGGAAAGCACTCTAGGCCAAAGGGTAAGGCCTTGTTCTAAGGATTACAGATACTGTATAGCGTGTGAGCTGTTGAATGATATTATAGATATTGTATGTGTGCTGTTGAATGTGTTTTAATGAAGAATTAACCCTCAACACTAACTCTGTGTTGTATTCTACAGCCCACAGAGGAAAAAGAGGATGGGATGGAGGTGGAGGAGGGGGAGATGGGAGATGAGGAACCTGGTGCACCTGCACCTTGGTTAGTAACATGAGTCCTTGTTCTATCTATCACAATGCTTGGAATCATCAGTGGTTCTTCATGAACATAGCTATTACACAGAGCCCTATGCCGGCAAGTTTTGTTGAACATCTTTTTTTGCAGCTTGCTTAAAACTTCTTACGGCTGAAATCCCGTTAACGGGATCGATATGACAACAGCCAGTGAAAGTGCAGGGCGCCAAATTCAAACAACAAATCTCATAATTAAAATTCCTCAAACATACAAGTATTATACACCATTTTAAAGATAAACTTGTTGTTAATCCCACCACAGTGTCCGATTTCAAAAAGGCTTTACGACGAAAGCATACCATGCGGTTATGTTAGGTCAGCACCTAGTCACAGAAAAACACAGCCATTTTTCCAGCCAAAGAGAGGAGTCACAAAAAGCAGAAATAGAGAGAAAATTAATCACTAACCTTTGATGATCTTCTTTAGATGACACTCATAGGACTTCATGTTCCACAATACATGTATGTTTTGTTCGATAAAGTTCATGTTTATATCCAAAAATCTCAGTTTACATTGGCGCGTTATATTCAGTAATGTTTTGCTTCCAAAACATCTGATGATTTTGCAGAGATCCACATCATTTTACAGAAATACTCATAATAAACATTGATAAAAGATACAAGTGTTATGCATGGAATTATAGATAAACTTCTCCTTAATGCAACCGCTGCGTCAGATTTCAAAAAAGCTTTACGGAAAAAGCACACCATGCAATAATCTGAGTACAGCGCTCAGAGACCAAATCAAGCCATACAGATACCCGCCATGTTGTGGAGTCAACAGAAGTCAGAAATAGCATTATAAACATTCACTTACCTTTGATGATCTTCATCAAAATGCACTCCCAGGAATTCCAGTTCCACAATAAATGTCTGTTTTGTTCGATAAAGTCCATCATTTATGTCCTTTTTGTTCGCTGTTTAGTTCACAAATTCACGAAGCGCAAGCCAGACAAAGTCAAAAAGTTCCATTACAGTTCGTAGAAACATGTCAAACGATGTATAGAATCAATCTTTAGGATGTTTTTATCATAAATCTTCAATAAATTTTCAACCGGACAATTCCTTTGTCTTTAGAAATGAAAAGGAACGCAGCTACCTCTCACGGGCGTGCGCCTGACTGAGCTCATGGCATTCTGCCAGACCTCTTAGTCAATCAGCTCTTATTCTCTCCCCCTTCACAGTGGAAGCCTGAAACAAGGTTCTAAAGACTGTTGACATCTAGTGGAAGCCTTAGGAAGTGCAATATGACCCCATAGACACTGTATATTGGACAGGCAAAGACTTGAAAACCTACAAACCTCAGATTTCCCACTTCCTGGTTGGATTTTTTCCCTTGGGTTTTTGCCTGCCATATGAGTTATGTTATACTCAGACATCATTCAAACAGTTTTAGAGACTTCAGAGTGTTTTCTATCCAAATCTACTAATTATATGCATATCTTAGCTTCTGGGCCTGAGTAGCAGGCAGTTTACTCTGGGCACCTTATTCATCCAAGCTACTCAATACTGCTCCCAGCCATAAGAAGTTAAACAAGTTTCCACCTATGACATTGCTCCCTTTGTTCGTAGTTCCATCCCCATCGACTACAACCTATACAGGAAGTTCTGGACCCTGCAGGACTACTTTAGAAACCCTGTTCAGTGTTACGAAAAGTTCTCCTGGATTACTTTCCTCAAGGTGACTCTTCTGCCATCTAACCTTCTAAAACAATTTTAGGCAATTTTTTTATCTGACATCTACTAAAAGTATGACACTGCTTTAAAATGTTTCTTGTTCAAAACTCACTGACCATGTTTGTTCCTTTCGAGAAGACCGTGAAAATATGTTTGAGTTCATGGAAATGTTCTGTATGTTGTCTGTAGTATTCAGATGAGACGTTGGCGGTGTTTAAGAGCTTCAAGCTGGACGACATGCAGGCTTCTAAGAGGAAGTTGGAGGAGCTGAGGACAGCGGGAGGAGACCACGTCTACTTCGCCAAGTTCCTCACCAGCGAGAAGGTTGCATATCTCACCCTCATAATCAATAAATAGAATAGATCTATGCATGGGTGTTTGAGATGGACTACATTGCAGTGAGAGTGCAGAGTCACTTGGTCTACAAATCACCTTGCGTCCCAAATACGTCATTATTATGTGATTTGAGGTCAGCAATTCTGTGCCTCGACTTGTTTAAACAGATCCCCTCATACGCTGTCTCTTTTTGACCATCTAGCTAATGGACCTGCAGCTCAGTGACAGTAACTTCAGACGACACATCCTCCTGCAGTACCTTGTCCTGTTCCAGTACCTCAAGGGACAGGTCAAGTTCAAAAGGTGAGATGGCCCAAAAAGATGACCCTGTGCCACTCCATCATACCCTATGGCAGGTTGAATGCAATGTAGTTTGTCTAGCAGAAGACGTCATAGTAAAATCCATAATACTCTTTGACTGCTGTTTTGCCTAACTATTTGCCTGTTGCTACAGCTCCAGTTGTATCCTAAATGATGACCAGTGTTTGTGGATGGAGGAGACCACCAAACTGGTGTACCAGGTCTGTGTTTTTTTCTCTCTAGTCCGTAGATGGCACGGCACATTGTTGGGGATGTTGTACTATCCTGTCTAACTTGTTTCCATGTAGCTTCTCAAAGAGATCCCACCTGATGGAGACAAGTTTGCCACCATGGTTGAGGTAAGACTAGTCTGAATATTCTGGTATTCCGGGACATCTTTGTAATTCCTGCTAGTTCAAACGTTTTCTGAGTAACATCACAACATGTAGCCAACTGTTTGACAAGTCAAGGTGAGACCGGTAAAGGGTTATTGATGACAATGAAAGTTTTAAAGTCCTCTCTTATATTTTGACAGCATGTCTTAAACACAGAGGAGAACTGGAACTCGTGGAAAAATGAGGGATGCCCAAGCTTTGTGAAGGACAGGTATGGAATCAGAATTCAACAAACTCATGATCCTATATTTATAAAAATATTCATTGTCAAGACAAAGTATAAATTGAAAACTCATATCATATATTCAAATGAGGAATATATATATACAACGTTAATCTCATGAACGATACAAATGTATTCCCCCCCCCCCCCCCCTCAGACCAGTAGATGACAAGCCCAAGAGACCCACGAGGAAAAGACAAGCTCCAGAAGATTTCCTGGGTAAAGGCCCTGACAGGAAGGTCTTCATGGGGAAGTAAGTAGCAATTCTAACCTGTCCTCTGTATGGCAGTGATAACTAGGACAGACTAGTCATGTGTTCTCCAAAACCATAGTTGGTTTAGGATGGTTTATATGCCCAGTAGGATGATTTACAATGTCTAGCCCTCACATTGGAGTCTTAATGAAAAGTGTAACGAGTGACACAGCTCAGCTTCTCTACCACTTGGCTTTGCCAAAACACATGTTTATTTTCTTGCAGTGATGAACTCACGAGACTTTGGAATCTGAACCACGACAATATGGCGGCTTGTCAGTCCGAGAGCAGGTGAGTGATCATACGTCACTGTGCAGCTGGTCAAATTTACAGAGATCACATACCTACATGGAAGGTTTTTGTGTTTTGCTTGTTGTTCACCCAGTTCAAAAATAATTTCTTTCAGTGAACTGTTTGTTGACCCTACATAATGTAAATGTCTTGTCCACAGGGAGTTTATGCCTTCTCTGGAGGATTTCTTTGAAGAGGCCATTGAACAGGCAGACCCAGCCAACATGGTGGAAAATGAATACAAGTATGCAAGTGAATTGGAACTGATGATTGCCCAATGGTGTAAAGAAAGATCCTCCCATGAGAAAAGTGTTCTGGTGCGATATTCTTCAACTAACCTCCACCCTCCGTGTCACGTAGGGTGGTTCATAACTCTAACTATGGATGGCGAGCCCTGCGTCTGCTGTCCAGGAGGAGTCCTCACTTCTTCCAGCCTACCAACCAGCAGTTCAAGAGCCTGGCCGACTACCTAGAGAGCATGGTCATCAAACTGGCCAAGGAGCTGCCGGTGAGAAGTCTTGTCTGGAACCATGGCTACTCAAACATTTCATGACGACTTAGGTGGCCATCTTGGCGTCCATGTCTCCACCTCACTTTTGATTGATCCCTTTGCCCCATCACAGAAGGACCTTCCGTCTGAGGAGATAAAGACCGGGGAGGAAGACGATGAAGACAACAGTGACACCCTACTCAAGGAGAGCAACGACAGTGCGTTCTAACTTCATAAGACTGAAGTCTATATCATCTAGATATTATGAGTTAGTTGTAAAATATTGTCTGGATCAGATCCCTATTTTGTTATACATCTTTTTGATTTTACAAAAACATCACGTGATTAATTCCTTCGTTTTGTGTGCCCCCAGGTCCGAGCATGCAGAACAAGCTGGTGTCCAACCAGCAGATGGATGAGATAGCAGCCAAGCTGGGTGCCCAGTGGAAGACCCTGGCTGGCCAGCTGGAGATAAAGGCAGCAGAGATCCGGGAGATTGAGACAGACAGCGAGGATGTGGACATGCAGGCCAAGCTGCTGCTGGTGGCCTGGCAGGACCGCGAGGGGACACAGGCCACCGTTGAGAGTCTGGTTACAGCCCTCAATGCTGCTGGCTTCCCCAAGATTGCAGACATCCTCAATGAGACATAGATCATTCCCCCCCCATCTATTCCTCTCTTAATGTACCCCTCCCTGGCTTGTGTCAAGGGTTTCCTTTTGTTGGTCTGTAGTTATGCTCAAGGGACATGAACTGTAATTTTGTCCCCTAGAATCTTCAATAAATCTTTTTTCTAAATAAATGCTCTACTTTGACCCCTCGCAAGACACTATTGTAATGTCTTCTAGCCATACAGATTCATAACACTTAAAGGGGCACCTCAACCCCCCCCAAATGTATTTTAACTAGCACTTGACACCCCCATAACTATGGATGCAAGGACTGACCATCCATGATATCAGAGTGATCATTTAAGCATGTTCTAAGTCTATACATGGTTTGTTTACAATGGAGTCAGATCATTTGGGTTCTGATGTTTAAGTTGAGCTCAAGGCATATTAATAAAAGTCAAATTGATGTAGCAATCACACATTTCCCCCTTTAAATGAATCAAAAAGTTTGATATAACAGTTTACTTTCACCATTTATGAAAAGCAATCAGTCAATAACTTAGAGAAACCGTCAGGTCTTACATCGTAGTTGGCAGGGTGGTGGTCAGGATAATTACAGTGAAGCGTTAGTCATACAGTACCACAGCAGAGATGTTGAACTGCTCGTATGATGCGGGGGGGGGGGGTTCTGCAATACATTTTATTTGAAGGGAAGGTTCAGGGGATCTCAAAAGACACCTTAAAACAATGTTGCTTGGCCAAAGACTTTTCTGTACAAGCGGATTAGTACTATGACATTAGCACCTTGTTCAAGGCTTTAAAAATTATACAATGTGTATAAAACATTTAATTAATGAAACTGCAGAACTAAATCTCGCAAAACTTCTCAAGGATCCAGTCCAGAGATTGCCTGGCTCTTATAATAAACCATTTAAAACCTTGCTTCGATAGATAAACTACCTCATGTTGATGCTGGATGGGTTCACAAGCATGTGTCAAGTAAAAAAATAAGGTAATCAATTTTTGTAGACACCCAGAATTTATTGCACATCTACACAGAGTAGACAGTGCTTGGAAATGGCGTGTGTGTAGGTTGGCTAGATTTTATTTGTGTTAAGGTCGGTTACTGTTGCTCTTCAAGTATTTCCAGTCGTCTTGGTCCGTATAGTAGAACGTAGGCTATATGCCAGTCTCCTCCACCGGACAGCCTCAGTATATCTTCTGGAGATACCACGCTTACCTTGTCGTCGTCAAACTTCACCCACTCATCTATGACGGAAAAACATAAGTTATATTAATGACCTGATCCTCGATAAAAATGAATGTTAATTAATACAGTCATTTGTATTACTCGTGTAGTCTGCAATGCACAAGGTAAACAGCAATATTGGGCCGACTTCGAAACGCGAGGCTAAACTTCTGATGTGTTGGTCCCGCAGCTATCACATTGCAGCAGAAAGTGTACATACGCATATACTCTAAGTGCATCATGCTGTATTGCGCTCATCTGCAATATCGGGAGATCGTCCGGCTGCTATGTGGCAACTTCATATCGCCAAGTCTTAGTTTAAGGGATAGACCCCAAAATCTATGTGTTCAGACCTCAAGCAGTCTACACATATCTGGGTCCATATCCCACACCCTCTGGTTGTGTTGAACTGACTGAGGTGAACTATTCCTTTAAAAGGGATAGTTCACCCAAATTACATGTTGTTTTACTTACCCTGTAAGCAGTCTATAGACAAGGTATAACAGAAATCCATGCTTTGATTTAGTTTCCCTGGCACTTTCTACATGATAACGTTTTAGCTTTTGTGGTATGAATCCCATTCAAGTCATGGGACCGATATTAGCATGTTTCACTGCATCATGCCCAAATCACCCAAAAGTATCTCAAATAGATTAAGCTCAACAAAGTCACATACACTACATGACATAAAGTATGTGGGTACCTGCTCATCGAACATCTCATTCTAAAATCATGGGCATTAATATGGAGTTGGTCCCCCGTTTGCTGCTACAACAGCCTCCACTCTTTTGGGAAGGCTTTCCACTAGATTTTGGAACATTGCTGCAGGGACTTGCTTCCATTCAGCCACAAGAGCATTAGTGAGGTCAGGCACTGATGTTGGGTAATTTAGGCCTGGCTATCAGTTGGCGTTCCAATTCATCCCAAAAGTGTTCGATGGGATTGAGATCAAGGTTCTGCAGGCCAGTCAAGTTCATCCACATCAATCTTGACAAACCATTTCTGTATGGACCTCACGTTGTGCATGGGGCATTGTCATGCTGAAACAAAGTTGGAAGCACATAATCGTCTAGAATGTCATTGTATGTTGTAGGATTAAGATTTCCCTTCACTGGAACTAAGGGGCCAAGTCCGAACCATGAAAAACAGCCTCAGACCATTATTCCTCCTCAACCAAACTTTAGTTTGCACAATGCATTCGGTCAGGTAGCATTCTCCTGGCATCCGCAAGATAATTTGCCTGCATGGTTTTTTTTGTGCATATTGGCCTAGCCTATTTTTTGTATTTATTAAGGATCCTGGGTTCCAGCAACATTAAAGCAGTTATATACAATAAAAATATTACATGACATTTGATAACACTTTTCACAAAACAGTAAGTGTGCCCCCTCAGGCCACTATACTTCTGTGCCTGTGTGTGTCTCTTCACAGTCCCCGCTGTTCCATAAGGTGTATTTGTTTTTGTTTTGTTTTTTAAAATCTGATTCTACTGCTTGCATCAGTTACCCGATGTGGAATAGAGTTCCATGTAGCCATGGCTCTATGTAGTACTGTGCTCCTATATGTAGCACTATTTACCACTTGAGGAAGTGGGAACTCAAAACACAAAGGCATTAACTACCATTGTTGCAGAGTCGGTGGTGGACAGCAGTAAGGCGAGCACCATCTGGTAGGTAGCCAGGACTGTGGTAGATTGAACTGCATTGCCCCCTATCGGTCATACGCAGGATCATATCGGAATTGTGAGTTCGTCATTTTATAATTTCATTTCTATGATCGTTTTAACACTTTAAAAAAATTGCAGTTTAAACATTAAGAAATGTTTTACATTTCTCACATCCCTAGTCAGTAGGCTACGCTTGCTCTTATCAGAACGCATCTCTCCCTTCACTCCGTGTGCAAAGGGGGGAGCGGGGGTGAGAGCCATCAGAGAAATATGGACAGGGCAGATAATTAACCTGACAAAATAATGGCTTTAGGACCCAAAAACGCTGCAGGAATATTGTGTAGCCTAATCACCGAAATTACTCACGTAAGCAAAATTGCTGAAGAGGGCAATGTCAGGTGTATATCAAATTGTATAGGTTACCTTGCTCTCTCCGCTCTCTCCACTGGCAACGGCCTGTCTAGCACATGACGTGCATGCCCATGACGTGCACACACATGACGTGCATGTGGATAGCTTTAACATCTTGAAAGTGGCCTGGAGTATCATATCATGTTCAAATTAATTTTTTGGTGCCATGTTTGCAACAATTAAGCAGCGGCACAATAGAACGGTAACACTGTAGTCATCTACGTCGCATTTTTTAAGACCTTTGAAAACAAAATGTAATACATTAAGACTTAAGGCCTTTAAATCAGATAAATAATGTAATACAATAAGACTTTTTAAGGACTCGCGGACACCCTGTGAATGGAATTTGTGCCCCAATCGCAAAAACGTTAGCATGTGGAAACAGTGCAAAACCAAAAAAACGGTACTTGGGAAACTAAAACAAAGCATGGATTGCCATCACATCTTGTCCATAGACTGCTTACAGGGTAAGGAAACCAACATACCATTTTGTCATTTGGATGAACTATCCCTTTAAGGAGCAGACTGACATCTATGAATCATGTCGATTGCACTGACTGACCTCTTATACAGCCTCTCATTGTCTGACTGTATGCTCTGATGAAGGTCTACTGTGACTGAAAACATTTCACATTAAATGACTGTGTGCAGAGACTCTTTTCTTAATGCTATCGAGGTCACCTTCTTTCCTCTTGACCCAGGCGACGTAGTGTCCGGAGGAGCTGGATCTGCCCTGGTGTGTCAGCACTCCCTGCAGGTCGTAGTAGCCACTGTTGTTAGAGCCCAGGTCTGCAGGCAATAGACAGGCACACGCTTAGAAACATATTCCTTAAGTTACAGTGTGTAACAACCTATCCCTTACACGTGTGTGTGAATGACTGACTGACGCCTTGTTTGTAGAGGCAGGCCACAAATCCATATGATGTAAAGTAACCAACCGTCATCGAATGAAAAGGGCTCGTATTTAACTTCTTTCGGCTCGTCTCCCACTTTCTTCTCCACCTGTTTGATGCACAAAGGGAGCAGTGTAAGCTACACGGACTACACTAATGTTCATTCACACTGAGTTACTTTGTTTGGTCAGGGAACAACACTGAGCAATATATTTCTTGGAGGTTTAGGTTTATTTCGTAGAGTATACATTTGCAGTTCAAAGCTGAATTGCAAGAGACAAAGTAGACAAGTAATTCAATTCATGTCTACCTTCTGCGACTGTTTCTCCAGCTTCTTGTCCTCAATCTCCTTGAACTTTGATCTAACGGCCACCATCTTCTCCTGCAGCCCCGAGGTACACAGCTCATACACATCCAGCATCAGTGGGAACTTTACATCCTGGAACATTAAGTCAATGGGGGGAAAAAAACATCAAGACAATATTCTTTCGTCCACTTGCAACAGTATTCTGATGATAATCCCATCGATTAGGAGGACATTCCTATAACATCAGAATACATACCTTTAGGACTTTGGCATTGACAGACTCCTTCTCTTTGTAGAAAAATCTAACCATCTGAATGGTTAGGTAGGCAGGGAGGCGGCTGACTTTAGACTAGACGAAGGAAGGGAGACCAAGTGAACCAACCAACTAAAGGAACATAACAATAAAACAAATGTCACACCCTCTCAGTGGTTTATAAAAACCTTAGGGGCCCATGCCAAACTTACAGATTTTATGTACAGGGCATTTCTTTGCAAAGACGGAGACAGCTTGGTGATTTCTTCCTGCAGTCTCTGAAGAGAAAGAAACAGAGAGACATGATGGGATTAGATCCGTGTTGCCATGGTGACAGACCACATTAGAGACATCACGGTGTGCGCGCGCTGTGTATGTGTGTGTATGCGTCTGTGTTCCTGTGCATGTGATTGTGAGTTGCAGTGGTACTACTCACCAGCCTGAGGCCAGTGGCCAGGTACTTGACCTCCTGGTTGATGAAACAGCTGAGTTGGAGCTGGCTCTCTTTACCTTTGGCTGGCTCCTCGTCCTCAGACTCTGTACATTTCATACTGTGGAGAGGGGTTAAGGAAGGAACTGAGAGAGACAGAAGACTTATTATTGGGAGGAGAGAGCAAAGGTTTGTTGAAATAATATACCAATTTGGAAGCCATTCTCCATTCCCTAATAGATCATGCACTCATCTGAACTTAAATTGATCAGTTGTTCAGACTGCAAGGATACGTGGTTTCGTACTCCACTCCAAAATACTGGTCAATGAAGTTCTTCTTGGCAGCTCCACTCTCAGTCTGGAGGAGGAAGAGAAGGTTAGGACAACATTCACATCTGTAACTAGCTTGACAGCTTACATACTTGCATTTACACATACTTCCATGGGAGAATCTGTGTCTTGTGGCTCCAACTTCTGCTGAAGGACCCTCATCATCTGCAACCAGCACTCGTTGGCATCCTAGAGAGGGGCAGAAATTGACAAATGAAGCTCATTTCTACTCTTCAGACCACTTTTAGTATAAACAAAAACTACTAAAAACATAGCAATCAATGTGGTTCATTGGAGTAGAGGATGTGCAGTACTGAGAAGTACCAAGCAGTGATAGCAAAGCGGCATCTTCTGATGGTGAGTGACCGGTGCCAGCCAGGGGACATGGTCTCACCTGCTGGAGGTACTGTCCCTGGTCTCCCTTCTCAGCGAACTGGGGGAAGGCCATGTGCAGAAACTGCAGCAGGATGATGGGGGGTATGCTGGAGGAGGTCTTGTCCATGGTCTTGTAGAGGTCACGGAGGGCTGAGGAGAGGAATACAATGGTCATTTAGCAGACGCCTCTTTCATCCAAAGCAGTTCATGGTATGTGGCCCACAACGCTGGTGTAGCCAGCACCATGCCCTGACTCACCGAGTCATACTATTACCATCAATAGAAGATAACAAAAAAGGCAGTGGCACAATGATATAAAAACAACATACAGAAACAGAAAGGGAAATGACAGACCTGCTGTGATGTACTGGGATGGTGCACTGGCCCCAGAGGACCGCAGAGCACCTGTATACCTGTAGAGGGAGACAGAGGGATAATAAGTAAGCGCAAAGCCAGCCAAACAGGGACAGGCAGATACTTTCATAGCAGGAATCAACATAATGCATAGGCTATTACTGTTGACCAAATAATGGTTTTCGAACAACCAAAAAATCTGCAGGAATGTTGTGTAACAAAATCACTGACCATCGGTAAGGCAATGTGGATGTCTGTAATTTTCATCCCAACTCTAATGAAGCCTGTGTGATCTAATTGTTAGTTGTATCATTGAGTAGATATCAAATGAATAAGAAACCTATTTTATCATCAACGCTATAGATCCGACAAACGTTGCTTGCATCTTCACAGATTGGCATTAAGGCAATTTCAAGGGCCCACCTTCCGAGGGCTCCTTTGAGCTCTGGCACGGAGCGAAGACACTGCACTGTAGCGTTCATATAGCAGGTGTTGCCCAGGTTGGTCAGTCCGCAAGGCATCTCCATCTACACATCGGATCAGACAACAAGCAAAATTGGGTTAGTTTCTCTGACTGCCTGCGCTGGCAAACCCAGGCAGCATCGATTCCGTTAAAACAAGCACACATCCAACGAAGTCATACATTGTACAATCTCAATTTCCATCAGGGCCAGTAGAAATAACAGACATCTGTGCCCGTTCATAGCACTACTGTGCAAGGCATAGCCTGAACATATCATACAGTTCCAGACAGACAGACTAGACACTGGCCCTGAGAACCAGCTAGAAAACAGTACTCGACATAGCTATTAAGAGTCAGCTAGTAAACATTAACTCACAGCTGAGGCCAGCTGGTCTTCAGTCATGTCCTCAACAAACATGGGCCTGACTGCAGGCTCCTCAGGCAGGGCCTCGGCTGAGCCCATCATCAAGAAAGTCATCCCCTGGGGAGGAGAGAGGAGGAAACGTATCCCATGTCACATTGCGTTCCATCGGATAACTGCCGATGGTAATCGCCAGCAGCATTATGTTAGATAACATGCATCATAACACATAACACAACCCCACTAAAATGACTATGAAATCAGCCAATATATCATAGCCTACTTTGCATAATACTGACGTCGATAGTAGGGCCGGGACAACACTTGTAACGCGATACTCGCTAATCTCGTAGCAAGGAAACAAAACACGAAGCGGATTTGACTTCTTCAGGAAAATTGCCTTAATGTTGGAAACAAACATTATGTTGTCATCCAGTGTCACATATCCATTTTTTCAAGCAATAGCACACAATATTTTACATACAGCAGGTTTTTAAAGGACCAAAGAGTTATAAATGCTTCGTGTTTTCATTATTGCCATGGGAAAAACATTTCGATACTGGTATCGTCATAGCCCTTACAGATAAGAAATAATCTGAAAAAAATGGATAATAATAATAATTTTTCTTAAATCAGTCGATGTGCCCTTGAGCAAGGCACACTGCCCTATCCCATTTGGACAAGAGGAATACCTATGTAAGAATGCTGTTCATTGACTAGAGCTCAGCCTTAAACACCATAGTACCCTCGAACCTCATCATTAAGCTCAGGGCTCTGCGTCTGAACCTCGCCCTGAACAACTGGGTCCTGGACTTCTTGACGGGCCGCCCCCAGGTGGTGAAGATAGGCAATAACCCCTCCACTACACTGATCCTCAACATTGGGGTCCCACAAGGGTGAGTGCACCTCCTGTATGCCCAACAAAATGAAGCAGCTGATAGTGGACTTCAGGAGACAGAGGAGGGAGCACGCCCCGAACCACATCGACGAGGACACAGTGGAGAAGGTGAAAAGCTTCAAGTTCCTCGGCATTAACATCCCTGACAATCTGAAATGGTCCACACAGACAGTATGGTGAAGGCAGCGCAACACCTTTTCAACCTCAGCAGGCTGAAAAATTTGTGACCGACAGACTGAAAAACAGCTTCTATCGCTAAGCCATCAGAATTAAATAGTCACCACTAGCCAGCCTCCGCCCAGTCCCCTGCCCTGACCTTTAGTCACTGTCACTGGTCGGCTACCACCCAGTTACTCAACCCTACACCCTAGAGGCTGCTGACCTCTGTACATAGACATGAAACACGTTTGTCACTTTAATAATGTTTACATACCATTTAACTGAATTCATATGCATATACTGTATTCCAGTCGAGGCCTATCCTATTTAACTATTGCTGTACATATACTATTCTATCCTACGTATTTTTCCAGATATACCATATATTCTATCCATTTACTGTCCATAATGTCTATACATCCCATCAAAGTTGTGATGTGTCCATTTTGGTGTCCGAAACATATTTTCAGTATTGTAAAAATACTTTTATAAACACTGCATTATAAGACTTAACCTTCCCCTATATATCAGCTTATTTTAATTTATTTCACCTTTATTTACCCAGGTAGGCTAGTTGAGAACAAGTTCTCATTTGCAACTGCGACCTGGCCAAGATAAAGCATAGCAATGACACATACAACACAGTTACACATGGAATAAACAAAACATACAGTAGAAAAATAAGTCTACATACAATGTGAGCAAATGAGTTGAGATAAGGGAGGTAAAGGCAAAAAAAAGGCCATGGTGGCGAGGTAAATACAATATAGCAAGTAAAACACTGGAATTGTAGATTTGCAGTGGAAGAATGTGCAAAGTAGAAATAGAAATAATGGGGTGTAAAGGAGCAAAATAAATAAATACAGTAGGGGAAGCGGTAGTTGTTTGGGCTAAATTATAGATGGGCTATGTACAGGTGCAGTAATCTGTGAGCTGCTCTGACAGCTGGTGCTTAAACTAGTGAGGGAGATAAGTGTTTTTGCAGTTCCTTCCAGTCATTGGCTGCAGAGAACTGGAAGGAAAGACGACCAAAGGAGGAATTGGCTTTGTGGGTGACCAGTGAGATATACCTTCTGTAGCGCGTGCTACGAGTGGGTGCTGCTATGGTGACCAGTGAGCTGAGATAAGGCGGAGCTTTACCTAGCAGAGACTTGTAGATAACCTGTAGCCAGTGGGTTTGGCGACGAGTACGAAGCGAGGGCCAACCAACGAGAGCGTACAGGTCGCAATGGTGGGTAGTGTATGGGGCTTTGGTGACAAAACAGATGGCACTGTGATAGACTGCATCCAGTTTGTTGAGTAGAGTGTTGGAGGCTATTTTATAGATGAGTGAAGGATGCTTTGTTGCGATATAGGAAGCCGATTCCAGATTTAATTTTGGATTGGAGATGCTTAATGTGAGTCTGGAAGGAGAGTTTACAGTCTAACTAGACACCTAGGTATTTGTAGTTGTCCACGTATTCTAAGTCAGAGCCGTCCAGAGTAGTGATGCTGGACGGGCGAGCAGGTGCGAGCAGTGATCGATTGAATAGCATGCATTTAGTTTTACTTGCGTTTAAGAGCAGTTGGAGGCCACAGAAGGAGAGTTGTATGGCATTGAAGCTCGTCTGGAGGTTAGTTAACACAGTGTCAAAGAGGGGCCAGAAGAATACAGAATGGTGTCGTCTGCGTAGAGGTGTATCAGAGAATCACCAGCAGCAAGAGCAACATCATTGATGTATACAGAGAAGAGAGTCGGCCCGAGGATTGAACCCTGTGGCACCCCCATAGAGACTGCCAGAGGTCGGACAACAGGCCCTACGATTTGACACATTGAACTCTATCAGAGAAGTAGTTGGTAAACCAGGCGAGGCAATCATTTGAGAAACCAAGGCTGTCGAGTCTGCCAATAAGAATGTGGTGATTGACAGAGTCGAAAGCCTTGGTCAGGTCGATGAATACGGCTGCGCAGTAATGTCTCTTATCGATGGCGGTTATGATGTCGTTTAGGACCTTGAGCGTGGCTGAGGTGCACCCATGACCAGCTCTGAAACCAGATTGCATTATAAGAGTATTCATTACGAATAATAGGAACTTGGGGAGCTATAGAGCTAATAAACTCCTCTGGCATAATTGTGAGGGTATCTGTATGGATCAGGTTTTCCCAAACTGGGGTACTCGTACGCAATGCCGTCAGGGGTATGCCAAATAAAATTATTCACAAAAAAATTATATATATATTTTTTTATAACTCTTCACATTTTCAAACAGTACATTTATATTTTCCAACGGGGCTACACATTTGGGTGAGTTTTTTCCCCTTGCCTGAGTAGCCTCGTTTCACTGCCAAAATTAAAATTAAACCATCTGGTGTTCAGAGAAATAACACAATGTCAAATTTTTATTTTATTTTTTATTTTACCAGGTAAGTTGACTGAGAATACGTTCTCATTTGCAGCAACGACCTGGGGAATAGTTACAGGGGAGAGCCTAGTCAAATAATTAACATCCAATCACATTAACAGTTACTCTCCCACGGAAAACCTTCACTCTTGTGCAGACATTTTGAAATGAAACATGACAATTTGAAAAAAAAGCCACGGGAGAATTAAGATGACTTGAGTAGTAAGACATGTATAAAAGCAACAGATACCATTAATACGAAGGGGCTAGAAGCGTCTTATATGGTGAGCTACCGAGTGGCTAGGACAGGCAAGCCCCATACTATTGGGGAGGACTTAATTCTTCCTGCTGCCGCGGATATGGCTGGATTTCTGGATAGGGCTGCGTTGAGGTTCTTGCCTTGGAAAATCACGCTGTTAAGACACTGATGCCCTTTGCAACCACGTACCTATGTGAGAGTGGATTCTCAGTCCTCACTAGCATGAAAACTAAATACAGGCACAGACTGTGTGTGGAATTTTTTTTAAGACTGAGACTCTCTCCAATACAACCCAACATTGCAGAGTTATGTGCATCCTTTCAAGCACACCGTTCAACCTGTGGCGAATTATTCACAATTGTTGATGAACAAATAAAGTTATGTAAGATGGCTAAATAAAGAGCAAAAGTATTATTATTAGTGCCCTGGTGCTATAAGAGCTCTGTCATGTCCCACTAGCAGGTTTGTGACAAAAACTCACTCATTCATATGTTTAATAAATGTATCGTATAGTGCGTGTGTGGCAGGCTGACGATGGCAAAAAACAACATTTGAGAGTGCACTGACCCTGGTGCTAGAGGGGGTATGCAGCTGGAGGTTGAATGTGTGAAGGGGTACGGGACTATATAAAGTTTGGGAACCACTTGTATAGATAAATAAAAATAATGGTGAGGATCCTAAACTTCATTACATTTTTATGCTTGAAAGACTTCTGTCCCTACAATGGGATGTCATTCAATATAACAGACATTCACGAGCCATTTCAGATCATAATACTTTGCGATAGTCACGACCGTATATTGCATCGGAAAGAAGATTCAGAAGGACCCCCACATAGCGCAGAAAGGTCAGTAAGTCTCCCCTAAAATGATCATTTCACCTTTTCGATCACTGGTGCACTATGATACAAAATCCTGTGGCACACAGTAAAATACCTACAAAAATATTGTAGAATGTGGTTTTATTTTAAAATGGCATATTTGATGTGAAAGATACAATTACCTTGATCTACAGCTTCTTAATGGTATTTTTTCCATATGTGGCCAAGCAATTGCCTGTAGAATAAGTTAATTGTTTGTCATACAGAGTAACTATTATGTCATTCTGTTTAACTGTTATACCACGTCATGCGTTACTCCGCATGACAGTTTTTCTATTCTTAAGCTTTTAGGGAATGTAGTGTATATTTGTATGCTTCATTAGTACCATATGTATCTTTATGTGTTAAGGTATATTTTGTCTATGTATTACATAGTGAAAAACAAAAGTAATGACAACATGGTAATTATTATTATTTATTTTTTTGTGAAGGAGCCACCAGCTCTTACAGTTAGGTAAATACCACATGGCAGTAATGTGAAAGACCAGCAATGAAGAAGACATTCACAAACTTTGTGGAAAAAACAAAAGACAGGAACATGGCAGGATCTGAACAGAAGCCTGAATCAAAAACTCGACATGCTCACCATTTCACCTGGCTTCATCAAGTTGAGAAGTGCCTAAATCTTAAGCAAATCATCAGTGACAATGAAGTAGTTCTTCACATGAACTTCTCAGAAAACTATGCATGTAAAATGCAAACAGAGGTTCAGGCTTTCATTTTGGTGGAGCAGAAAGCAGGCCACCATACAGTTGAAGTTGGAAGTTTACATACACTTAGGTTGGAGTCATTAAAACTCGTTTTTCAACCACTTCAAATTTCTTGTTAACAAACTATAGTTTTGGCAAGTCGGTTAGGACATCTACTTTGTGCATGACACAAGTAATTTTTCCAACAATTGTTTACAGACAGATTATTTCACTGTATCACAATTCCAGTGGGTCAGAAGTTTACATACGCTAAGTTGACTGTGCCTTTAACAGCTTGGAAAATTCCAGATAATGATGTCATGGCTTTAGAAGCTTCTGATTGACTCAAATGATGTCAATTAGCCTATTGGAAGTGTACCTGTGGATGTATTTCAAAGGCCTACCTTCAAACTCAGTGCCTCTGCTTGACATCATGGGAAAATCAAAAGAAATCAGCCAAGATCTCAGAATTTTTTCTTTAGACCTCCACAAGTCTGGTTCATCCTTGGGAACAATTTCCAAACGCCTGAAGGTACCACGTTCATCTGTACAAACAATCGTACGCAAGAATAAACACCATGGGACCACGCAGCCGTCATACCGCTCAGGTAGAAGATGCGTTCTGTCTCCTAGAGATGAACGTACTATGGTGCAAAAAGTGCAAATCAATCCCAGAACAGAAAAGGACCTTGTGAAGATGCTGGAGGAAACAGGTACAAAAGCATCTATATCCACAGTAAAACGAGTCCTATATTGACATAACCTGAAAGGCCGCTCAGCAAGGAAGAAGCCACTGCTCCAAAACCGGCATAAAAAAAAAGCTAAACTACGGTTTGCAACTGCACATGGGGACAAAGATCGTATTTTTGGAGAAATGTCCTTTGGTCTGATGAAACCAAAATAGAAATGTTTGGCCATAATGACCATCGTTATGTTTGGGGGACGCTTGCAAGCCGAAGAACACATGATGTATGATGACCAACCATTCATTGGCCAAGTCCTTGATCCAGTGGGGAATGAAATTGAGGTGAGCTGCAGGAGACAAACGTTGGGAAGAACGCAGACATGTGGCCAGAAGCGATGTGATCTTTTACTAGTTATCTGACGTGAAAGCAGTCACCTCAGAGCCAGAGCCATCCACCAATCGCAGTTCAAAACTACACAGCCCTGACTGGGAACAATTCAAAGAGGTGATAACTCAAAGGCTCCACCTAAAACGGGGAGAGTTCACCACAGACTGGGTATTTCGTATCTTGACTTAAAGTGATGGTTAGAAGGCCATGTAAGAGAAGTCAAATGTGAAGAGAAAATAAAGTTATTTAAAAAATTGTTACGCATTTAAGTTTTAAACCAACATTCCAAATGATAAACATGGAGTGTCATTATTTCATATCATCCTCAGTCTTGTCAGTAGGATAAGATGCCAACCAGGATTTTGTTCATTCGATTTTCAATCCAAGTTCATCACATTTTGCTGAGAATGTTATTCAATCAAAATGCTATACTTTTCAATGATTCAAAATGAATTGATCTTGACTTCATGGGGCGGAAGGTAGCCTGACGGGTAGGAGCGTTAGGCCAGTAAACTAAAGTTTGCTTGATCGAATCCCCGAGCTGACAAGGTAAAAATCTGTTGTTCTGTCCCTGAGCAAGGCAGCTAACCCACTGTTCCCAGGGCGCCGATGTCGATTAAGGCAGCCCCCCGCACCTCTCTGATTCAGAGGGGTTGGGTTAAATTCGGAAGACACATTTCAGTTGAATGCATTCAGTTGTACAACTGACTAGGTATCCCCTTTCCCTTCATGTCATATTAATTAGGAGTTCTCATATGCCTTTTCTCAATTTACCTTACATATTAAGACTAACTGCCAGTGCCTCTCATTTCATAAGTACATGTTTGTTGCTGAGACAGTCTAAGGATCATCCCATGTGTCAATCTCACAGTATGTCATTCGATATAACGATGCCACAGTCAGACGGTGTAAAGCAGGTTCTCTACGTCATTTACATAATTTTGTTTAATCAAGCAAAGGAAACAATAACAATCTTTAACCATTTACAGAAAATACTTTTTTGAAATTGTTCAGCTTTTTTCACTTTTGAGTGCTAAAATGTTCTGAGAAAGGATGATATTAATTATGATGTGATTTTGATTTTCGAAGCAGTACATGTTTGTTGAGATACAATTACTATCTATAAACAGCTGAACGCTAAGACAATCCATTATTGTTACACCGAATGACATTCATGGAGAAATAATATGATTCAAAATTAAAATGCATGGATTATATTTTCAGTGACTAAATCTTGTGTATGTACACTACCAGTCAAAGGTTTGGACACACCTACAATGTTGTTTATTTTTACTATTTTCTATAGTGAAGACATCAAAACTATGAAATAACATATATGGAATCATGTAGTAAACAAAAAAGTGTTAATTCCCAAAATATTTTTGATTTTTAAAGTAGGAACCCTTTGCCTTGATGACAGCTTTGCTAACTCTAGGCACTCTCAACCAGCTTCATGGGGTAGTTACCTGGAATGCATTTCAATTAATAGGTGTGCCTTGTTAAAGTTAATATATGGTACTTCTTTCCTTCGTAATGCGTTTGAGCCAATCAGTTGTGTTGTGACAAGGTAGGGGTGGGTATACAGAAGATAGCCCTATTTGGTAAAAGACCAAGTCCATATTATGACAAGGACAGCTCAAATAAGCAAAGAAATGAAATGACAGTCCATTACTTTAGACATTAAGGTCAGTCAATACGGAACATTAAGAACTTTGAAAGTTTCTTCAAGTGCCGTCGCAAAAACCATCAAGCGCTATGATGAAACTGGCTCTCATGAGGACCGCCACAGGAAAGAAAGACCCAGAGTTACCTCTGCTGCAGAGGATAAGTACATTAGAGTTAACTGCACCTAAGAATGTAGCCCAAATAAATGCTTCAGCGTTCAAGAAACAGACACATCTCAACATCAACTGTTCAGAGGACACTGCGTGAATCAGGACCTCATATTCGAATTGCTGCAAATAAAACTCTACTAAAAGACACCATTAAGAAGAAGAGACTTGCTTGGGCCAGGAAACACAAGCAATGGACACTAGACCGGTGGAAATCTGTTATTTTGGTCTGATGAGTCCAAATTTGAGACTTTTGGTTCCGTCCGCCATGTCTTTGTGAGACACAGAGTAGGTGAATGGATGATCTCTACATGAGTGGTTCCCACCGTGAAGCATGGAGGAGGTGTGATGGTGTGGGAGTGCTTTGCTGGTGACACTGTCTGATTTATTTAGAATTCAAAGCACACTTAACCAGCATGGCTACCACAGCATTCTGCATCAGATGACCTGGCCTCCACAATAACCTGACCTTAACCAAAATGAGATGGTTTGGGATGAGTTGGACCGCAGAGTGAAGGAAAAGCAGCTAATAAGTGCTCAGCATGTGGGAACTCCTTCAAGACTGTTGGAAAAGCATTCTAGGTGAAGCTGGTTGAGAGAATGCCAGGAGTGTGCAAAGCTGTCATCAAGGCAAAGGGTGGCTACTTTGAAGAATCTCAAATATTTTGGGATTTGTTTAACACTTTTTTGGTTACTACATGATTGAATGTGTTATTTAATCTACAATGTAGAAAATAGTAAAAATAAAGAAAATCCTTGAATGAGTAGGTGTGTCCAAACTTTTCACTGGTACTGTATACAGTGGGGGGAAAAAGTACTTAGTCAGCCACCAATTGTGCAAGTTCTCCCACTTAAAAAGATGAGAGAGGCCTGTAATTTTCATCATAGGTACACTTCAACTGACAGACAAAATGAGAAGAAAAAAAATCCAGAAAATCACATTCTAGGATTTTTAATGAATTTATTTGCAAATTATGGTGGAAAATAAGTATTTGGTCACCTACAAACAAGCAAGATTTCTGGCTCTCACAGACCTGTAACTTCTTCTTTAAGAGGCTCCTCTGTCCTCCACTCGTTACCTGTATTAATGGAACTTGTTATCAGTATAAAAGACACCTGTCCACAACCTCACAGTCACACTCCAAACTCCACTATGGCCAAGACCAAAGAGCTGTCAAAGGACACCAGAAACAAAATTGTAGACCTGCACCAGGCTGGGAAGACTGAATCTGCAATAGGTAAGCAGCTTGGTTTGAAGAAATCAACTGTGGGAGCAATTATTAGGAAATGGAAGACATACAAGACCACTGATAATCTCCCTCGATCTGCGGCTCCACGCAAGATCTCACCCCGTGGGGTCAAAATGACCACAAGAACGGTGAGCAAAAATCCCAGAACCACACGGGGGGGACCTAGTGAATGACCTGCAGAGTGCTGGGACCAAAGTAACAAAGCCTACCATCAGCAAGGGCATTGAAGATGAAACGTGGCTGGGTCTTTCAGCATGACAATGATCCCAAACACACCGCCCGGGCAACGAAGGAGTGGCTTCGTAAGAAGCATTTCAAGGTCCTGAAGTGGCCTAGCCAGTCTCCAGATCTCAACCCCATAGAAAATCTTTGGAGGGAGTTGAAAGTCCGTGTTTCCCAGCAACATCCTCAAAACATCACTGCTCTAAAGAAGATCTGCATGGAGGAATGGGACAAAATACCAGCAACAGTGTGTGAAAACCTTGTGAAGACTTACAGAAAACATTTGACCTCTGTCATTGCCAACAAAGGGTATATAAAAGTATTGAGAAACTTTTGTTATTGACCAAATACTTATTTTCCACCATAATTTGCAAATAACTTCATTAAAAATCCTATAATGTGATTTTCATAGTTGAAGTGTAACTATGATGAAAATTACAGGCCTCATCTTTTTAAGTGGGAGAACTTGCACAATTGGTGGCTGACTAAATACTTTTTTGCCCCACTGTATATAAAAGAACTTAACTAGCATTTAACACCCCCCCCCTAGGTGTGTTTAGAATTATTTTTGTTGTATTAATGCTATTTAATCTCTCCTCAGACTAATATTATTCTGTTTGTCCTGTGGGTACCTTTGCCACTATTCCACCCCTTGTGTATTGCGCTGTCATGGTGTATTTGATTGTGTGCCAATATATTGTAGCTTGGACCCATCTGACATTGCTCGTCCTAATATTTCTATATTTCCTCATTCCAGTCTTTTACTGTGTAGATGTGTGTATTGTTTGATATAATTGCACTGTTGGAGCTAAGAACACAAGCATTTCTCTACACCCGCAATAACACCTGCTAAATATGTGTATGCAACCAATAACATTTCATTTGCTCCATACTATTATGGCTAGCCCTGTAAAACAACACATTTTACTGCACCTATCCAGTGTGTGACATTTTTATTATTTCATACCAAACTCAGACTATACTTACATTCTTCAATTTGATGTTTCCCCAATCATCATCCTAAAAATATATACACAATTGATTAAGTATAATTGGATATAATTCATGTATTGATTACCTGTGGTCCAAATTCATTGATTGTAAACTAAAACGTGACAGCAACTTTACCTTGAGTGTGCCTCCCTTGACCATAACCTTCTGTCTCTCTGGTTGTACCCCTGACAAGGCAAAGAGCTGAGCCTTGAAGACCATGGGAGGTTCTTCTGTGTTCAGCTCTATTGCATCAAACTTCTCCTTTCCCCATTTCACATTCACTTAGGAAATAAAAGAGAAACAAAAACACAGGTATATGTGAATACCAAGCCGGCATCTGGGAGTGGAGGGCATCTCTGATATGTCATGAATGATACAGCACTATGATATGTTATAGTGATAACCTTTGTGATGCAGAGAATGGCTTGAAATAGGAGTCGAATGTTTTTGTTATGTTAGTCTTGATCACCTCATATGCTAACGTTAGCTAGCTAGATTTTAGGGATAATGAAGGCTGACAAGCTTCCTTGATGTGATGTGCACAGGTAACTACTTTTTTCAGTTACACTGTTTTAACATTAAGTACATCCATAATGTTAACGTTAGCCGAACATAATTGAACCACTGCGGCTAACGGTACTGTGCTGATAAAGCGTTAGCATACTAGCTAACTTGTAACTAGCTAAGTCATCTTACTAAGTACCACAACTATCTTGCTAACTAGTTACCTTGCTAGCAAAAGAATCACACAAAAATCCATACATTTAGTGGTAACCAATTGGCTAACGTTTGACTAGGTACTTATTTAACTACAGCTGGTCCAAAAAAAAAACGTGCTAACGTTGCAGCAGTTTTCATAGCTGGATAGACTCTGTGACAGTTCAAAGCTGGCTGGTTTAGTAGTTAGCAGACTCACGCAGTTAGCTAAATATTGACGTGAGTTCAGGAAGTTAGTGATGCTGATGGAATTTGTTAGCCTAACACAACATATGTACGTTAGTAGCTAGATACCGTAGGCTAAATTAGTTAATTATTTTGGTAGTTATGTCCACAAAACCAACACTGATCTGGTTTAGCTAGTAAATAGTTGGTTAGTTTCTCATATTGTATTTTCTTAAAATCGGAGAGATCACTCCCGAATCGTTTATTTTTGTCGGGCAGCTCGCTAGTTGGTGACAACGATTTACTTTACGGCCTATGATGCTAACTTGCTAGTGTGTTCGCTAGCGTTCCAATAGTGATCACTAAAACAGGTGTATAAATAGTTCCGGAAAAAGTATTATCAAGGGAAGTGGTCACCTTATAGGGTTAACATACCTGAAAACACGGGCATATTTCAGACAGTTTTGTTTGTTAATGTCCAATTCCAGTCGCCGGGATGCGAATTTGCTGTCTGGTGCAGGTGGCTATGATAGGTTTCTGACTAGCTACTCCGTCACCGAACTTCATTTAAGCAGCTCGCACAATGACGCTGCAACTGCATGCCAGTGTGCACGCTGAAACATTATCGATGCGCTCTGCCTGCAGCTATCCAGCCTGGTTCAAATACTATTTTTGTAATCTCATCAAATTCCCACATCAGACACAGCCGATTTAATTGTAATTGTAATTTTTTTTGTTTTTAAATACTCACCTAAAATAATTTCACCGCTTCTGTCTCCAAGGTTGACACTCATGAATCATGATCGGTAGAAAACTGACCAAATCCCTAGCCTAAATCTACACACTTGTTAAATTCCAAGGTTGACTCTCCTGATGATACTCATGAATCATGATCGGTAGAAAACTGACCAAATCCCTAGCCTAAATCTACACACTTGTTAAATTCCAAGCCTGGGAAACTCGTTTCCACCTCCTCCCCCTGCGCGGACGACTTGGACATCCACCCCACATTCACTCAGCCTACTGAGTCCACTGGTCCCAATCACACAGAACTACCCTACATTTTGACCTCTTTCTCCAGATAAAATCCAGCGACAAGTGAGGTCCAGCCACAAGACAACCTGCCCACTCGACCCAATCCCCTCTTACCTTCTCCATCTCTGGAGACTCCCACTCCTCACTTCCCTCATCCCTGACTGCACCCCCTCTGACTTCAAGAAAGCCACAGTCGCTCCCCTCAAGAAACGAACATCTGACCCCTCCAATGTCAAAAACTACAGACCGGTATCCCTTTTCTTTCCAAACTACTTGAGCATGCTCTCTGACCAATACTCTCATTATCTCTCAGAATGAACCTCTTGACCCTAACCAGTCAAGCTTCAAGACAGGTCAATCAACTGAGACTGCTCTTCACACTTTCACGGATATCTATCCACTGCCTTCGACACTGAACCATCAGATCCTCCTCTCCAACCTCTCGGGGCTGGGCGTCTCAGGCGCTGCACACTCCCGGATTGCATCCTACCTGGCAGGTCGCTCCTACCTGGTGGTGTGGAAGGGATCGCTGTCTGCACCACATGCTCTCACCACTGGTGACCCCCAGGGCTCAGTTAAAAAAAATAATATTTAGGACAAAACACACATCACGACTAGAGACACCACAACATGGTAGCTGCACAAAACATGGCACAAACATTATTGGGCACAGACAACAGCAAAGGTAAGAAGGTAGAGGCAACTATGCTCAAACCTTACATCCCAACCAGAGAACTCCATTCCGCCACCTCTGGTCTCTTGGCCATCCCACCCCTACGGGAGGTCAGCTCCCAGGAACCAGCTTCACCCTGATGCTAGGACAGTAGAGTTCCTGCCCATCTTCCGAAAACCCTACCTCTTCAAAGAGTATCTTAAAACTGGACACCGGCCGTACCACCCTCTTTTCCAACTAGCATTGACTTTGCTCTTAACTTCTTTATTGAGGAAAATGTACTTACTAAGACTGATATTTGGTTGTCTCACCTAGCCATCTTAAGATGAAAGCCCTAAGTCGCTCTGGATAAGAGCATCAGCTAAATGCCCAAAATGTAAAAGCAGCACATCAGTGGTTCAAAATCTTCTTTACCTTGTTCTTTGTCATTTTCTTCCTGCCAATCAACAGTGATGCTCATCCGTCACACACCTCTTCTGTTCCCAGTACTGTGATTATTGAATTATTAGCTACAATCACAGCCCTGTGATTGGTAAATCACTTCGTTAACCACAAGTCTATATGCAGTTGCTCAGAATAAATGACTGTATATCAAAATCACTCATAGCCTAAATACATAACAAAAGAGAAGTCTGTAGATTATAGATAAAGATATGTTTATTGACACATATCCATCAGTGCGGCCTCCAATGCAATTAAACATGCGATTCATCCAAGACAAAATAGAGTAAGTAGGTCATAGTTCCAGTGCTTCCCCCTCAACCTCTTTTTACTGAACAAAAAAAACATTTTGAATTAGCGGTATTCATGATCATTGTTTTTTTATCTTCAAATTATGTACACAGCTGGATTTGCGTGAATGGGACGTTACCATATGAATATAATTATAACTACATTTTTAACAAGCCTTCGTCAAGGTACACCATCCAGAAACTGTTGTGAGCTAGATACTGGACTCTGGGAACTTTGTGTTGACACATTACACTATAGCAATGAGTCTATAAAGAGGCATTCAAAATAAACTCCAACCAGACAGGAAACGTTATGATAAAACCACAATGTAGCAGATAAAAAATAAAAAAAAGATGGAAGAGTTTGGATTTGTCTTGTTTTTGGAGATAAACACAAAACAGATATGGCAGTAAAATCATTATCCAAACATTAAGGCACTAGGTGGGCCAAATGCTACACCTGGTTAAGTCTTCTACAAATAATTTACAATTCAAACAGTGCAGTTTTACATTTGTTAACTTAATGTTGTCCTTTTGAACCATTTATCTATGAGTCAATGTAAGGCAATACATACAAAAAAAAATACAATATTACAGAAAACAATGTACCCAATGAATACACAAAGAAAAAGAAAATACTTTTTAGGTCTACGATCCGCCATTACAATGGAATTTGCTTATGGCTTGGAGCAATTACAATAATTAATAAAAATAATGCATAGATTTAAATGATCTTGCATGCTCCTCACTCAATACTGAAAAACATCTAATACTCAGTTCCCAATACATACTCTGTCTCAACTGAACCCTGATATAGCTGGAGTGCCAAGTAATAAGGGATGGAAGCAAAGGCCACCAGAGTCCATCAGTCAAAGGCATTGAAGTCAATTTAGATGGAAACAGAGTTTCTCTTTTCTCAGACGGGGGGGTGGGAAACACATTTACGTTCCCCCGAGATGTACCCATTCTCCACAGAGTTAAGCCAATCCCTGTACTGCAGTACCTCAATGTTGACCATGTTTACATGCAAGAGTCCCAGCAAAACCTCCAGTCATTTATTCAACCATAAACCCTTCCTATTCCTGACATGGAAGATGTACTACCCACAGCATGTCACGAGCCCCTCGCTCTTTCTTTCCATCTCCCCTTCAGGTCCCAAGTCCCACGTTTTGGAACGACGAGCCACGCCATCTTCTGGAAGAAACAAAGAGTTGCAAGTATGTGGTGGCTGGATGAGGGAGTCTTAGTTGAGGTTCCAGGGTGAGGGTGAGGGTAGGAGAAGAGGGGGTGAGGGAGGAATAGCAGGCCTTTTCAATGTCCCTGATGCCTTATGTCAGATAACTATCCCAAATTTCCAGCGCTGGTCAGATTGCTTTAATTGACTTTGATATCAAATAGGGACCCTCCTGTTTTTGTGAGGTGGGAAAAAGAAAAAACACAAAGTCCCAACAGAATCCAATGGTTCAGATGGTTAGCTGGAAGAAAGAGAAAACAGGTGTCCAGTGAAAGAGTGTAAGACATTTGACAATTGGTTAGTACCCCCGATAGATGTTAATACATTATATAGAAAAACAGGTTTAAAAACACATAGTAACTGCATCTCCATTATGCATTTCATGGTCTCTGGCGTCATACTTGGTAGAGGGAAAGGCTTCAGGAAAGGTTGCATAGAGGCCTAAGAGTTAGTCAATGAAACAAAAAAAACACTTTAGTGTCAAATTAGATAGAGTTCCAAGTCAAACGAGAAAGAACCACAAAGGACAGTTCCACTGATGTTAGATACACCATCAACACAGTCAGTTAATAATAAATAATCAAGCCAAAACAGTAAGGAGATAGTGTAAAGAGTTAAGAATTCTTCTGTAAATTTGGTGAGGAGGAGTTGTCAATGTCAACAAGTGCTGGATGTTGTGTCTGCTGCTTGGAGGCTGGCGGCTGTGGTAGCAGAATGAGACTGCAACCTGCTAGTTACACAGGGCAGGAGAAAACAAAATAGCAAGTCACGTGGCTGACCGGACGACAACAGTCACAGACAGTCCACAAGGGTTGAACAGAGGACTTCTGGACTGGAGCACAACCTCCCTTAACATCGTCTCTTAGCCTCAATGTTCTGTATTGGCAAAAACAAGCCTCAAGCTATAGAAAACGTGTGTGGCTGCTAAGGCAGTACAAGGAGGTTAGAAAGGGCTGCCCTGTGGGACCATCAGAGGTTGTGTCCAAAATGACACCCCATTAACTATATAGTGCACTACTTTTGACCAACAGTAGTGCACTATATGGAAAATAAGATGCTCTGGACAACTGTAGTGCACAACTTTATAAAAAGAAGCCTTTTCAGGCCCATAGAGTATGTAAGGTTACCTTGGCTTCCCTGTGATGCTTTTGGGGTTCTTGCGGAAGGACTGGTTGGGTGCGGGGCGGGTGGACATGGTGCGGGGCGACGCCCTCAGGAAGGAGGAGGGCGGTGTTTTGGGGATCTTCTTGCCCAGGTGGCCGATCCATTTCTTCTGCTCGTCTTGGGTCAGGGCTAGCAGGAGCATGTGCCGGGCAGAGGTCACGTCGTAGTTCACTGTTAGAGGTGGGTTAGAGGAGACAAAAGCAGAACACTGAGAACACAAACTCAGGAAGTCCCCACTTACCCCTTAACGAAAGCCAAATCAAGTTATATTATATTCAATTTAAACAGTTTTTCTTTGTCTCCTTTATTTTAGTGCCAAAAACCAGGCTCAAGCAGTTGTAATTTTTAAAGTATATTTTCCCCCCTTTTACCACTGATTTAGGTTTCGTCAGTCAAACCTAAACTCCGCAACCGTACCTTTGCAGGGTGCAATGACGTCCTCCTTCTTGTCGAGGTGGTCCTGGTGGCACTTGACGTGGCAGCGGCGGCACTCCAGGGCAGGTGGGGGCTTGAAGACGTTCCACAGGGGCTTGGCACAGGCCTCGCAGTTTGTGGGGAAGTGGTAAAGCGTGGGGATGAACTCATGACCTTTGTGGGGCAAACAGTTGGTCTTGTCGCCCTGCGAGACCGTCTCCATGTCCGCCTCCTTCCTGCACTCCCCCTCATTGGCATACAGGATCTAAAGGGGGGAGACAAGAGAGTAAGAGTCTCTTCAAAACATTTTTATAAAAGGGATAGTTTGAAGCAGGGCTTTTAGGGTTGTATATCAGAATCAGAAAATCTAATTGAAAGTCTCTCTGGGGTAAAAAAAGGAGTCTACTGGAGTGCACTCAAGACAGGTGTCAAAATCTACAATGGGATTGTAATCATCTGTTTGAGCAGGCAGGTCACCCAGTATTCGAAGTCTATCCATGTCTGAGGATGTCAGGAGATGTGGAAACTGCCCACTAGGAGTCAACAGTGAGTGATACCTTTAAGTAGGTTTTGGTTTTGCTTGGATGTTGTGGACAGGGATGGGTGTAAGCATCTGCCTATAGTTCCAAAGGTTGCATGTTCGAATCCAGCGATAGGAAGTTTTTTTTCATATTTGTGTTTTAAGCCTATCCCAAACCATAACCATTCTGAGTTCATGCCTAAACTTAACCTTGGAACGATACAGAGAAGTAACCAAACACTTCGAAATTTGACGTTTGAGAAACATGGATGAACGTCTAATTCTGACAGACTGTGAGAACTTGTTTGAGAATGGGGAAGTAAGGTGATTGTAGACCTAAAAATACTGAGCTGGTTAACTTGATTGGTTTAGGTCAGAAGGCATCGTCTTCCGACCGATGGGGTCATTCTAACGCGAACGCGGTGCCACGAACCAGCAGTGCAGACGACCTCCGTGCTATCTAACGTAAGACAATGGGTCAGCAGGTCGATTGGTCAGGTCAGAAGTTTCCTTCCTACCTGGAATATCCTGGGGATCTCCTCGGTCTCTGCTCGGTACACATCACCCTGGGTGACTGGACGCACGTGGAACAGTTTGCTGCACAGAACAACAAGCAACGTGTGATTATTGGGGGATCAGAATACACCGTCTCAGACACTGTTACACAAGCTCTTACAACCCAAGCAATAATCTTCACATAAAACAAACTCATCTAAGATGGTGATATTCTGTCAGTGTTAAAACAGATGGCGAGTGTAAAGAAAGTTCAATGAAAAAAAACTAAATCCATAGAACAAGGGTACTTACTCGATATCTAGTACCATGGAGGGGTTGGACTGTTCTTTGTCCTGTTCATCGTTGTAGAACAGAATCTTCTTGCTGCTCACCACCACATACTGAGGAAAAATAGAATCGAGAAATAATGTTAAGAAGAATCTTGTTGGCCCAAAGGAGTAGGCACTAGGCAGCACCATCAGTACGACCCGTACTGTGCCATTTAACATGAATCAGTAATGTCAGGAAATCGATTAAAAAGCGTCCAGGTGACATACCTGCTTCTTCCAGCCATATCGTTTGATATTAGGTTTATTAGGAATGGACAGCCACCCTTCCAGTCTGGATTCTACACAGACACAAGATAGACACAAATGAAAACCAAGCCTGTGGGTAACACTGTCCCCAAAACACCATGCAGTGATTCAATTCAAACTCAGCTGGGGGAAGAACAAAAAAAGTAATGTGACAAGGCCGGGCCATAATAACTTAAGTCATTTCAAGTTCAACTCACTGATAATTTCTCTGCCCGGGTTACACTTCAAAAAAACTGTAGTATACAATAGTATGTGACCGACAGAGTTACAATATCCCATGCATTTACTTCAAGCTCATTAGTTTTAGATCCCATGCATAAGGGAGCATTAATTAAAAGGGATATATAGGAGAGTATAAATGTCTTTACTAAAGCAAGTCATATCCACGTTATTTTCCCAGCCAGTTAGATATCATGGACTAGCTTAAACTCCATGGTGTTCTAGATAGATGTGTGTTGTACAATTATTTTCTACTTGTCAACGGCTGACAAGCATGGCCGTTCTAGCCATAGAATTATAAATCACTTATCAATTATAATTCTATGGATCTGTCCATTCAACGTGGGGCTTCTGATGCCTCAGTCTACCGTCACATAGCAGGGAACTGTATACCGTTGGGAATATCCTTCCATTATGTTAAAGTTTTACCGACTCGACACAAGGAGCATGCTTTGGCACAACACAAGCTACAAAAGAACAGTGAATTGATCAAAAGCTCAACTACAAGTGTGTGAGAGTTCCTTGACTCTGAAAAGGAGTCGCTTCTGTTCTGAGGTGAACATGCCAAAACAAAACTTTTGAAAAAAAGGAGTGTTTGTTTGAAGCACAAGGGACAGGGGCTCAAAAGGAAGGGAGTGGATCATGGTTTCCAGACACGTTTTGAAAGGTGCTCAGAGTGATGGGTTAAACCACACAGTGCTGTTGTAGTCTAGCGTTACAGTAGTCACTTTAGGAGTCACTCCGATTTTATGATCGCTTGCCCTGCCACAAAATAAATGTACAGCTGACTACATCGAAACTGATTACCTACAGAAGACTCATTTATAGGGTACAGTTAAAATTTGTACTGAAATAATGTTAAATGAAGTTCTATACTGTAAATGGTTCATTTGCCCCTACAAATGGCTTATGTGAATTATGATTCACGGTTAGTACATGAACATGCCCCCAGCATGGCACAACTTGGTTCAAAAAAAGCCAACTTGCTTAAAACACCCTAAAAGGGGCTATAACTGCTCCTTCTGTCACTCGGAATGGCCTTTCAAAAGTGTTGGTGAGAGCATACAAGAAGGACGGATACCTTTCTCACCCAAAAAACAAAAACACAAGGGAGGCAAAAGACATACAGTAGTACAGCCTAGGCCAGGCACAATTGGGGTCCACAACTCCGAGTTACTCACAGAAGGAAAAGAATAGAAGATACAAAGATAGGGAGGAGAGCAAGGAGAACCAACTGGAGATGGGGGAATAAGAGATGAGAGAGGACTTTAACCACAGGCACATCAGGCATTCAATGTACAGCAAACATTGTAGGTAGGTCTCCAAAGAAAAACAGTCATTTTAAATGGACTGTTCAAGTTGACACTTGAACCAGGTGGGTTAGGAAATATGAAAATCCGCATTCTCCTATGCAGTGCATTCGGAAAGTACTCAGACCCCTTGACTTTTACCACTTGGTTACGTTACAGCCTTATTCTAAATTGGATTAAATATTTGTTTCTCAAACTACACACAATACCCCAAAACGAAAATAGGTTTTTAGATTTTTTTTGCACATTTTTTGCACAAAAACAGAAATAACTTATTTACATAACTATTCAGACACTTTGCTAAGAGACTCGAAATTAAGGTCAGGTGCATCCTGTTTCCATTCACCCGTGAGATGTTTCTACAACTTGATTGTCCACCTGTGTTAAATTCAATTGATTGGACATGAATTGGAAAGGCACACAGCTGTCTATATAAGGTCCCACAGTTGACAGTGCATGTCAGAGAAAAAAAAAACAAGCCATGATGTTGAAGGAATTGACCACAGAGCTCCGAGACAGTATTGTGTCGAGGCACAGATCTGGGGAAGGGTACCAAAAAATGTCTGCAGCACTGAAGGTCCACAAGAACAGTGGCCTCCATCATTCTTAAATGGAAAAGTTTGTAAAATCACCAAGAGCTGGCCGCTCGGCCAAACTGAGCAATCGAGAGAGAAGGGCCTTGGTCAGGGAGGTGACCAAGAACCCAATGGTCACTCTGACAGAGCTGCAGAGTTCCTCTGTGGAGATGGGAGAACCTTGCAGAAGGTCAACCATCTCTGCAGCACTCCACCAATTAGGCCTTTATGGTAGTGACCAGTAAAAGGCACATGACAACCCACTTGGGAGTTTGCCAAAAGGACTCTGAACATGAGAAACAAGATTATCTTGTCTGATGAAACCAAGATTGAACTCCTTGGGGATGTTTTTGACGGGGCAAGGACTGGGAGACTAGTCAAGAGCTAGGGACAGATGAACGGAGCAAAGTACAGATAGATCCTTGATGAAAACCCCAGTCTGAGGTCCTGAGCACTCTGGAGCAGGTTAAGGTTCACCTTCCAACAGGACAACAACCCTAAGCACACAGCCAAGACAACGCAGGAGTGGCTTCGGGACAAGTCTCTGAATGTCCTTGAGTGGCCCAACCAGAGCCCGGACTTAAACCCGGTCAAACATCTCATGAGACCTGAAAATAGCTGTGTCGCGACGCTCCCCATCTAACATGACAGAGCTTGAGAGCATCTGCAGAGAAGAATGGAAGAAACTCCCCAAATACAGGTGTGTTAAGCTTGTAGCGTCATATCCAAGAACACCCGAGGCTGTAATTGCTGCCAAAGGTGCTTCAACAAAGTACTGAGTAGAGGGTCTGAATACTTATGTACAGTTGAAGTTGGAAGTTTACATACACCTTAGCCAAATACATTTAAACTCAATTTTTCACAATTCCTGACATTTAATCTTAGTAAAAATACCCTGTTCTAGGTCAGTTAGGATCACCACTTTATTTTAAGAATGTGACATGTCAGAAAAATAGAGGGAATGATTTATTTCAGCTTTAATTTCCTTCATCACATTCCCAGTGGGTCAGAAGTTACACTCAATTAGTATTTGGTAGCATTGCCTTTAAATTGTTTAACTTGGGTCAAACATTATGGGTAGCCTTTCACAAGCAATAAGTTGGGGGACTTTTGGCCCATTCCTCCTAACAGAGCTGGTGTAACTGAGTCAGGTCTGGAGGCCTCCTTGCTCGCACACGCTGTTTCAGTTCTACCCACACATTTTCTGTAGGATTGAGGTCTTTGTGATGGCCACTCCAATACCTTGACTTTGTTGTCCTTAAGCCATTTTGCCACAACTTTGGAAGTATGCTTTGGGTCATTGTTCATTTGGAAGACCCATTTGCAACCAAGCTTTGACTTCCTGACTGATGTCTTGAGATGTTGCTTCAATATATCCACATATTTTCTCTTCCTCATGATGCCATCTATTTTGTGAAGTGCACCAGTCCCTCATGCAGCAAAGCACCCCCACAACATGATGCTGCCACCCCCGTGCTTTACGGTTGGGATGGTGTTCTTCGGCTTGCAAGCCTCCCCCTTGTTCCTCCAAACATAATGATGGTCATTATGGCCAAACAGTTCTATTTTTGTTTCATCAGACCAGGAGACATTTCTCCTAAAAGTACGATCTTTGTCCCTATGTGCAATTGCAAACCGTAGTCTTTTTTACGGCGGTTTTGGAGCAGTGGCTTCTTCCTTGCTGAGCGGCCTTTCAGGTTATGTCGATATAGGACTGGTTTTACTGTGGATATAGATACCTTTGTACCATCTTCACAAGGTCCTTTGCTGTTGTTCTGGGATTGATTTGCACCTTTCACACCAACGTATGTTACGTGGTCTCATGGTGTTTATACTTACGTACTATTGTTTGTACAGATGAACGTGGTACCTTCAGGCGTTTTCTGAGGTCTTGGCTGATTTCTTTTGATTTTCCCATGATGTCAAGCAAAGAGGCACTGAGTTTGAAGGTAGGCCTTTAGATATTTCCACAGGTACACCTCTAATTGACTCAAATTATGTCAATTAGCCTATCAGAAGCTTCTAAAGCCACGACATCATTTTCTAGAATTTTCCAAGCTGTTTAAAGGCACAGTCAACTTAGTGTATTGTATGTAAACTTCTGACCCACTGGAATTGTGATTACAGTGAATTATAAGTGAAATAATATGAAAAATTATGCACAAAGTAGATGTCCTAACCGACTTGCCAAAACTATAGTTTGTTAACAAGAAATTGGTGGTGGTTGAAAAACTAGTTTTAATGACTCCAACCTAAGTATATGTAAACGTCCGACTTCAACTGTATATGTGATACTTACAATGTGGGGTCTGAATACTTTCCGAATGCACTCTAGGTACTTCACTGCTTCAGAACAATACTGTCATAGCTCAACCAGTCATGGAATGGTTTAATAACTTGGAATGGCTAGGATTGATAAGATTTAAATCATGTCAGGGTTCGTGTTGGATCATTAAAGCTAGCCTGATGGACCAAACATCTAGTTCAGTGATCCAAAATCCTGCTCATTGAGAGCTGTAGTACTGTAGATTTTTGTCCCAGATTAGCATCATCCCACAATCGCTGAATCATGTGTGCTGTGGCTCATCACGAACAGGGTTTGAGGATGTTTGGCCTAGCCTGTCCTTTGACACAGCTGCCGTCGGTTAGCCGACCCGCGCGGTGAACTTACCGGCAATGTTGCTGTCCGTCTCGTCCATCTGCAGGCTGGTGACGCTGGAGTTGTCCATGCGCAGCTGCAGGTCGTTGAGCTTCTCCCTCAGCTGCTCGATGTCACTCTCCTTGCTGTCCAACTGCATCTGCAGCTCATTGCGGTACGTGCACTCCTCGGACAGTTGCTGTTGTAGAAGAAGAGAGGCAAACAATGAATATGCCGTCACTTTAGGGAAGATCAGAAGCACCGTCAAGGAGAAATGTAGCACTGCCTTTCACTATTGACTTTTAGCTTTGTTCTAAATTAGGAATGTATTTTACTAAATCTTCCTAACTGTCCAATTACCTCACTCTTTTACCTAAAAGGGTGCTTTTTTTGTCCTATTTTAAAGCATACTATTAATTAAAAGGTTCCCATGATCATTGTCAGATTAATTGACTGATAATGTGTTACTGACCGCCTGCATCTCACTGAGCTCCTTCTGGTTCTTAATGGCCATGTGGTTGAACTTGTCCTTCTCCTGTTTGAGCTCAAGCTGCAGCTTGCGGTTCTCCTTCTCCTTCTTCCTCAGGTCGGTCGTGTTGCCCTTCTTCTTGGTGTCCAGCTTCATATCCTTCCTGTTCATGATCTCTGCCAGCTTGTTCACCGCCTGGAGAGACACGGTTGAGGATTGGGATCAAATAGGGTAACCAGTTCAGGTAAGGTTGAGGTTTAACAAATTGGGGCAACTGGTTGAAGTGTTTGGATGTAAATAAGGAGCTCATAACTATTGATGTAGCGTTCTGTAATGTAAATTGCAGTGTAAGGTTGAAGTGTCTTCACCTGAGTCTTGAGCGTGCGCTCTGTGCTGAGAACCTTCTCGTAGTTGGCCTTGATTGTGTTTGTAATCTCCTCTTTCTGGGAGGCATACTCTGCAGGAGAAGGGTACAGCCTGAGGAAACTAGACAGTCCTACAGGGATCTAACTGACCCATCGCGGACATATAAGGGCCTATGTTGACCTTACCCATAGACTTAGAATATAGTAATTAGACCAAATTATGAAAATTGAGTCTTGGCGCTACCTTCCTCCTGAATGCAAAGCTTATTGTTCAGCTCGGCCTTCTCCTTGCTGAGGTTCTCCACATCTTTGGTCAGGGTTTTGTTGGAATCCTCAAGCTGGGGAGAGATGCATTCAGAGGTTTAAATGTAGGTGTTCTACAGCTGCCTGAGACACACAAAAACAATAATTAAATATCCCAATATTGAAAGTATACCAAGCTGTTGTTTCCTCTGGGTAGATACATTTTCCCTGACATTCATTTACAATCCAGGAGAGCGGTGTGTATTGAGGCACGCTGTAACTGACCCGTGCGATGGTGGCATCCTTCTCGGTGCCCTCCTGCTTGTGTCTGGCCATGGCCTTCTTGTTCTCCTGGCTCAGCTCAAAGTATTGCTCCTCCTGGAGCGCCCTGGCCAGCTGCTCCGACTCCGCCTTGGTCACTGTCAGATCCAGCTGGGCCAACAGGGAGTCCCTGGTGGGAGGGAGGATGGACACATGGTTTAAAATGGAATAATAAATCACTCTGCGTGGAGATTTGAAAGTAGAGTGGTGGAAAAAAAGATGCACCCCATATTTGAAGTACAACGTCTGACTACAATACACATTCTTGCTACATTGACAAATGCCTGATTTTTAAAAGGTTTCCATTTTCTGATTTGTTACCTTTCGCTGTGCAGCTCCTGCACCTTCTTGTGAGCTTCCTGGACCTGCCGGTTCCTCTCCTCAATATCCTCTTTCAGTTCCTTCACCTGAGTTTTATAAAGCGTCTGGGGGGATAGAGAGAGGAGATATGGCAATTAAGTTAGCCACTGAGACAGTTTATCGGAGAGTGGGGTAGATGGGTCCTACTCACTGAAAAATACTGTTCGGCCTCAAGCTGGTCCTGAAGTTCCCTCATCTGTCCCTCGTTGCCCCTGTACTGCCTGGAAGACAGACACACAAACCACATGATTAACATATTGGAGTTTCAAAACAACCAAATCAGTGTTGAAAGGGAATTTCAGATAAAATCATCAAGAAGCTATCAAACTTTTCAGCCACAAAACGTGTGTATAGATTATGAACCTAATGACACTGTACTATCCAGTATGTGCCAGGGCTGTAATTAGCTGGGGAATACCACCACCTCTCCTTGCAGAGCTCCGTAGGCAGAAACCTACAGAGAGCACTGCAGCCGGATTAACAGTCCAGTCAGTCTGGTCTGGTGGGAGGAGCTGGACTGCAGGCTAATCCTTAATCTTGTGGTGTAAACATTGTCAGAGGGCAGCTTTACCACAGTTACCCCCTAAGCTGGAATAAGAGCCTTTTTACTGTAATAACAACCAATTTTAGGGCCATTTAACGTCTTGACTCCCAAAGCAGTATTAGCTAGCTGCAGGAAGGAAAAACGTCAAGCTAAAGACTATTACAGAATATTAGACTTTCAGAATAGAGTTGAGCTAATGAAGGCCGATAAGTGTGGCTGACAGGTGTTGCACTCATTTGGAAGGGAGGTAACATGCATTGAGACAATGCTCAATGTGGGCCTGTTGAGAATCCAGCTAGAAGTTACCCACAGATCTAGGATCAGATCACCCAACCCCCATCCCAACTATAATAAACATTAGGGGGATGAAAAGATCTCTGACCCTTGTATAAGGAACAACCTGGAGATTCAACTCGACATACTCTATTATTTGGGGTAAGTCAAACTGTGGTGGGCTGTGACGACATGTGACTAGTTTGGAGGGTATTCTCACTTAGTGAGCTGTGCGAGCTGGAACTCGAGCGACCGTTTGCTCTCTAGTGCCGTGTTGATCTCCTGCTTCAGCTGCTTCTCCGAGCTCTTAAGCCGGTCGGTCTCCTGCGAGCGGCACTTCAGCTCGTTCTGGGCCAGCAGCCTTTTACTGGACTCCTGCTCCAGCTGCATCCGTAGACCTTTCACCTGAGAGGAAAGGGGGAGGGAACCCCATGTGTTAGGACACAAAAGAAACAGTATGTCCTAACTACACAGGTTATACCAGGAGATTTCGTCTTGGGTTAAAAAATACAAAATAAAATCGCCAACGTTTACAGTGGGCCTGAATCCTAACTACTGTGAAATTTGCCATTAGTAACAATTCATGACTGACGTCTGATAAGTCTGACGGTTGAACGAGAGATGCAAAGTTGAAGGTTGTAAGCACGTGACCGTGGGCATCCACCCCAGACAGTACGAGTTAACATCCGGTGGTGCTCACCTCGTCCTCCAGCCTCTCCTTCTGCTTCATCAGCTGCTCCATCTTCTGCACGGACTGCTTGAGGTCAAACTCCAGCATGGAGCACTGCTTCTCCACCTCCACCACCCTGCTCTCCGCTCGCATCCTCGCCCCGCTCTCCTCCGACACCTTCTGCTGCACCGCTGGAGGGAAGAAAGGTGTGGCACAACTATCCATCCATTATTCTATGGAGGATCTCACCGACAGATTGAATAGGACATTTGTGCTCAGTCATTTCAAATAAACTACATCGAAAAGGTCAGGACTGAAACAACTGCTAGAAGACAAGGAAATGTTGCTTCAAACAGTGCTAGTCTCAGTCATTTCTGTTTTTGGAAGGTGGGATGTGGTCCAGCTTTTAATTCGTAGGGGGGTAAAGTCTCGACATGCCACATGGAGGGGAGCGGAGTACATTCCCTGAATTCCGCCCCTATCCATCCAGTGCCCCCTGGGTATGAGTGGTGTAGGTGGGGGGGGGGGGGAGAAAATGACAGACAGACAGAAAAAGGAGACAAATGGTAGTGGTGGGGAGGGTGTGCTCCAACACAGGCTCAGAAATACCATGCATGGCAGCTGACTTGGCCTCTTCAATGGACTCGTATTTGTCAGTGAGCTGGGCCCGTGTCACTCTGTGTTCTGTGTGTTCCTGGTCCAAACGCTGCTGCAGAGTCTTCAGCTTGTAGTTCAGGTCAATCTCCAGGTTGTTCTTCTCCTGTTGGGAGACAACACTGAATTACATAACGAATACCTAGAATGGACATTTGCATACTAGCAGCGTGTCCATCTTGATCAGGAAAACATTCATTCTGCTGATCTTTATGGGAGAGACACTGGGAATAAGGGGACTAAAATACCAGTTAGATGTACATTCGGTTATCCCACCGTAAGATGTTTTTATTCGTCTAAATGTTTGATTTACTTTAAAATGGAAAAGAAAATAGCTAATAAGGAGCACAGCTGTTTTATTTTTTATACTTCGATTTGGACCCCTACTGACAGTAGGTGGACTTCACAAGTAACTGGATATCAACGGCAGGTTTTGTGTTCGCATTAGAAAGCATAGTATGGGTTTGTATGTGACGTGTGGAGAGACTTGGAGGGCACAAACCTTCTCCAGGTTGTTTCTCCTCTCCTGGGCCTGCTTGCGTTCCGCCTCCACTTTGGACAGGCTGAGTTCCAAGTTCTTATTGTCCTCCTGAAAACCAGTCATCCGCACTACAGACGCACAGAGAGTCACCATCAAAACAGTGGTTCGTGCGACGTGCTAAACGCACCATATCTGTACTAATTCTCTACAAAAGTCTGGACTGTAAGGACACTGGACAATAAAGTATTATTTTTCTAGTCAATGTGGACTTCTGTACCACTTCAAATTCAGTCTGAATTAAGAGCAATATTTCAACACAATCCCTCAGATATATTCACCCCCAAGCCTCTCCTACTGTACAAAGCGTTCTGTAGGCATTTGGGCAGTGCCTGGGCATGTCTAATGTGATGAATGAGAATGGTTAGAACTGGAGCTTATAATCCCCAGCTGTCTCTTAAATAGCGAGTGAGTTCACTTCAGATCATTTGAAGTTAGTTGAACAGCTAAGTAAGAGTGACTGAGGTATTACTGTAAAGCAAACTTAAAATGGGTGTAGGCAATCACATTCATCCATTCTAGTTCTAACACATGCAAGTCAGACGCCTCTTATTTACTCAAACACAGAGTCATGTCATAGTCACATTTACTCATAGAACAATGAGTACAGTCTTTGGGCCCCGAGTGTCCAAAATCGCCACCCTTTTCCTTGTCTGGTGCACTCCCCTACATAGATTTAAGAGCCTTTGATTGGTGTAAGAGACCGTGCTTAGCTGAGTGCTTAGCTATGTATTTGTTGTTGTATGTATAGACCGTAGGAAGAGTAGCTTTCAGCTAATGGGGATCAGAATAAAGATTAGTGTGCACACTTTAGGGAGAAGTGTGGAGATTTGGGATGGAGCCAAAAGGTACCTTGCAGCTCGTGGATCTCCTCTGATCCCTGGCTGTAGCACCTCCTTTCAGAGTCCAGGGTGCTCTGCAGCTGCAGCAGCTCCTTCTCTAGCTGGGCCCTCCCCCCGTCAGACGAACGGCTCTTCTCCTGCAGCTCGCGGTTCAGCCCCTCCAGCTGGCTAATGGACTTGGCCATCTCTGTGTGGCTCTTCCTCAGCCGCGCTGCCGTGTCCGACTCTGCCCGCAGCAGGTCGTTGGCCTCCTCCAGCTGTCAGTCAAGGAAACGGACATTGGGAAAGCTCAGAGTCAATATTACTTCCCGACACAGACGATCCGCTCAGTTGCTGCAGAACGTTTGATTGAGACAGTTGGGTTTCTTAACCAACATGTGGGAGGACGTCTAATGTTGTGAATGGAATGATATTCATTCATACGCTTCTAGTAATACCTAATAGGCCAAGACTACTTCTGCTCTCTGAAAGGTCTATACCAGTCCAGTCTGAGGCCTTGTTTCCTCAGTGTCTTTCACTTTGCTCTATGAAAATAAAAAGTGACTTCAATTTGCTGATAAACATCAATGCATGTAATGCAACAAAGCTGATGACACCGGGTCAGATATTGTTCATCCTTGTCATGGTTAAGGTTCTGTTTTAGAGTGGAGTAATCTGATCCTTGATCTGTGGTTAAAACCTGGCTTGCCCTCTCCTTGACCCGTCTCACACATCCCTCAAAACTAACATCCCTCACACATCCCCTTCACTGTCTGTACCGTTGACCCAGATTCTGACCTTTGACAGACATTCTGACTCTTTGATTGGATGAGCCGACTACTACATTGACACAGACCTCAAACAACCCCCTCACAACTACAATGACCCCTGTGCTGTGTAGATGGTAATCAAAGAGAGCAGTGTGTGATACTGTACCTGATTTTGCAACTGTAGGATCTTGTCATTCGAGGCCTGTGAGTTTTGGCAGATTTTCCTCATGTCCTCAAGCTGCTCCTTCAGAGTGGACACTGAGATGAGAGAGAGTAAGAGGAGTCAATCAAAGATTAAGTAAATCTTCACACACAAACGTCCCTTTCAAAACATGACGCTACACTAAACTGACTATCAAGAAAGTTTTTTTGTGCATGGGACCTGCTCACGCGTTGCATTTAAAGTGCTTCGTTTATGGTATCGGATCTGGTTGTGCTTGAACTCACATCGAGCCACTGGTCCCAGTTAATGGGAGGATCTCAGATGGTGTGTGTCTGGGTTAAGACCGCTAGTCAGAGGTTAGCAGACAACCAGCGGGTCAAGCAGCTCTAGTCTTGCTCGGCCAGGGTGAGTAGTAATCCAGTTGGGACAAACATCTGTTCGGGCCAGATCAAGGCTACGACCTAAATGGCGCCCTATTCCCTACGGGCCCCGGTCAAACGTAGTCCACTTTATATGGAACAGGGTGCCATTTTGGGACGCTCCCTAACATCAGGGAGGAGAGGGATGCTACAAAAATATATATGCATTGTCACATACACCGGACGGGTGCAGTGAAATGTGTCGTTTTACAGGGTCAGCCATAGTAGTACGGCGCCCCTGGAGAAAATGAGGGTTAAATGCCTTGCTCAAGAGCACCTTAACAGATTTTTAACCTTGCCGGCTCGGGTATTCGAACCAGCGACCTTTCGGTTACCGGCCCAACGCGCTAACCACTACAGCCCTGGGGAGAGATCTCATCATGGATTATACTGTAGCATTAACCCTGTACAAACCCTGTCAATATAATGGCCAAACCACTTGTATACATTCTGCTTTAAGAACATGTAAAGTACTGTAATACTGTACATGCCTATGATCATATTTGTTAATAATCAGTGTTAAAAACACATGTTATAGACACGATTATAAACAGAGGTTTGGACTAAAACGGGGAGATTGAAAAGAGATTAAATGATCGGGTGAATGAGAGAGGACAAAAACGATCCTTACCCTCGTTCTCCAAGTTGCGTCTCTTCTCGGCCTCCTGGTCGGCCTTTCTTTGGTACTCGGTGGCTCGGTGCTGGGTCATCATCTTGTCTTTCTCCAGCAGGGACATGCTGGCCTCTACACCCTTCCTCACGTTGCCCTGGGAGGGGAGGGAGGACAGGAGTAAGTCCTCAAAGTACAGAGCATTTAGGCCCTATATTATGTGTTGTTTTTTTAAACCCATTTTGCAGACTACTGTAGATCGTTATTATCCATTCGCCTTCATATGTTGCAGAATCCGAGATATTCACTCACCTCCTCGTCCAGCTCTTTCATGATCTTGTCAAGCTTTGTGTTCGAGATCCTAAAGACAGACACAGAGTTGCACTTTAAATTGCTTTGCTTGGTCTTCTAAAACAGGAACTACTTGAGATCAAGAGCATTCTTCTTTAAAAAGACATACGGGTTGTTTTCTTCCTCAAAACCAGCATTGTGTATTTGTTTAGCTTGAGATGGAACTTATTGGAACTGATTGACAGGTTGTATACCTGCACTTCTGCTCCATTTCGTCCTTCAGCTGCATCTCACTGTGGAGTTGTTCTTCTAGCTGGTAGATCCTCTTCTGCAGGTTCTCCAGCTGAACAATAAACAACGTATAATACGTTAAACAGATACTCTGGGGGGGAAAAGCGTCTTCTAAATGACTTAAATGTCAATAAACTAGGGTAATGACGCAAATGCACATGGCAGAAGTAGACCGCTTTAATCCGGTGGTTTGGAGTAATGGCAACAGTGAGAAAGAAGTCCTATTTCCGCCATGTCTAGAACTGATTCTGATACCAAAAGGTTTTCTGGTGAGTGTTTTGTATTGATCTGTGTCAGGTCCTGTGGAAATTGCTAGGTGCGCGCCTGTAATAGCCATTTTAAGGTCGGAGAAATAGCAGCAGTAGCTCCATGCACCATTATAACATTCACATTTTATTGAATTAACACTTTTCAAATGTGATTGTATGTCCTTGTAGGTAACAATGTCTCAAGGATAATTTAGACAAAGCTTTTTCCATTGTTAAAATAGGCCTACACTTATTTATATTTTTTTTATTCATGAACTCACCCAAGTAATCTAATACTAACATCCGTTCGGACATTCAATTAATCGTGTCCATCCCAATAACAAACTTGCCGTCTTTTTTTTGTCTACGCAGAAAGAGTAACGCAACTCCAGTGTCTCGTTTTAATATCCAAGTGAGTACTCACATGGCTCTTATCTTCCTTAGTGGAGCTGCTGCGTTTGTCAACACTCTTGGTGCTGGAGCTCCGGGAAAACCTGGAGAATAGACCACAACAGGACGATCAGATCTCATCAGAGGAAACAATAGGACCACACTTCCCTGACCTGAGCCACGGATGACCTGACCACACCGTGAAAACACATCCCTATGGGTCAAACATGTGGTGGTTGTTATCTAGGTCAGGTTACCTAGCCTGCAGTTTGAGACGTGTACATGTCTAACAAGCTCTGGGTGATTTATACAGGTTGCATTGTATTTCTGTGGCGGTATAAAAAATGGCTAATGGCTCTAGCACAGGGGTGTCAAACTAATTTGGTCCCGCTGGCCGCATTCGTTCTCCACCGAGGTCCGGAGGGCCGCACTTAAAATTGGTTATATTTCCTCGCTCTCTAAGTTGGCAATAAATAGTCCCATATCCATGGCTTTTAGAATTTCCAACGCTTCCTGATAGTCTACCATTCGTTTCGATGACTGTTAGCAAGCTGGACAGAGTGAAGAGACTATAAAAGTAGGTCCATTATAATTCCCCAAAGCTTGTTTTACTCAAACCGCCCGCGCGCCGGAATGAATGTGTTCGCGGGCCGGAACCGGCCCACTGGCCGTATGTTTGACACCCCTGTTCTATTAGGTGCAGCCTAGAATGTGATGACTGTAGTTGACATTAGACAAACTGATGATTGCTACAGTAGGTGCAGCCTGACTATTTCGACTGTGGTTAGGGCCTTGATGTTTTTCCTGACCAACTGAGCTGACCAGGAAAAGCCTAGGTGAAGCCTGGCTAAGCAGACAGTGCAAATACATACTCTGGACTCCATTTTGGACTAAAAATCGATGGAAATTCTCCAGGAAAAGGGCCTTATGAGCATTACTGATGACTGCTGTAGTAGTTCGAAGCCTGACTATGCAGAGTAAGACTTACTGATGACTGCTATAGTAGGTGAAGCCCACAAAGGGCAGCTGGTTGCCCACGAAGGCCTTTGGTATGGGGAAGGTCTCCTCGTCTCCCCGGTCCGCTTCGATCTCGTCAAAGTTACTGGTGTCGATGTCGCTGCTCAGCTCAGGCACCACCGGGGCTGCCGCTGGAAACACGGATGGACAGAAGGTGGAGGAAAGAAGAGAGAAACATGACTCACTGCAGATGGAGAAGTATTCTACTAGTTTTCTATGACTTGAGAGCATGTTGTAGAGGAAATGTCAGTCCTAAACTGAGGCATGTACTATACTTCTAAAACTGGCTTTTGGTGCAAGAAGCAGCCTTTACATCTCTCATCTCGGCTTATGACAATCTTCTACTGTCAAATAAGTCAGTCTATCTCCCCCATTATATTATATAAACAGTGTCTTGTCAATCTAGCCTACATTTGGACGCAGGCTAGATTGCTTTGAGATCAAATGCATCAACTATTAAAACACCAGCATTCAGTCTAACAGTCAACACAGTACAACGTATTAGCTAGGACAGCTGGTGCCATGGCAGGGCAGGCCAGAGCAGGGCCGGGGACAGTGTGGCCAGGCCAGAGCAGGGCCGGGGACAGTGTGGCCAGGCCAGAGCAGGGCCGGGGACAGTGTGGCCAGGCCAGAGCAGGGCCGGGGACAGTGTGGCCAGGCCAGAGCAGGGCCGGGGACAGTGTGGCCAGGCCAGAGCAGGGCCGGGGACAGTGTGGCCAGGCCAGAGCAGGGCCGGGGACAGTGTGGCCAGGCCAGAGCAGGGCCGGGGACAGTGTGGCCAGGCCAGAGCAGGGCCGGGGACAGTGTGGCCAGGCCAGAGCAGGGCCGGGGACAGTGTGGCCAGGCCAGAGCAGGGCCGGGGACAGTGTGGCCAGGCCAGAGCAGGGCCGGGGACAGTGTGGCCAGGCCAGAGCAGGGCCGGGGACAGTGTGGCCAGGCCAGAGCAGGGCCGGGGACAGTGTGGCCAGGCCAGAGCAGGGCCGGGGACAGTGTGGCCAAGCCAAAGCGCTGACCGCAGCACTTCAGATTACTTCATGAAGAGCCAGGGGTCACTTTCACGCAGAATTTCATGCAGAAACTTAATCTGTGTTGCATGCTGAAAACTCAGGTACTGACCATGACGTTCAATTTCAAGTTCCAACTTTTTATATTTAAATAGAAACCGCTGCAAATATCTGAAAAGTCTCATCCGTCCTCCCAACCTCTCGCTGACAACCACTCTCTCTGCGGGGAGGGTGTACGCGGCGGGTGTCTCTGTCAATGGAATTTGAAACGTGTTCCCAGCACACGCTCAGCTGCTTTCTGTGGTCCTCCCCATGTCCAGTGTTCCCGCTGAAAGGGGATGCAGCTCCCAGAACCCACAGACACTAATGACAATTTCAAATGGGGTCACCGTAGTCACGAAATTTTTACTTTGATAAGGCTCTAGTACAGGGGTGTCAAAGTAATTTTTGACCAGGCTGCCGAAAGGAGAAAATAGGGAGAAACGGAGGGAGGGAAATGAAGAAGTAAGATAGGCAGCATGTGCACATTGAAAACGTTTGCCATGTTGACGTTTTCACACTACTTTGTTTGCTCGAGTTGGAACCAGTGTTTGATTAGCCCATTTTCGTGAGTGTGTCAACACGTTTTATCTAATTAGTCCTTTTGGAAGTATTTCTTGGTAGTATTCCTTCTCATAATTTTTGTCATCGTTGTTGAGCTCCCCTCCTTTCCTTTGTTTGCTGAAGCGCGAAGGCCCACCTGAACTCTGGGCTACAAGTATATTATGGCTATAATATCATTCAGATTCTTGATTATAATGGCATGATAGGGTAAAGAAAAGTACGTTTTCACATTCTCTTGAACTGACCTGTATTTTCCTGCATTCTAGAACACCGAGAGGACCCATGTATATATATTTGTCTGTTTGTTTAATTAGAACGCAGGTGAAATCTATTAAAACGCAGCTTTTTAGTTGGTCTGCGTTTTGAAAATGCAGACTTTTGAAAGCTCAAGCGACCCTGAGAGATGCTACAGCCACTCGATTTACATTTAGCCTCCCGTCTCTAATCTCTCTGTTGTAGCCGGAGACCACATGAATACCAACGCCAGGCTCCTGTTCAGTGGGGTACAACGCAGCAAAAACGATTTGAAACAGAAAAACCAAAATGAGCCTTTCTTATTGGACAAGTTTAGGTAGTACCTCCCAGTTTCAAAATGTTTTTCTACCTACTGGACACGACCGAGAAAAGCTTTCCTCCCCATTCTCACCCGCAAATCAACCATCTAGGTTCACACAATGAAATCGTGGAATTCAGTGGTTGTGATATTGAATGAAATGAATGGTTCTTATTCTGAAATTTCCTGTGACTGTCTTTAGTAGGTCAATAGTAAAACATGTATTAATAGCATGTCTGGCTATCTGTAACATTTGTCAACAGAACAATACAGAATGAAGGGGAGGGGCGTTACAAAGGAAGCATGAAACCTGAACAGAACTCACTATCTCGGATGTTCTCCCATGTCCACTGGTCGTTCTTGAAGAAAGGATGTCTCTTGATCTCATCCACACCGTTGCGACCCAGTCTTACCTCCCTGGTGACAAATTAAACACAGGAACATAGAATGTACAGTTTAGCGACTCTGCAATCCACCGATAAAGTCCATTATTAATCAAAGTCTATGGCTTTGCATCTAACAGTCTCTGAGCACAACCCAGTGAAAGCATTTAGACATGATTGACAGCTCTTCAAAAGATCACTGCTCGATGTTTAAGTAATTACTCAAAGACTTAAGTCTAATCCAATCAATGAGTTCATAACACTATTCCCTTTCTAGCTATTTGTTCACACCGAAAATCATTGGTGAAACAAGACAGAGGGATAGTGCGAGATTGGGTAAATAGATAAAGGGCTTAATTGACACAGTCAGATGAACTTCTGGATACAATTGTGTTGTCGGTGTGCAGCTTGATGTGTTAGCGCAATGCTAGCTGGTCCCATAGACTTCGTCATTGCGCTAACTAGTTAGCAATTGCGTGCAAAACTACCGTTAACTTCCTTCAACGAGTTAAGCTGACTGGGCAGGTAGATAAATCTGGCACTATCCCTTTCAGACTATAACATCTCGTTCTAAGTCGGGCCCCTCTGAACCACCATCATCATCCTCACCTGTCAGTCAGGAAGGCACAGATAAGGTTTTTGGCATCCTTGGAGATGTCGCTGTCATCAGGGAAGGTCAGGGCGTTCTTGTGGTTCATGATCTTACTGTACGTCCCCACCAACGAGTCAGCGTAGAACGGTGTGTCACCTATACAAAACCACAGGCATTGGGGTTAGCTAGCGCAGTACATTCGGAAAGTATTCTGACCCCTTTTCTTTTTTGTTAAACTCATTCTAAAAATTATCAAATTGTTTTTCCTCAATCTACACACCCCATAATGACAAAGCAGAAACAGGTTTTGAAAATGTTGCACATTTATTACAAACAAAAAACAGAAATACCTTATTTACCTAAGTACTCAGACCTTTTGCTATGAGACTCGAAATTGAGCTCAGGTGCATCCTGTTTCCATTCATCATGCTTGAGTTGTTTCTACAACTTGATTGTCCACCTGTGATAAACTCAACTGATTGGACATGATTTGCAAAGGCACACACTTGTCTATATAAGATCCCACAGTTGACAGTGCATGTCAGAACAAAAACCAAGCCATGAGGTCGAAGGAATTGACCGTAGTGCTCCGAGAGAGGATTATGTCGAGGCACAGATCTGGGGAAGGGTACCAACAAATATCTGCAGTACTGAAGGTCCCCAAGAACACAGTGGCCTCCATCATTCTTACATGGAAGAAGTTTGGAACCACCAAGAGCAGGCCGCTCGGCCAAACTGAGCAATCGTGGGAGAAGGGCCTGGTCACGCTGACAGAGCTCCAGAATTACTCTGTGGAGATAGGAGAACCTTCCAGAAGGACAACCATCTCTGCAGCACTCCACCAATCAGGGCTTTATGGTAGAGGGCTAGACAGAAGCTAGCCCTCAGTAAAAAGGCACATGACAGCCCGCTTGGAGTTTCCCAAAAGGCACCTAAAGTACTCTCGGACCACGAGAAACAAGATTCTCTGGATGCTAAGTGTCACATCTGGTGGAAACCTGGCACCATCCCTATGGTGACAGCATCATGCTGTGGGGAAGTTTTTCAGCGGCAGAGACTGGGAGACTAGCCAGGATCGAGGGAAAGATGAACGGAGCAAAGTACAGAGAGATCCTTGATGAAAACCTGCTCCAGAGCACTCAGGACTTCAGACTGGGGCGAAGGTTCACCTTCCAACAGGACAACGACCCTAAGCACAAGGTCAGGAGTGGCTTCGGAACATGTCTCTTGTCCCAAACCCGATCGAACATATAAGGAGACCTGAAAATAGCTGTGCAGTAACACTCCCCATTCAACCTGACAGAGTTTGAGTGGATCGGCAGAGTAGAATGGGGGAAAATTCTCAAATAGAGGTGTGCCAAGCTTGTAGCGTCATACCCAAGAAGACTCAATGCTGTAATCGCTGCCAAAGGTGCTTCAACAAAGTATTGAGTAAAATAACTAAATACTTAGGTAAATGTATTATTTCAGTTGTTTATTATTAATACATTTGCAAAAAATTCTAAAAACCTGTATTTACTCTGTCATTATTGGGTATTGTGTAGATTGAGAGGGGTAAAAACAATTTAATCAATTTTAGAATAAGACATTAACGTAACAAAATGTGGAAAATGTCAAGAGGTCTGAATACTTCACGAATGCACTGTATATACAGACAGATTTTCAATGGTTCACAATGGTGCTTTGCTAACCCTAACTTTACGTCTACCTTTCACCTTAACCAATTTTGATCCATATGCCGAACCATAATCTTTGGATCTGCAGGTTAAATATCTTATCCACTCCTTTTTGGTTACTGGAATGTCTACAATAAGTTCCGACAAAACCATCACAAATAAACATACTGAAAAAGCACAAGCGATAAACAAAAACACTGGAAGTCCGGGGTCATTCCAGAGATCTAGATAGTTTGTGTGTATGCATTGATATGTAGGCTACGTGTGCCTTTTTTGTTGTTGTTATATATGTAGTTCTGTCCTTGAGCTGTTCTTGTCTATTGATGTTCTGTATTGTCATGTTTTGCGTGGACCTCAGGAAAATTTGCGCTGCTTTTGCAACAGCTAATGTGGATCCTAATTAGCCACTGGTGATTGCAACCAGCGGCTAATGTGAAAACACATGATAGTATTATTTTCAACTTCATCATTGTATAGTATGGATTCATGGTTTCTTTAGTGCAGGATTATACAACATGACAAAACAAGGGAAATATGTTAAGTACTAACAAGGGGAATTTGTTATGTCCTGTCTGCGAGATAATGGGAATACTCTGCTCCTGAACTACAATAGGTTCATATGATCAGTTTGTTTCCCATCGTAACAGTGTGAGAATAAGACACGTATTGCGACTCACCAACGAGCATTTCATACAGGAAGACTCCCACGGACCACCAGTCACACTCCCGGCCGTAATATCCATCTCCTCCCTGGGATTTTAGTACCTCTGGCGAAATGTAATCTGGTGTTCCCACTGCTGTGTCGCATCGTACCATACCATCCTGAAACACAGCCTCATATTAAACTGCTGTATTTATAAAGCACACCTGTGCCGCATCGTACAATGCTTTATACGATCTGCATAAAATGCATAAGCTGTCACAGTTCAAGAAAGCAAATAAATTGTAAGCCTACGTGCTGATATATAAGAGGAAAAATGGAAAGTAAATATGTTAAACTGCTAAACCGTTCTAAAGATTGATGAACCGTCACTAGGGACAGGCACGGTTAATCGATTAATTGAATATCTAAACAGATGTTAGAATTCGATTACTTCAGCGAGTACATTTTGGGGGGAAACTATGAAAAAGCTTTGTCTAAATTAAAATGATCCTTGCGATATTTTATACCGTGAAATTCTTAATTAAATAAAACTTTAAATATAGTTTTTCTAACCATACGTTGAGTTAAGGCTAAGCAACTGGCCCACCAGCCTGCCCTGACATCGATATGCTATTTCCCCCCATTTCGAATAGCAATAACAGGCACAAACCTAACCTAAACCTAACAAAACCTTAACACTCAACAGAAACCTTAGTTTCAAAATCATTTCCATCACGGATGGCAAAAATCTGACATCTCTTCGCCCTGTTGCGTAAGCTGTTTGCCATATGCATTTGCTAAATTCTGTAGTTAACCCTCGGATACCGGGTCGGATCACGCTCGGTGTACACAGACCTCGGATCTGTCTGAAAATAAGTTAAATACCGATCAGATCCTTAATTATATCTGAAGATAACCTGATGAAAATAAATATCCTCTTTAAATCACTTTTGCTATGCATGGCAGTCAGTTCAGTCAAAGCATTCTCTCCTCCGCCTGTCTGCCTCTCTCTCTCGGGCTGGCTTGAGCTCGCTATAGCAAACCTGCAACTAGTGTTGTCAAAATACCAGAATGTTGACTTCGATACCAGGTTAATTATCACGAAACTCGATACCATCACGATACTCGATACCAAAACAATACCACGGCAAAAAAAGAAGACGAATTAGCTCGTCTCAGATGGCACTTGATCCAGACCTTTTGAGTTCCATATCAATGATTTGAACATTTAGATTATTTGATGTATGCATTAATGAATCAATTATACAGTCAAACAATCATTTAGACTGTTGTTTACCAATCTAACTACATAATGGTAATCATTAATTTGAATGGTAAATCTCTAGGTTATTGATAAACTGGGTAATGTCCGATAAAATTCTCCATCATCTCTGACATATTTTGGGTTGGATCTGGTCAAAAATAAATAAAAAAGGGTCCTGTTTGTGTCGGATCGAAATTTTGCAGATCCAATTCGGTTCGGATCTCAATTTCAGGATCCGAGAAGACAAACAGTCTACTCTACAGGGTGTTGAAGTGTCAACTAACTCCTCATTTTCAGTTGTGGTGAATTGGAAGGCTAGTGCGATAGCTACCTTGTTCATTTTCATACAGGTCCCAAAGTCTGCCAACTTCAAGTGGCCCGCTTTATCTAGCAACATGTTATCAGGCTTCACGTCCCTGAAAAGACAAAAAAGACAGTAATATAACAAACCAGCAGCACTCGAACCTAAGACATGATATTATAAAACCAAAGCGTTCTCAAACCAACAACGCTACATTAAACTGCCATTTTTAAGACCCAGTCAAGAGAAAGTGCGGCTTTCTCCAATTCAGAAAGGCGAGAACTGCCACGACAGAACTGACATAGAAGTGAGACATTCAAGAGCAACCTTTACAGTGGAGGTGAAGAGAAAGAGAAGTCCAGTAAGTATACCTGTGTATGAAGCCCATGGCGTGGATCCCGTCTAGAGCCAGCACCACCTCAGCGGTGTAGAAGCGGGCCCACTTCTCGGGGACATCATAGTTGCTCATCAAGTTGACCAGGTCTCCACCGGGCATATACTCCATCACCATGTAGAGGTAACGGTCATCCTGGAACGCATAAAACAGCTGGGGGGGGGGGGGGACTAAGGGTTAGTGACCAAACATAAGTAGGAGGAATGGACAGGAAAAGAGCCAAAACTAGAAATTGCATGAATATTCTGTTACATGAAACTCAATCCCCGGGCTTCCTTGCAGATTGTTCCTAGTAGGCAAAGTGAGGACGAGACTAGGGAGTCACTATAAAAATAAACTGTGTTATTCAATTATCTATACCTGCACAACCCAGGCGCTGTTGGCAAAGGCCATGATGTCCCTCTCCTCCCAGAAGAAAGCAGAGTCCGACCTTTTGATCATTTCAAACTTGCTAAGCAGCTTCATGGCGTACACCTTCCTCGTGGCTTTGTGTCTTACCTGGGAGAGACGGGAGAACAGTCTTCTTAGGATGTATACTGGGCTTTCATACAGATGAAAACAAAGACTTAAGCCATATAATTATTTCATACGTCTGTACCAGATTTATAAAGGACAAGCAGACAGACAAATGACAGTTGATGTAATTCACTGTGGACAAATTAGCATAACCATAATGGTGATCCTCACCAACTGCACTTCTCCAAAAGCACCCCTCCCGATAACCTTGACCACCTCATAGTCCTCTGCTTTCATCCGCAGGGCCCGGATCTTACTGATGGTGTCCTTATCTGAAGAGGAGAGATGACATTAAGAGGAAACCAGTTAGAGCAGGGCAAGGGTTTATCATTAGTAACCTGGGTTGATTAGTAAGTATGACTAAAGAGGCTTTTGTCCACCGACTCAGGATGAGAATTCAGAATAGGAAAAAATGGCTCAACAGCAGATGAAAATCTGTCAGTACTCTCACTGGATATCTGAAGTACACGACATGACCAAAAGTATGCGGACACGGGCTTGTCGAACAGCTCATTCCAAAATCATGGTCATTAATATGGAGTTGGTCCCCCTTTGCTACTATAACAGCATCCACTCTTCTGGGAAGGCCTTGTACTAAACACTGCTGCGGGGACTTGTTTCCATTCAGCCACAAGAGCATTAGTGAGGTTGGGTGATTAGGCCTGGCTCGTAGTCGGTGTTCCAACTCATCCCAAAGGTGTTCGATGGGTTGGAGGTCAAGGCTCTGTGCAGGCCAGTAAAGTTCTTCCACACCGATCGACAAACCTGTATGGACCTCGCTTTGTGCACGGGGGCATTGTCATGCTGAAACAGGAAAGGGCCTTCCCCAAACTGTTGCCACAAAGTCGGAAGCACAGAATCATCTAGAATGCCACTGTATTCTGTAGAGTTAAGATTTCCCTTGACTGGAACAAATGGGCCTAGCCCGAACCATGAAAAACAGCCCCAGACATTATTCCTCCTCCACCAAACTTTACAGTTGGCACTATGCATCGGGGTAGGTAGAGTTCACCTAGCACCCGCCAAACCTAGATTATTCAGGCTGTTTGTGCGGAGCTGTCGGCTAATGTGACTGAGTCTATGCGTATAGGCTACTAGTGTGATAAAGAATATGATTGGACTACATGTCATGGGCTAGCAGTTTGGAAGAAGGAGAGCACTAGCAGTACAAGGAGTACAGAACCCCTGAAGGGAAGCATCCCATTGGCAACAAGCTCCCTCACAAAACAGCTAGTCCATTAATGTTCATGGAGGCCTCTCCAACACTTGGATGTTGAACTTATTTTTCTAATTCATGATATTTTATGTTTTTGAATAAAAAAAGTTCACAATATGCTTTATGAGTAGTTCATGACACCAGGGTGGGAACACAATGTTTTATAATGTTCACTCCAACAACAATACTGCAGCATTTTAACCAATTTCTACATTTCCTGGACTTTCGTTTTAATTTCCACACACAGAGCTGTATGATATGGTGGAAAAATAAATTGAGACGATGTGCAAGGAGTTGAGCAATCAATTCTTTTGGAGTCGACACTCCACCACTACATCCAGGCTGTATCACAACCGGCCGTGATTGGGAGTCCCATAGGGCGGCGCCCAATTGGACCAGCGTCGTCCAAGTTAGGGTTTGGCCGGGGTAGGCCGTCATTGTAAATAAGAATTTGTTCTTAACTGACTTGCCTAGTTAAATAAAGGTTACATTTTTAAAATTAAAAAGACATCATCGTCGTTAACAGTTGGAACAACGGCAGAGAAAGGCAAGCGACAGCAGCAAAGTCCTGTATGGCAATACTTTAAGAAGTTAATCGAGAAAGAAATGTTAACTTTGCCAGGTGGAATTGAGGTACAGTAATGGTAGCCCTGGTGCAACGCCATAACCATCCGAAAGGGACGCATCGTGAGACCAAACTGTTGCTCTAGCAGCGAAGCTGGAGTGTGAATCCACGTGGAATTATATTAATTTCTTATTTTAAGGGAAAACAGATTTTTTTTAAATGGCCGTTTAAACATTTTCCATTTTTCACATCCCTACTAGCTAGCCGGCTAACTAGCAGTTAGCATTAGCGGCTAACACAATTCCCTTCAGCCAGCATTTGCTAAGAAAATAAACTAGCAGACAGAAACTAGTAGTGTAATTATAGAATGCTTGTAAAAATAAAAACAGCATCGGTGTCACTAGGGATGGGCACGTTTTTCTTTTAATATACACACACTGTCACACCGGTCCCTGTTCTTACGTCACCCCTCCCCGCGGATGGGTTTTATGCCGAGGTCATTACATATTTTTTATGGCTGTTGGGCGGGTTGAATAAAGATAAACAATACCTTTAAAAATCTATAAATGTATAATTAGTGCGCAATTTATATAGTCTACATTGAGGTTTTTCTTTCATTATTTTAGGCTATCTGGTATTAGTGCATAAACCTAAACATTAGGACTTAACTGTACGCGCACCAAATTGCCTACACAGCCATTTGCCAAATAATGCTTTTGGGAACCGGCAGAAAAAGTTCATATTTATCCACGGAGGCAAAAAGGACATTGTCGAAATTCAATTCAATAAGACAAAAGCTGGGGAAGGAGAGTCAAAAATAAAGAGATGGGAGGGCCAGAAAATGTTTTGAAAAGATATGAAGTGGTAAAAGAGGATGATTGCGAGGCACTATAAAAAAATTGACAGCCACAAGAAGGGACTTCAAATAGATCTATGGCATGTCAAGGAAACCGTAGCCTACCGTTTAGATGGGTTAAATGGAAATTGAAATCTGGGCATTGACTAACCTGAATAACTTACTGTTTGTCCTCTGATAATACTAGTGCCGTGCAAATGGACATCCTTGTGTTTTGAGAGAAATGTCTAAGTTTTACAGGTGTTTCTCGATGTTTGAGCAAGAAAACTATACCGATTCGATAAATTGAATAAAATGCTGCGCTTAGCCTATATATGAAGGGCCTACATGTATCAACTTTTGTTGCAAGACCGTGTTGCAACTTCAAAATGAATGCTTTTGTTTATACGTTTTGTGGGAATGACTTGAACATCGCCATATACATCACAAAAAAAAGGTTGTGCCTATTTAATCCAACACTTGCTGTTAATAGATCGCAAAGCAGCCTACAACTGAGCTAAATGTTTGAACAAATTCCCCTTCTCATCCATAGCCTAAAAAAAGTGTCTTCACTGACATTTTCAAACTCTCCCTGTCTGAGTCTAAAACCAACATGTTTCAAGCAGACGACCATAGTCCCTGTGCCCTAGAACACTAAGGTAACCGTAGTCTGTAGCCATGAAGTGCTTTGAAAGGCTGGTCATGGCTCACATCAACACCATTATCCCAGAAACCTTAGACCCACTCCAATTTGCATACCGCACCAACAGATCCACAAATGATGCAATCTCTATTGCACTCCACATTGCCCTTTCCCAACTGGACTAAAGGAACACCTATGTGAGAATGACGTTCATTGACTACAGCTCAGCGTTCAACACCATATTGCCCTCAAAGCTCATCACTAAGCTAAGGACCATGGGACTAAACACATCCCTCTGCAACTGGATCCTGGACTTCCTTACGGGCCTCCCCCAGGTGGTAAGGGTAGGTAACAACACATCCGCCACGCTGTTCTTCAACACGGGGGTCCCTCAGGGGTGCGTGCTCAGTTCCCTCCTGTTCACCCACGGCTGCACAGCCAGGCACGACTCCAACACCATCATTAAGTTTGCCGACGACACAACAGTGGTAGGCCTGATCACCGACAATGACGAGCCTATGGGAGGTCAGAGATCTGGCCGTGTGGTGCAAGGACAGCACCCTCTCCCTCAACGTGACCAAAACAAAGGAGATGATTGTGGACTACAGGAAAAGGAGGACCGAGCACACCCCCATTCTCATCGATGGGGCTGTGGTGGAGCAGGTTGAGAGCTTCAAGTTCCTCGGTGTCCACATCACCAACAAACTAACATGGTCCAAGCACAGCAAGACAGTCGTGAAGAGGGCGCAACAAAACCTATTCCCCCTCAAGAGAGACTGAAAAGATTTGGCATGGGTCCTCAGATCCTCAAAAGAATCTACAGCTGCAACATCGAGAGCTTCCTGACTGGTTGCATCACTGCCTGGTATGGCAACTGCTCGGCCTACGCAAGGCACTACATAGGGTAGTGCGTACAGGCCAGTACATCACTGGGACCAAGCTTCCTGCCATCCAGGACCTCTATACCAGGCGGTGTCAGAGGAAGGCCCTAAAAATGGTCAAAGACTCCAGCCACCCTAGTCATAGACTGTTCTCTCTGCTACCACATGGAAAGTGGTACCGGAGCGCCAAGTCTAGGACCAAAAGGCTCCTTAACAGCTTCTATCCCCAAGCCATAAGACTCTTGAACATCTAATCAAAAGACTACCCAGAGTACTTGTATTGACCTCCCCTTTCCCTCTTTTACACTGCTGCTACTCTGTTGTTATTATCTATGTATAGTCACTTTTATAACTCTACCTACATGTACATATTACCTCGACTAACCGGTGCCCCCTGAATATAGCCTCGCTATTGTTATTTTACTGCTGCTCTTTAATTGTGACTTGTATTTCTTAACTTTTTTTTTTGTATTATATTTCTTGTTTAATGTTTTTTAACTGCATTGTTGGTTAAGGGCTTGTAAGTAAGCATTTCACTGTAAAGTCTAAACCTGTTGTATTTGACAAATAAAATGTGAAGCTGTTTAGCTCACATCTGAAGGCTGGGGGGCATTTAGGATGTCTACTGCGGATAGCTAAAATATCCTAATGATGTTGATCACACGTCCTCAATTCAAATATTATAGCGACACTATACCAAAGATGTTATCAGTGTAGCCTGAAATTGAACTGGTTGAAAAATCTTCACACTTCAAAAAACGTCATAACTGTCAATTTATATTTTTAAAAAGTAAGAATTACAGGAGGCAGTTTGGAAAAAAACTTGTTAACTAGATGAACGGACATTCTGGGGTAATAAATACATAACCAACGTTCTCTGGTAATATTAGTACCGTGTGAATAGGGCTATAGCCTTAACTCCTGCTGAATTAAGCAGTTCTTGCAGTAAATGTATACACCAAATGTAGGCAAAATTTTGACTTGGGAACAGGAGTGGATAAAAATTATTAATTTCTTTCTGCATCTTGAGAGAATGCAATGCTCCGTTAGATACGATCTGTAGAGGTGCTGTCTTCATCACAAAATATGATAGTATTTCAACCACATTCTGTTGAGCAAGGGTTTATGTAGTCTTCTAGGGCAACATATGACAAGAGAAGCTATATGTATCTAATTATAGACAAGTTGACTAACAAATAGCCTACCATAGCCTACCAAAATGTCTGAAATTATAAGCAGAAACATATCTAAATTACAAAACAAAATAATGCATCCCCTGTCCCCAAAAAATAAAATAATTAAAAAGATAAAATATTGGGTGCGGGCCTCAGATTGACACTTCATCACATATAGTCAGGCGTTTTCAGATGCGTTATTAGTAATTGCAGGCAGGAGCAGGTGAACAAACAGCTGATCTACGCACCACTACCGGCAGTTCCACTTGAGTTGTGTGATCAAGTCTCCATTGAAGTAAAAAAAAAAATGATTATAATAATTGAAAACATGTACTTCGACTATCCAGATATCATTATGTTATTCAAATACTGAAATAATTTCAAATTGCCATCACTAGTTGTCACCAACACCTCGTTGCATTTATCTGACGATGAAGAAGTGAATGGCAAAAAAGTGCTCATGAGTCCCTGGTTGAGCAACTCTCCTTGAGTGACAGGGCTTGGTGTGGGAGTGGTATGCAGCAGGAGGGGGAGAAAGATGACCAATAGCAACTGGAGTGAACTATAAAAACGGACACTACAGGCGCTGGACTGTTTCATTTTTTTGAAACATTAAAAATACCATTATAGAAAGTAAATTAAAAACCCAAACCAGTCTGTGCAAGAATACTGGTATACAGTAAAATCACCCAGCCTGAGTTGAACGTGAAAAAAGTACCAACTAGACTAATTCAACAATAGTTTGTTTCCAATACAATGAACAGTTAGTGTCTCTATGATAACAATTCTTCACAAACACAAATGACAAAAGTCCATGTGTAAAAATGCCATAGCCTCCATAAGTTCTACAGTCATAGAGGGTGTAGTGGTGAAAGGAACGCATCATGATAGACACCATGTGGGTCACCAGCCACTCATGAAAGCCCCTTTGTTGGGGACCCTGAGTGGGCTAAGCTGCAGACAGAATTATACCCGGGCCTGGACAGAGGCGAGGCAGTGACCTAAAAACAGCCTCCAATCTCTCCTGCCGCCACTGCTAAATCATTGCCGCGACTCAAAATAAAAAGTGTAAACTTAAACGACTAAAGCCAGATAAAACATATAGAAAAGATAATGGAGTGCGATATTATTTTATAATATCATCAGAACTAAAATCACCAATATAAAAACGACAGTAATGGGCCTCCTGAGTGGCGCAGCAGTCTAAGGCAATGCATCGCAGGCGTCACTACAGACCCGGGTTCAATACCGGGCTGTATTGCAGCCAGGCGCAACCCATGAAGCGGCGCACAATTGGCCCAATGTCGGCCGGGTTAGGGGAGGGTTAGGCCGGCCGGGATGTCCTTGTCCCATCGCTCTCTGGCGACTCCTGTGGCGGGCCGGGCGCATGCACGCTGACACTGTTGCCAGGTGTACGGTGTTTCCTCCGACACATTGTTTCGGTTGGCTTCCGGGTTAAGCGAACAGTGTGTCAAGAAGCAGTGTGGCTTGGCGGGGTCGTGTTTCGGAGGACGCACGGCCCTCGACCTTTGCCTCTCCCGAGTCTGTACGGGAGTTGCAGCAATGGGACAAGACTAACTACCAATTGGATATCACGAAATTGGGGAGAAAAAAATGACAATCAGGGAGAATCTAAAATGGTAATGGGGTCCCCATCGATTTTGTTGTTATGTTTGAGTCACTCAGATAGCCATGGCAATATGTGTAGAATTACAGAAAATGAGCTTTAAAAACATCATTCTCTCAACCGCGTGGCAAAATGTGTATATTTGCAGGAAATTTTCTTTGAAACAGCTAAATTGTGTCTCTGCAGCCAAGAGGAAAGCCTCTAAAAATGTTGGAGATTGCGCCATTGGCCACGCTCACCACCACCCCCCACCTACGCTAACTTAGTCACCATTGCTGAAAACATATTCTAGGGGAAACACTAAAGCACTACATGATGGAAGTCACAGATTCAAAGGAAGGATGACAAATGGGGAAAAGAGCCTCGTATGGGCTAGTTACTTACATCTATTCAAAAAGTTGTCGATGCTTTTGTTTTTCCTCAAGGCTGGAAAGTCAAGGTCGTACACCAACGCATCCAAGCCATCCTAGAGAAGAGAGAAGAGAAGCATCAATAAAATGTATAGTCTTCAAGGCCTAAGTCCACAAATAGGGCAACTAATCTACAATACTCTAACCAGCTCTTAGCTGGTCTACAGTAGAAGAAAGCTATGGCGTGTTACCTGGAGGCTATAGGCTATAAACCAGCGATATACCCAAACCTTCACAATAAGCAACCCTGCAAGCAGTAGCCCCAACCTGGCTTAGCCAACAGAGGCCAAGGTTTTCAGCAAATCAAAAGATCATATTTCTGTGCCATTTGTAGCCTAAATGGTTGCAATTTAGTTTTAACTGATTGATAGCTGATCTAATGACAGACTGAAAAGGGTTTTGTTTCACAACTTTATAGATGTTTAGGGAGTTTCAGACCATAGAAAAAAAGCATCAAGGCAGGGCTCTACAGTGGTGACCATTTTACTCGCAAATGCGGCTAAATATTTTGCTGTACGACCTGGAATTTTCATTTAGGAGCACAAACGCACCTAGAAAAAGAAAGGATTCTAGCTTCCTTATATAAAATATTTTTCATTGAGCTCTAAAATGTCTTTATGTGCGCCTACATTTTCCAATGTAAGTGCACACATTTCCTTGTAAAAAAAAAAGTCAGCGTAGAGCCCTGCAAGTCACATTAAGCTATAGAGTTAGTGCACTACACACAATCACAGCAATGGTCTGACATCAAACGCCTGACTACATTTGGTCTCCAACTAAAAAGATGGACAAAGCCTGTTCAGTCTGACTGAACAACTCATTCCCCTACAGCAAGATCTCAAATCTATGTTCATAAGAAACTAATTATAAAAATGGGCAGGTTAGCCACAAGCATTGGACTTCACACTAACAATCATTGAGATTTCACTAAACACCAGCCACTCCTTAGAAAAGCAACTGAAGAAACTGAAGAATGAGAAAGCACTACATCGGATGACATAAAACAGTGGGCTGTAATAATTGCCTGAATTTCACAGGTCAGGGAGCTCTCTTCAATGCAAACCTTTCTGGTTGACCGAGTTTCTACCTTAAGTCAACTTGGCAAGGCTTAGACAATTAGCACCTTGACTCGAATGGAAGTAGATAATGGGAAAAAGATTACGTCAATGTCAACACTGCAGTGAAACAGTCCTCTCTACATCTCGTGACATGAGGTCATCCATATGATTTTATTCCAACACTATGATTGATTCCCTAAATAAACATATTAATCCCCCTTCATCACCCAGGTGTGAACAAAAGGGACCTCCTCAGAGCCTAGGTCGGTCGGGCCATGCTGGAGCAGAAGAAGTGCTGCCGGGCCAGCCAACCTAATCTTCCTTAATCCAGGATGTCTCACACAAAGAGGGCAGGACCACATCAAAGAGAACAGTTTTAGCCAGGCCTGTAGCAGGACCGAATCGCTGCTGCAAAGCGTTATATTTTACAGAGAAGGCTGCAGCAGAAGCAAACTTCTTTGTCGGTGACTCTTTTGTGTGCTCAATTGACTGGGGAACAGCTGCCTCATGGAGAAAATTGTTAAGGCAAAAATATTTTTAGATTAAGGCCATGTTAATATTATTTCACACCTTGATATCTAGGTCTATAAAAAGTTATCTGAGCTGCATGCAATTGAACAGCAGCAGGACATGTATGGTTCTTTCCTTGGCTCCCACACAAGTGAGAAGGAAGTATTTGAGTCAAGTGTGATGGACTGATTGAGTAGGGCATAGATGTATTGCATTCTGTTGTGTGACATGTGAGCACAGAACGGTGACCTTTGTCTACCTAGTTATGACTTGATCAACCAAGCTGTGTGAAATAAAAACAACAGATGATACTACAGACAGATAGGCCCGACCCTCCTCATGGGGAAACAAAAAGAAAAGCCACATGGTGAGTCAGCTGCAGCTCAGACAAGAAGAGAGGAATGCTCTTAAGTAACTATGGCTCCAGATGGCGGACAGGAATGGGCAAAAATATCAATGTATCATAACTACAAAACACTTGTATTTTGAAATGCATTGAAATTAAAATACTTGGGGGGTTTTTTTTAATACAGAAATGCATTTGCAAGTAGCCATCCCGAACAGCAATAACATTCTCAGAAACAGTTACAGAACATTTTATTTGCTATGAATGTGATGTTTATCTACCTCACTTGAATGCACTGACGGTAAATACCCTAAATATATGAACGCAAAATGTAAAAAGTGTTTGTCCCATGTTTCATGACCTGAAAAAAACAAAAAACGTCTCGCTCTCAAATGCTAAAGACTATTTGTCTGTAAAAATGCCATTTTATGTGGGAGGGGTGAAATCATAACCTCCCAGGCACAACCATGGCTTCATCCATGCCCAGTCATGTAAAATCCATAGATTAGGGCCTAATGAACTTATTTCAATTGACTGATTTCCTTATATGAACTGCAACTGCGTTTATATATATTTTTTAGTATAGGTAGTCACTTTGGATAAAGGCGTACGCATGCTTCCCAGCCGAAACAGTTTGGAAGAGTTGATGCATACACTACCGTTCAAAAGTTTGGGGTCACTTAGAAATGTCCTTGTTTATGAAAGAAAAACACATCTCTTGTCCATTAAAATAACATCAAATTGATCAGAAATACAGTGTAGACATTGTTCATGTTATAAATTACTATTGTAGCTGGAAATGGACGATTTTTTATGGAATATCTACATAGGGGTACAGAGGCCCATTATCAGCAACCACCACTCCTGTGTTCCAATGGCACGTTGTGTTAGCTAATCCAAGTTTATCATTTTAAAAGGCTAATTGATCATTAGAAAACCCCTTTTGCAATTATTAGCACAGCTGAAAACTGTTGTTCTGATTAAAGAAGCAATAAAACTGATTAAAGAAGCAATAAAACTTCTTTAGACTAGTTGAGTTATCTGGAGCATCAGCATTTGTGGGTTCGATTACAGGCTCAAAATGTCCAGGAACAAATAACTCGTCAGTCTATTCTTGTTCTGAGAAATGACGGCTATTCCATGCAAGAAATTGCCAAGAAACTAAAGATCTCGTACATTGCTGTGTACTACTCCCTTCACAGAACAGAACCAGAATAGAAAGAGGAGTGGGATGCCCCGGTGCACAACTGAGCAAGTACATTAGTGTCTAGTTTGAGAAACAGACGCCCCACAAGTCCGTTTTTTGGGGACTTCGTTGATATTTATTTTTTATTATTATTATTTATTTATTTATTAAAATCGGCTGTTCAGGAACACAAGATTTTATCTAAAGACAAGTCAAAGTTCGGAGCCAAAGTCTACGCCCCTTCGTCGGAGATTGGTCAACAGTACGGAATCTTCAATAAAGTATTTGAATAACAATGCAAATGTTTTAATTGAGAAATACTGCACCAAACATCTCAAATGTAAAATTGCTCGACTAAGATCTCCTCAGCAGAATTTCTTGAGTTATTTTAGATTCATTCTGACAATTTTGAGGAAGTGAGTACTGGATACAATGTCTCAAAATGGACAAAGTATTATTGCCACTTTTTCAAGTGACAGTCTTAAGGGAGTATGCGAGCACACTTGTTCGGTTAGAAGAATTAAGCTAGGCGCTAGCCGAACTGAAGCATGCTGACGCCTTAAGAGTGTCTGCTAAATCACAAAAATGTAAATGTACATGTGAAAATAGCTAAATGATCTGCAACACACACTAGGTATTCATTATTGGCTTTGTTTTGGGGCAGAGATCATTAGAATAATACTCTGCATGCTTTGCGATTGTTAATTTTTTACATACATTTGTATTTAGTTCATTTAGCAGATGCTCTATCACACCATAGTGCCAGACTTCTGACACCAACATAGGGTGAAAGGGGGCCACCAAATGGTGTGCCTTGATTAAAGTTAATTTGTGGAATTTCTTTCCTTCTTAATGCGTTTGAGCCAATCAGTTGTGTTGTGACAAGGTAGGTTTAATACACAGAAGATCGAGCTATTTGGAAAAAGATCAAGTCCATATTATGGCTAAAACAGCTCAAATAAGCAAAGCGAAACAACAGTCGATCATTACTTAAGACATGAAGGTCAGTCAATCTGGAACATTGAGAACTTTGAAAGTTTCTTCAAGTGCAGTCGCAAAAACCATCAAGCGCTATGATGAAACTGGCTCTCATGAGGACCGCCACAGGAAAGGAAGACCCAGAGTTCTCTAGCTGCACCTGACGCCCTATATGACTGCTGACTGACGGCACACTCCATCACCACGGACTGGGAGCTGGAGTCAAAATGCCTGGAAACGACACTTTAGGCAATATAGACGAGGGGCTAAGCTTGACCATGGAAGAGCGGCAAGTGGGTGAGAATAAGATATCCTGCATCACAACTGCAGGGATCACAACACAAAATGTGTTTTTCAAACAATATATAAAATATATAACCCATAAGAAATATCTTGCTGCGTTTTGTAAACGAATATCTAAAACGCTCCTTATGGTCATTTCTGATCGGTATCAGACTAATTTTGTACTTCAGTTCTCCACTCGAATGAGAATTCACGAACGGGCATTCTATCAGTCTATACTTTTCTTCGGTACTTGTCAGTGTAGCCTACTTTTCTCCAGAAAAATGCAAGATTAAGGCCAAGCAAAACATTAAGAAATGTAGCTGGTTCCATTCTTTCTATGATAAAAATTAGAAATATGATGGCCGTGCATCGTTTATGCAAAAAAAGACATTGCTTTTTCATTGTAAGCTAATTTACTGGTGTGGCCTAAAAACGTTGCCCTTCTGTTTCCTGATGAAAATTAAGCTATTTTCTGCCAAATGTGTTGCACTAATGTCTTTTCATTTTAGAAAAACTATATTTGCAAACCTAGGGCTGTGGCAGTCATGAAATTGTGTCAGCCGGTGATTGTCAAGAAAATAATTGCCTGTCTCAAGGTAACTGACCATTAATTAACATACACATTTAGCATCTCCTGGCTTCCACTCATAGCCTACAAGCCACTGAGATGCAGATCTTTGGAACATCTAAATTTTAACAAGTCTAATAAATCCATGTAATATAGCCTACACACCATCACAATAAATCCATGATGTATTTTAGACAGGTCTAAAGAAACATATGAGGAAAATGTAGTCTATTTCAGAAGAACAGAATAGCATACTTTGCATTGTCCTTATGTTAGGCCCTGATCTGGCTATGCCATATGGCTGTGGGCTACACTAGCTCATTTAGCAGACAAGATTTGCTTAGAATTACGTGGCATTGTTTTATAATATGAAGAATGCAATTGAACAAAGCTGAATAAAATAGAAAGGATATTTTCTCCAAACGATTTGAGGGAGTGTTCACATGCGGCTATTCTGTGGTTGAGCAGTTAAGAAATAGGTACTCCTATATGCTTAATTTAGGATTATGTAACTTCAGTTGTGATAAAAATGTTGGGATATATGTTTTGAATTTTAAAACATTCTAAGGCTGCAAGATGTGACTAATGATGATTTGAAAAAAAGTTGCATGAAAAGTCATGAGGTCTGCTTTGTTTTTTGCGCAGGCTGCACACACTTCATCAGTCTCTCATTTGACAAGCCTCTAATTTCCCGGCTGCATCCCTGTGTGGCCATAATCCCCCTAAAAAAAACATGCCTTTTGCAGCCAGTGGCTGAATATAATTCCCTTCTCCCAACTGCATGCCGAAGAACCTCTGACTCACATGGCTCTCAGTCACATGATTGGATCTTTTCTCTTCTACAAGTAAAGACAGACACATATGAGATGCAACTGCGCACGTCCTTCTGAGGAGAATATTGGAAGAACTGTCCACATTTACTTTTCGGCAGACAACAAGATGAGTAGCCCTAACGAACAGCAAAAGCACTACCTTATGTCAATCTACAATACCCATAGTACAAAAGTTGACCTACTCTAGTCTGTGCCAGAAATAAATATTCCAAATATACTCTTGGACAGTTGTGGGATGCGATAGATCCCAAATTAATTCAATCAATAGCATTTAAAAAAAAATGTTTTAAGCAATGAGGCTGATGCAACAGATCAGAATGTTATGCTAAAAATGTTGATAAACTACAAGCCTATTTCTAAACATTACGGAGCGCAGCAATGCGCACAAGACAGTAGGCTATAAGCGCAAAAATCTTCCATTAGCAGGAAAACAGCATTGACAAAAGTGACCACAATTGCGAATATGCATGTTATACATATTATAAAAGGTGTATTTCTATGGTGAATATGATCTTCCCCAAACTTGAAACTCACGCGCTGCGTATGTATGCCACACCCGTTGTAAAGCGGCTTAATGTGCTTCATTACATGAAGTGTTGCCCAAAACAAAGCATGCACCGTTTGTCTTAAGCAGGACATTATAATATATCATTCACAAGTGATAAGCTAATATTGTCACTCATCACACTATACTTGATTTAATCTTGTCTTTACATATAGTAAATAATGTGACATTTTTTATTTTATTTAGAAGAATGGACCATTATCATGCACGTCTCGAAAAAGGGGCAGCTGGGGAAAGAAATACATGTCATCCATGGACTTAAATAGCGAATGGAGGACGCTTTTCCCACGGTTCATTTTCATGCCAGCCAGGTGGGCTATACTCCTGTTTTACAGAGAAGCAATGTGCTTAATATTAGCGAGGTTGAGAAATAAATATAGTAGGCCTAGCCTATAGAAAACTCTAAGAGGCCATCATTATTTTCTCACGCAATTGCACACCCTATAGAAATGTTGTGCAACATGAGCTCTCGTTTAGTGTTTGATTGGATTTTCCATTACATTTGTATTGATGTAAGAGTGATTAGAGGGACAATAAGAGTGCAGAGTATTATTCAGTTAGCAAGTTTGGTAGGCTACTAATGACCATCAGCAGCAGAGCTAGGAGGAGCCTAATTACCATGACAAAACGGTCACATGGAATTTGACTGCCATCACGACTTGTGACCGCATGTGTGGCGGTAATATAGTCACCATAACAGCGCCTTCAGAAAGTATTCAGACCCCTTGACTTATTGCACATTTTGTTAAATTACAACCTTATTCTAAAATGCATTTTAAAAATAAATGTTTAAAAAAACTCTGCAATCTATACACAATGACAAAGCGAAAACAGGTTTAGATTTCTTTTTTGCGAATGTATATATATATTTTTTTTTTAAACCGGGAATACATTATTTACATAAAAGTATTTATGACCTTTTGCTATATGACTGGAAATTGAGCTCAAGTGCATCCTGTTTTAATATATCATCCTTGAGATTTTTCTACAACTTGATTGGAGTCCACGTGTGGAAAATTCAATTGATTGGACATGATTTGGAAAGGCACACACCTGTCTATATAAGATCCCACAGTTGACAATGCATGTCAGAGCACAAACCAAGCCATGAGGTCAAAGGAATTATTCCTAGAGCTCCGAGACAGGATTGTGTCGAGGCACAGATCTGGGGAAGCGTACCAAAAACAGTTCCGCAGCATTGAAGGTCCCCAAGAACACCCTTGACTTTCAATTTAAAAACACAGATTTGTTGTCGGACTCGCTCAACACTCCCCTGATTATGGTATGAGTATATAATGAATAATAGGCTTATAAAAGTAGCCTAAAAATAATATTATAAAACATAACATGTCTAATATAGGCCTAATAATATAGGCCTAATAATGATACACTGAACAAAAATATTAAAACGTAACATGCAACTATTTCAGTTCATTAGGCCCTAATCTATGGATTTCACATGACTGGGAATACAGGTATGCATCTGTTGGTCACAAAAAACAAGTAGGGGCGTGGAACAGAAAACCAGTCACTATCTGACGTAACCCCCATTTGCCCCATGCAGTGCGACATCTCCTTCACATTGAGTTGATCAGACTGTTAATTGTGCCCTGTGAAATGTTGTCCCACTTCTCCTTAATGGCTGTGCGAAGTTTCTGGATATTGGCGGGTAATCTGTATCGATGTGTACGACAGCGTGTTCAAGGGGTGACATGTCTGGTGAGCATGCAGGCCATAGAAGAACTGGGACATGTTCAGCTTCCAGGAATTGTGTACAGATCCTTGAGACGTGGGGCCGTGCATTATCATGAAACATGAGGTGATGGCGGCGGATGAATGCCACGACAATAGAACTCAGAATCTCGTCATGGTATCTCTGTGCATTCAAATTGCCATCAATAAAATGTGACCGACTGGCTCGATTCAGTCTTATGTAGCAAAATGTGAAATTATATATTTTTTTTATTGGATAAAAGTAGAGACTCAGAGCTAGAAATGGTATATCATACACTACAGTTGAGGAACAATGGGAAAGTTATTCTGCTTTGAAGGTTGATAAACTTGTAACATCACTTTTGAGAAAATGAATCTTGAATCTTTTGGTACCTACTAGAGAGCTTTGTCTACACCCATTCAGCATCATACAAACCCTTTTAAGCTTCAGCCCCACCCATCTCTTTAAGGATTCACTGTGGGGCTATGTACTAAACAAGCAAGGATTTCAAGACTAACGGGTGGTTTATACTACGGGTGTGTACGTAATCTGGAGTGCCAGTATGCTCGTGGGGTTTGTAAACTCAGAGGTTGTCAGATTGTCCGTTAGTAAATTCAGAGCGTTACGGTCTCGGAGTGTTCCGCACGCACACTGGACGCAGTCAAGCACCCAGACTAACTGGCTAACGTTGGCTAGCTCCTTCCAGACACAAATTAGGGAACAGCTCACTCTGACCATTTTACTCACCCTAGCAGAGCTGGTTAAGCTGACACCAGCCATATTCTGAGCGAATTTACCAGCTACATCTGAAATGTACATGTTGTGTTTATATTTTTGTTCAGTATAATATTAACTCAGAACAAAGACATATTAGCCTACGTGTATATGCATTGTCTTCAGATACAGCAACCCAAGACATAAGCCCAAGTATGCATTGTGGAGGAAGGAGATGGAACCCAGGTCATCCATGCACCAAACAGTGATGCGTGAAACGTCTTTTCATGGGCAAAGGTCACAGCTGCTGGTCTGAGAAAACCGGTAGCTGTGTAAACCACAGTAACTTTACTAGACCTACCGAATAATGAAGGCTCTAGTTTCAAATCCTGTGCAGAAAGCTATCCACCAGGCAACCAGTGTTAAGCAGGGCACGGGCAGGAATTGACCTGAGTTTATCCATCTCTCCTGTCTCTGTCTGGCTACATGGAGAAGACAGGAGCACAGGGCCAAAAAGCCTCTGCCACCAATGCACTGATTGACACCTTTCACACCATCATGCCAACCCGGACCGTACGGATTGCTTTTCTTTACATTTTTTAAATGCCATTACGTCGACTGGAATCATACAGTGCGCTTTCAGAGTTTGTGTGTCAGACTGTCGTTTCTATCTCAATTCCAGCCATTATGATAGATGCGTAACCAGACCAGCATAGTACAGCTTGGCTCAGCTCAACTCAACTCAGTCGTGTGAGAAGGGTATTACAGAGCACCAGAGGTGTGCAGTCTATCTGCTATCCAGGCACAGGAGGTGAATCGTGCAGCGACCATCAATAAATGCATAACAAACGGAAGTAATGACTAATGCAATATGGCCAGCTGTTAATATTTGAGATTCCCAGCATACGAAGGATCTAGGCCAAATAACTGCTCTGTATAGCACTGTTGCTTGACAGATTCAGACCAAGGTAAAAACAGATCCATTGCATACTGGGCTAAGCCTAACTCTTCAGACTAAGCCTATGTAAAAAGTAAGCCTAGGTTTATAGCCAGAGTCATGTATATGGCTCTAGTCCATAGGCTACAGTTTGCTTCACTCCACACAGTGAAGAAAATAAAACCACTACCATTCACATATGGCAGTCTGGGGAAAATGGCTAGAAAAGCAGACAGAGGAAAGCAATGCATTGCATCCTGCCAACTCTGTATTTCTCCTGCATTCTGCTGATGCTGCAGGGAAGGGTGACATCCATCCCTAAGATTGTTAAATAATAACACAAAAAGCACACTACTATTGATGAAAAGGACATTCATAAGTGCATGACTATACCAAATAAAATATGTGGTTGACATAACATGGCAATTATTTATATTATGCTGAAAGGGAGTAAAAATCTACATTTAGTCAGACCACCTATTTTTTTTCAGCAGACATTTCAGTTGGAGTTAGTTTCCATGGGCGACTCAACCACATCTTCCTTCTCTATATGCCAACGCTGGGCACTGTGGACAGGCCAGGCACAGAGGTCTAATTGTAGCCTTACCTCTCATTTCCCTTTGCCACCTAAAAGATGTCACACACACACACATTAGCAATACAGATGCAAAATGCATTCGGTGTCTATCAAAAAGGAACTAAAACCAAACCGTGGCAATGGCGGGCACTCTGTCAGCAACTTCTACAAACTTTGATTGCTAAAGCCTTGGCCTATCAAATTAATTAAAATATATTAAAAGCCTTTTTTGCATACTTCTTCTGCAATGCATTGTCAATGTGGGAAAATCCAAATAATGGGAATGAATAGGAAAATTCCCTGTATGCAGGGATGTACAGTTGAAGTCAGAAGTTTACATACACCTTAGCCAAATACATTTAAACTCAGGTTTATACAATTCCTGACATTTTAATCAGAGTAAAATCTTAGGTCAGTTAGGATCACCACTTCATTTTAAGATTGTGAAATGTCGTAATAATAGTAGAGAATGTTTTATTTCATCACATTCCCAGTGGGTCAGAAGTTTACACACACTCAATTAGTATTTGGAAGCATTGTCTTTAAATTGTTTAACTTGGGTCAAATGTTTTGGGTAGCCTTCCACAAGCTTCCCACAATAAGTTGGGTGAATTTTGGCCCATTCCTCCTAACAGAGATGGTGTAACTGAGTCAGGTTTGCAGGCCTCCTTGCTCGCACACGCTTTTTCAGTTCTACCCACACATTTTCTATAGGATTGAGGTCTTTGTGATGGCCACTCCAATACCTTGACAATGTTGTCCTTAAGCCATTTTACCACAACTTTGGAAATATGCTTGGGGTCATTGTTCATTTGGAAGACCCATTTGCGACCAAGCTTTGACTTCCTGACTGATGTCTTGAGATCTTGCTTCAATATATCCACATATTTTCTCTGCCTCATGATGCCATCTATTTTGTGAAGTGCACCAGTCCCTCATGCAGCAAAGCACCCCCACAACATGATGCTGCCACCCCCGTGCTTTACGGTTGGGATGGTGTTCTTCGGCTTGCAAGCCTCCCCCTTGTTCCTCCAAACATAATGATGGGCATTATGGCCAAACAGTTCTATTTTTGTTTCATCAGACCAGAAGACATTTCTCCTAAAAGTACGATCTTTGTCCCTATGTGCAATTGCAAACCGTAGTCTTTTTTACGGCGGTTTTGGAGCAGTGGGCTTCTTCCTTGCTGAGCGGCCTTTCAGGTTATGTCGATATAGGACTCGTTTTACTGTGGATATAGATACCTTTGTACCATCTTCACAAGGTCCTTTGCTGTTGTTCTGGGATTGATTTGCACCTTTCACACCAAAGTATGTTGCGTGGTCCCATGGTGTTTATACTTGTGTACTATTGTTTGTACAGATGAACGTGGTACCTTCAGGCGTTTGGAAATTGCTCCCAAGCATGAACCACACTTGTGGAGGTCTACAATTGTTTTCTGAGGTCTTGGATGATTTCTTTTGATTTTCCCATGATGTCAAGCAAAGAGGCACTGAGTTTGAAGGTAAGCCTTGAAATACATCCACAGGTACACCTCCAATTGACTCAAATGATATCAATTAGCCTATGAGAAGCTTCTAAAGCATGACATCATTTTCTGGAATTTTCCAAGCTGTTTAAAGGCACAGTCAACTTAGCGTATTTAAACTTCTGACCCACTGGAATTGTGACACAGTGAATTATAAGTGAAATAATCTGTCTGTAAACAATTGTTGGAAAAATTACTTGTGTCATGCACAAAGTAGATGTCCTAACCGACTTGCCAAAACTATAGTTTGTTAACAAGAAATTTGTGGAGTGGTTGAAAAATGAGTTTTAATGACTCCAACCTAATTATGTAAACTTCCGACTTCAACTGTAGGCCAGAACATTGGGCAAATGCTTGCCAACCAACAAGAACCATACTAGAGGTGAGTTTGTCCTCAATGCCTTAACAGAAAGAGTCTTCACATACAGTACTGACAGGAAATCACACTTACCTAGAAAGACCGCATATCTAACAAGCATTGTGTATAAATGGCAATGACAGTGAACCCAGGCATGGCGAACCGGGCATTCCATTTCCTTATGAGGCCCCAGTGAGTCGTACTGGCTGTCAAAGGCTTTCACATCAAAATATAATTGAGTTATTCCAACAGAGAGAGGAGCACTGCTCACAAGTTCCTTAGTACTGATTCTAAGATTCTCAAGGCAAAGCAAACTCAACCGTGGCTGCCTGCCTTGCCTTGGCAGGATCCTGACCTCAACCCAGAGCTAACCTGGCCCAACTAAACAATGTATTAAACATTGTCCTGAGGCTGGTAGAGCTGCAGCTCACTTCAGCGAGCTGGCTCTACTGAAGCACACAGACAGTACAGCCAGGGCAGGCAGATGGGATTCCTTGGTTTGTGGGATACAAATAAAAAGAACAGTAAAGAGGAAAACATTAAAAGGAACAACAAAAAAACAGGAGGCAATGATGTTAAATGAAATAAATCAAGGGAGGAGGAGAGGACTGTGGGTTGGGTTGCCTATCTAGTAAAGGGCCTGGATCTGCATCCTTTTAGTCTGCATTCTAGCTAGGGCTGTCCCTGACAAAACAAAATCTTGGGTCGACCAGGAAGCACCTGTTCTTTCGACCAATCAATGTCAATTCTTAAACGTGTATTTTTCCATATATAGACACACCCTGTGTTGTATTAAAATCAACCAAACTCAGCAAAAAAAGAAACGTCCTCTCACTGTCAACTGCGTTTATTTTCAGCAAACTAAACATGTGTAATATTTGTATGAACATAAGATTCAACAACTGATGCATAAACTGAACAAGTTCCACAGACATGTGACTAACAGAAATAGAATAATGTGTCCCTGAACAAAGGGGGGGGTCAAAATCAAAAGTAACAGTCAGTATCTGGTGTGGCCACCAGCTGCATTAAGTACTGCAGTGCATCTCCACCTCATGGACTGCACCAGACGATCAGCTTTCTGTCTTGCCTCCCTGTAGCGCTGTCTTAGACGTCTCACATTATGGACATTTTATTGCCCTGGCCACATCTGCAGTCCTCATGCCTCTTTAGTGTCCTAAGTTTTCATAACTGTGACCTCAATTGCCTACCGTCTAAGCTGTTAGTGTCTTAACGACCGTTCCACTGGTGCATGTTCATTAATTGTTTATGGTTCATTGAACAAGCATGGGAAACAGTGTTAAAACCCTGTACAATGAAGATCTATGAAGTTATTAGAATTTTTACAAATTATCTTTGAAAGACAGGGTCCTGAAAAAGGGACGTTTCTTTTTTTGCTGAGTTTAGATGCACTGAGCTTGTCTGATGCTTTTAAGGTCACGCACAGTAATCCTATTTCCAATGTAAAAATAGCCTTTGAATCACCAAAACATCACCCATAATATTGTTTAACTAGTAAAATGTTCAAAATTGAAGACATTTTTACTTCTCAAATCTCGATCAGGAAGTCTTAAAGAACAGGCTGAGTGGGCGGGGAGCTTATATTCATGAGCTCACCTTAACTGGCAGCTCTTTTAAAAACACCCATGTGGTCATTGCCAGGTAACAAGGTAAACAATGGACCACATGTCATTCCAAGCCTAAATAGTATGCCTTACTCCCTTTTCTCTACAAAATGCTCTAATGGTCAACAGCGCTGATCATGGACTGATGGATATCAGACAAACAGCAGCAATACACAATTGCATTTCTATTGTTTCGTAACTAAATTACAGAATACAGTTTACTGATACACTTCTTCACAAGAATTAGTAGGTCGGCAACCTTTTTCCATGTGGACTAACTCTTCACAATTTACCTTAACATTTCTACCGATCTGTGTGTCAGTTATGCTTTTCATTCGCAACTTTTCTTGGAACAGTTTAATTTAAATAATGCCTTCCTATCTAAATCCTATTTAAATCCAAATGAAAATGATACAAATGTAATAGTTTAAACTAATCTAATGCAAGAGCGCCTAACTCTGCAAAATACACATTGTATGATACACCGTGAGAAATTAGCAACTAAAAGAACTTAGCGCAGAAAGCAGAGAATATACATATATACACACACACACACCAATGCAGGTAACTTAATTACCAACTAGGTACAAATATCCTACATAAAACCAACAAATATATTGCCCGTAAAGAATATCCTGCCAGAAACAAATATCCTATTAATCACATCGGTTATGCATTGCAGTTTCTTAATGTTCTTGTATATCGCATTCATCTCTCTATCGGCCTGTCTGCAACAAACTCATCTACGCTGAACAAAAATATTTTAAAAACACAACATGCAACAATTTCAAGGATTTTTAGATCGACTTCATATTCTGTCTCCCCCCTTCTCAAAAGGCCTATATGGACAATGTTGTTCTCACTGATCTGTGTGTCTGTGTGTTTGTCAGTGTCAGCAGATTAGGCTACCCTGTAATTAGTCGTATAAAAATATATTCTGCTAATGTCTCCAGTCATAAAGTGTAGTAGAATTGCATGAAATGTGTTTATAAAAAAGGCCCCATTCTTTCCCATGCAAAGAAAGAAACTATCTGATATAGCCTAGGCCTACACACACTCAGCCATGCATTGAACAGTGAGTTATATTATTAGCCTAAATGACTATCCAATCTACTCATCACATTATGAATACAACGCTACAAGGCAAATGCAGACTTTTGATGCATAGAACGTTTTTGGTTTTTTTATAATGAAATGTGCATTTTTTAAATGGTGAAAACGTACTTCCCCAAACTTGAAACTCACACGCCACCCTTGTATGCCAGGTTGTAAAGCGGATTAATGCGGTTCATTTTAAGAATTGAGCAATAAATATAGCAGCAGGAGAAAGCTGGGATCCTCTTTTAAATAGTGGGTAGTCAAAACTCATTTCATGTGCGATTGCACAATGACTGGGCTTATAAGAACACCCGTCACTAGGCTCTGTACGCTATCTGCTCTCTAAAGCTGTTCCAAGGGTCCTAGGCATTTGCATTGATGTCAGAGTGATTAGAGGGACAATAGAGTGCCGAGTACCAGGCTATTAGCGACTAGCCGTTATCATGTTTGGTAGGCTTCTAATGACCATCAGCAGCATCAGAGCAGTTTTGGAGAAGCCTAGTTACCATGACTAAAAGGTCACATGGAATTTAACTGCGGTCATGACTTGTGACCGCCAGCGTGGTGGTAATATGGTCAACTTAACAGACCTACCACAGTATTTTTTCCATGTTTCTGCACATAATGTGCACACTAATAAAGCAGCTCGCAGTTTGAATGTATGCATGTTTTCTTTGTTCGCACCGAGAAACGCATGGCAGGATCAACTAGGGCAGTGTTCCCCAACTGGCGGCCCACAGGTGATTTTATTAGGTCTTTCAAGTTGCGCAAAAATAAAATATCCATTTTGCCATTATCGGGTATTGTGTGTAGATTGATGAGGAAAAACATATATTTAATCAATAATAGAATCAGGCTGTAATGTAACAAAATGTGGAAGGGAAGGGACCTGAATACTCTCCCAATGCTTAGCATATTCCATGAGAATTAATCACTTTCTTGCCAATTAAGAAATATGGGTTTTTCATGCTAGCAATTGTGCCTGCATGTCACACTGTAGCAACATAACTTGAACTACAAAAAGAATGCTTGAAATCATCTTTCACAGCTCATGTTTCAATGCGTTTTTGTTAAAACTAACCTAGCATTGTACATTGTGTAAATATGACATCTCTCAAGTGGGCTTAAAGGGTTTAGTAGAACAAAAAGCACTCAACGCAAAATGTCAATAAATAAATAAAATATTGTTCAATACTAACTTTGCATCATATTTTATGAGTAGACTGCTATTCTGTTTTTTTCACCATAAGCCCGGTATGCTCCTATTAAGCCCGGTTTGCATTGAAACACATGGGGAGTGTTGCTCTCCCTAAAATTCATTGAACGTGAGCATACATTTTTTTCCAGATTTAAGCCATTTAGAACACACAAAAACTACAGTTATGCATATTATGCATGTAGCCTAGGGCTGTTGCTTTGACCGTATTACCGCCAGTCATGACTGCAGGAAAATTACACGTTAACGTTGAGTCACAGTAATCTCCATTTATGCACTCTGAACATGCATTGGTGGTACCCAACTCACTAATGATCATCAGGTCACTGATGGCCTGGTACTCAGGGCTCCATTGTCCCTCCATCAGGTCGCTGATGGCCTGGTACTCAGGGCTCCATTGTCCATCTAACATCAATGCAAATACAATCAAAAACCACAAACACTAATCATGAAAACAGTATCTTTCTTTTTTTTTTTTTAAAGCACACCTCACTGATTGATCAATTTGAATTAAGTAGTTCAACAGGTTGAAACAGTGGAAAACATGGTCATTGTGGATGTTGTTTTAAAAGCCTAAATGGACAATGCTTTCTACACGTGCTTCTACACCTGCATTCTAGCTGTTTGGGGTTTTAGGCTGGGTTTCTGTACAGCACTTCGAGATATTATCTGATGTACGAAGGGCTATATAAAATAAAATTGATTGATTGACATACACTGAAGATAAGAAAAAAAACATAGGCATATTAGAGTTTACACAGGCATAATGAGCCCAAGCCCCCCCAAAAAACGGAATTTAAATAATGATTGTGCCGTTATACAATACATAGCCTACCGCATATTACACACGACACAATTTTTTTATTTAAGAAGTATTTGGTACATTTGGTGTAGCCTATCCTCCCAATTAAACATTTTTAGTAATGGCCTTTGAGTGTGGAGTGTATTATTATGCATACTGGATGGACTGGTTACCTTATGCTACCCGTTTCAAATGACCACTCCTACGCTCAACATAGTGCGTAATGAAATGGCTGGCTCCGAAATGGGAAAAAGATATTCATTTTATTCAGCCAATTTAAATTATATTCTTCTTACTCTAAAATCTAATATAAATAATGATACTGTACTTATAAGCATATCCTGTCTGCTAAATGAACACATCTATAGCCTATGGCATGGCACATAGCCAGATAACATACAGTAGACCAACTCATTCTGTTCTTCTGAAATACATTTCATTCATATCCTAATGTTTTAGACTTTCCTAATATAAATGGACTTACTGTGATGGTGTATATTAAATTAATTTATATATATATATTTTTAAATTGTAGATGTTCCAAAGGCGCTTGTATGCAGTTTTTGTTCTTGGAAATGCTAAACGTGTTTATGTTAACGTCAATTACCGTGAGACCGGCAGTATTTTACATGACAATAACCGTCTGGAAAAATGTCATGACCACCACAGCCCTAATCTAGCCATGGTGCCTTGACCGAGATTAGAAACAATTAGGAACCTCTGTACTCTCGCCAAGATTTTTGGAATGGACAGGTTGATGCAGAGAGAGAATAAGATCAGGCTTGAGGGATATAAGGAACAGAAGACCTACAAGTGGTGGACTAAAATGCAAACAAATGAGGGACAAGAATATGGACTATTGGGTGACTACTCATGCACTTTTGGGTGGGCACAGTCCTATTGTTGTCCTTCATTCATCCAGGTGATTATATTTTTTGGACCACCACCTGTACCTTTGTAAAGGGAGATTTGAAACCATCTTCAGACAGGCCTTAGAAAGACAATTAACAAAAACAGCAGTACAGCAAATGTGAAATCAGCTTTCAGAAAATTAATTGAAAATTGTGTGTGTTATTTTTCTTCTTATCCACAGAGGGCCAGTACGGGTGCAGGTTTGTGTTGCATGGCTTCTTATCCACAGAGGGCCAGTACGGGTGCAGGTTTGTGTTGCATGGCTTCTTATCCACAGAGGGCCAGTACGGGTGCAGGTTTGTGTTGCATGGCTTCTTATCCACAGAGGGCCAGTACGGGTGCAGGTTTGTGTTGCATGGCTTCTTATCCACAGAGGGCCAGTACGGGTGCAGGTTTGTGTTGCATGGCTTCTTATCCACAGAGGGCCAGTACGGGTGCAGGTTTGTGTTGCATGGCTTCTTATCCACAGAGGGCCAGTACGGGTGCAGGTTTGTGTTGCATGGCTTCTTATCCACAGAGGGCCAGTACGGGTGCAGGTTTGTGTTGCATGGCTTCTTATCCACAGAGGGCCAGTACGGGTGCAGGTTTGTGTTGCATGGCTTCTTATCCACAGAGGGCCAGTACGGGTGCAGGTTTGTGTTGCATGGCTTCTTATCCACAGAGGGCCAGTACGGGTGCAGGTTTGTGTTGCATGGCTTCTTATCCACAGAGGGCCAGTACGGGTGCAGGTTTGTGTTGCATGGCTTCTTATCCACAGAGGGCCAGTACGGGTGCAGGTTTGTGTTGCATGGCTTCTTATCCACAGAGGGCCAGTACGGGTGCAGGTGTGTGTTGCATGGCTTCTTATCCACAGAGGGCCAGTACGGGTGCAGGTTTGTGTTGCATGGCTTCTTATCCACAGAGGGCCAGTACGGGTGCAGGTTTGTGTTGCATGGCTTCTTATCCACAGAGGGCCAGTACGGGTGCAGGTTTGTGTTGCATGGCTTCTTATCCACAGAGGGCCAGTACGGGTGCAGGTTTGTGTTGCATGGCTTCTTATCCACAGAGGGCCAGTACGGGTGCAGGTTTGTGTTGCATGGCTTCTTATCCACAGAGGGCCAGTACGGGTGCAGGTTTGTGTTGCATGGCTTCTTATCCACAGAGGGCCAGTACGGGTGCAGGTTTGTGTTGCATGGCTTCTTATCCACAGAGGGCCAGTACGGGTGCAGGTTTGTGTTGCATGGCTTCTTATCCACAGAGGGCCAGTACGGGTGCAGGTTTGTGTTGCATGGCTTCTTATCCACAGAGGGCCAGTACGGGTGCAGGTTTGTGTTGCATGGCTTCTTATCCACAGAGGGCCAGTACGGGTGCAGGTTTGTGTTGCATGGCTTCTTATCCACAGAGGGCCAGTACGGGTGCAGGTTTGTGTTGCATGGCTTCTTATCCACAGAGGGCCAGTACGGGTGCAGGTTTGTGTTGCATGGCTTCTTATCCACAGAGGGCCAGTACGGGTGCAGGTTTGTGTTGCATGGCTTCTTATCCACAGAGGGCCAGTACGGGTGCAGGTTTGTGTTGCATGGCTTCTTATCCACAGAGGGCCAGTACGGGTGCAGGTTTGTGTTGCATGGCTTCTTATCCACAGAGGGCCAGTACGGGTGCAGGTTTGTGTTGCATGGCTTCTTATCCACAGAGGGCCAGTACGGGTGCAGGTTTGTGTTGCATGGCTTCTTATCCACAGAGGGCCAGTACGGGTGCAGGTTTGTGTTGCATGGCTTCTTATCCACAGAGGGCCAGTACGGGTGCAGGTTTGTGTTGCATGGCTTCTTATCCACAGAGGGCCAGTACGGGTGCAGGTTTGTGTTGCATGGCTTCTTATCCACAGAGGGCCAGTACGGGTGCAGGTTTGTGTTGCATGGCTTCTTATCCACAGAGGGCCAGTACGGGTGCAGGTTTGTGTTGCATGGCTTCTTATCCACAGAGGGCCAGTACGGGTGCAGGTTTGTGTTGCATGGCTTCTTATCCACAGAGGGCCAGTACGGGTGCAGGTTTGTGTTGCATGGCTTCTTATCCACAGAGGGCCAGTACGGGTGCAGGTTTGTGTTGCATGGCTTCTTATCCACAGAGGGCCAGTACGGGTGCAGGTTTGTGTTGCATGGCTTCTTATCCACAGAGGGCCAGTACGGGTGCAGGTTTGTGTTGCATGGCTTCTTATCCACAGAGGGCCAGTATGGGTGTAGGTTTGTGTTCTCACCAAGCAACAACACACCTGATTCAACTAATCACATCTTGAATAAAGTCTATGATTAGTTGAATCCGGTTTGTACTGGTTGGCAAAAACAAAAGCCTTAATCCACAATGATCTCTGTGTGATCCGATTGAACACCCCCTGTTATAAGTGCTACCTTCATGATTAATAATAGTAATGATCAGTTTATTTTAATAACTTTAAGGAAAATGAATATGCTCCAATTTTACATAAATGTCAGTTTTGAACATTTAGAAATGAATAAGAATTGACTATTTAAGAGGTGGGCTTATTTTGAACACCCATGGGCCTAGTACGGACTTCTCAAATACACTATATATACACGCACAAGTACGTGGACACCTTTTCAAATTCGTGCAGTTGGTGATTTCTGCCACACCCATTGCTGACAGGTGTATAACAATTGAGCACACAGCCATGCAATCTCCATAGACAAACATTGGCAGTAGAATGGCCTTACTGAAGAGCTCAGTGACTTAACGCGGCACCGTCATAGGATGCCACCTTTCCAACAAGTCAGTTCGTCAAATTCCTGCCCTGCTAGAGCTGCCCAGGCCAACTGTTTTTGTGAAGTGTAAACGTCTTGGAGCAAAGACGGCTCAGCCGTGAAGTGGTCGGCCACACGAGTGCAGAACAGGACCGCCGAGTGCTGAAGCGCGTAAAAAGATTATCCGTCCTCGGTTGCAACACTCAGGACCGAGCTCCAAACTGCTTCTGAAAGCAAATGTCACCAAAAGAACTGTTCGTCAGGAGCTTCACGAAATGGGTTTCCATGGCTGAACAGCCGCACACAAGCCTGAGATCCCCATGCGCAATGCCAAGCATCGGCTGGAGTGGGGTAAAGCTCGCTGCTATTGGACTCTAGAGCAGTGGAAACGCGTTCTCTGGAGTGATGAATCACGCTTCACCATGTGGCAGTATGACGGAAAAATCAGAGTTTGGGGATTGCTACCTGCCCAAATGCCAGGGGATTGCTACCTGCCCAAATGCATAGTGCCAACTGTACAGTTTGGTGGAGGAGGAATAATGGTCTAGCACTATTTTTCATGGTTCAGGCTAGGCTCCTTAGTTCCAGTGAAGGGAAATCTTAACACTACAGCATACAATAACATTCTAGACAATTCTGTGCTTCCAACTTTGTGGCAACAGTTTGGGGGAGGCCCTTTCCTGTTTCAGCATGACAATGCCCCATGCACAAAGCAAGGTCCATACAGAAATGGTTTGTCGAGATCAGTGTGGAAGAACTTGCCTGGCCTGCACAGAGCCCTGACCTCAACCCCGTCAAAAACTTTTGGGATGAATTGGAACGCCAACTGCAAGCCAGGCCTAATCGCCCAACATAAGTGCCGACCTCAACTAACGCTCGTGGCTAAACGGAAGCAAGTACCCACAGCAATGTTCCAACTTCTAGTGGAAAGCCTTCCCAGAAGAGGGGAGGCTGTTATAGCAGCAAAGGAAGGACCAACTCCATATTAATGCCCATGATTTTGGAATGAGATGTTCAACGAGCAGGTGTCCATATACTTTTGGTCAAATAGTGCTTTTAAATCAAATTTTGTCTTATATATTTAAAAAGTAAAGTCATTATATTTCACGACATTAACCTTTAATTTTATCTCCAAAAATTAGGATAGTATATGATAGGAATGTCCAAACTTAGATTTTGCTGGGCTTAATAGGTACACTTACCCTATTCCCACGCATAGAGATATACACTGAGTATACATAACATTAAATAATGCTCTTTCCATGACAGACTGACCAGGTGAAAGCTATGATCCCTTACTGATGTCACTTGATATATCCACTTCAAAAATCAGTGTAGATGAAGGGGAGGAGACCGGTTAAAGACAGATTTTTAAGCCTTGAAACATGGATTGTGCAACATACCACCCTGCATCCCACCGCTGGCTTGCTTCTGAAGCTAAGCAGGGTCGATCCTGGTCAGTCCCTGGATGGTAGACTAGATGCTGCTACAAGTTGTGTTGAAGGGCCAGTAGGAGGCACCCTTTCCACTGGTCTAAAAAAAAATATATATATATATATCTCAATGCCCCAGGGCAGTGATTGGGGACATTGCCCTGTGTAAGGTGCAGACTTTCGGATGGGATGTTAAACGGGTGTCCTGACTCTCTGGTCACTAAAGATCCCATGGCACTTATTGTAAGAGTAGGGGTGTTAACCCCTGTGTCCTGGCTAAATTCCCAATCTGGCCCTCATACCATCACCGTCACCTAATCCTCCCCAGATTACAATTGGCTCATTCATCCCCCCTGTAACTATTCCCCAGGTCATTGCTGTAAAATAGAACGTGTTGTCAGTCAACTTATCTGGTAAAATAAAGGTAAAATAAATACAAAATTGTGTGTGTGCCATTCTGAGGGCAAGAAAAAAGATTTAAGTGCATTTGAAAGAGGTATGTTAGTAGGTGCCAGGCGCACCAGTTTGTGTCAATAACTGCAACGCTTTTACTTTCAACAGTTTCCTGTGTGTATCAAGAATGGTCCACCACCCAAAAGGGAATCCAGCCAACTTGACAATGGTGGAGTGAACATGGACCGCTTCTGACACCTTGTAGATTCCATGCCACATTGAATTGAGGCAGTTCCGAGGGCAAAGGGGGGCTGCAACTCAATATTAGGAAGGTGTTCCTAATGTGTGGTATACTCTGTGTATGTGAAAGTCTACAAATGAAAGCAAGGTTTTAAAGGATTGTTTTAGTCAAATATATGTTTGGGCTTCTTGCGGCCAATTTGCATGTGCCGGCCCGCTGACCATCCGCTCCAGGAAAAAAATATTATAATAAAAATCAGTCCATGGCTGAATCTAGTTGTTCTCTGAACTAGGGAATCATAGTGTAATGTCAGCACCCACGTCCTGGGGTTCAGGATGGACGGAATGAAAGATTTGGTACAAGGAAAATCTAGGAATGTGAGCACATTAGAAATCAGCTCAGCATTAGCTCAAGGAAGAGGCAAAACATAGACTGGGCTATGGCAGGAACAAAGGCCCATACCAGGCAAGTTCCAGCAGATCAATCCAGCCATACCATTATGCCAGCCGGTGAATTAGTTCTACCAAACATGTGATCAAACTCAAGGAAACCAACTACCAACTAGCAATTAGGATTTAAATATAACATTCTGTTACTAGAATGCAGCTTTTGTTAAAAATGCTATTTCAGACAGCTTCAGACTCCTATTCCAGGATTTCCAGGGCATGACACTTTTTTGAAACTAGGCCTGTGAACTACCAAAAGCCCTACGGAAAAACACACATAGCTCACTATATAGACGATAAAAGCACCCTTAAATGTCAGCGAGCTTTCCCTTCACAATGCCAGGAATTCTGGTTGTGCGGAGAGGCTCTCAGGAGCAGGAGCCTGCCTGGAGCCATGTGATGAAGGCGGGCAGTGATACAGATAAGGTCCCATCTCTCTCTCCAACAGAAATTATTTAGGGAGAAGATAAGCTTGACAGGGCTGGAACATAGTGTCTGAGTGGTAGGCTACCCCTGAGTGCAGGACGGGGGCAAAATATCACAGTCAAAATAACAACGGGCAAAAGAGCAACATCACTGCTTTCGGCTAAGGCGGCGGCAAACTAGCCTGGGTGCCAGTCTGTTCCTGCTCTCTTGACAACATTTGACATGGCAATTCCACAGGGAGTTGGCAAGAGAGCAAAAACAGATTGGAACCCCAGACCCCGCCAAGGCTAGCAGAAAAACGCCACAAAAAGTCAAATCAGGTTAGAGACAGATAACCATAGCAGCCTTAAAAAACAGCTGGCATTGTGTTTTTGATGGAACTGATTAGCCTACTCATAGCCTAGCAGCCAAACATGTTGGAAACTGCTTTACGAGTTAAATGTTAAAAGCAAAGCTCTCAGAAACATGAAACTACCACGGCCCACATAATTTTGGTTTTATGGGTGGAGAGAACACACCCAGCTAGCTACCTCAGAGCAGAGGCCGGGCAAGCAGCTCTGACTCTCTCCAGGCGCAGGCAGCACGTACAGAATGGCTTTGGGACACACAGGGGACTCCAGGCCAGTCAAAGACAAGAGGTTATTTGATTAGCATGGAATTTTATTAAGCTGTGGGTGAAGAAGCAGAGTGGTGGTGGAGAGGGGGTTGAAGCAAAGGCTTCCATTCATTGAGGGAGATTGCAGCTAAGGGGGAATAGAGGAACAACACCCTTATGTGTGTGGCTGCCCTGGGCTTGAGCTTCGGAAAAGTCGCCACAGCTTTTTGCCATTAAGTCAGAGCAGAGCCAGAGAGTGTGCATTAGGTGAGTGCCTTTCTCTATGGCAGGCAGGCAGGCAGGCAGGGAGGGAGGGAGGTCAGGGAGACTAAACAACTGTTCTTCTTTAAAAGGGAGTTGTTTTTAATATGGCTAGCAGCCCTGGCACCCACCATGTAGATGATAAGAGGCCGTCTGCGCTCTTTACAAAAGGTCCTAACTACTGAATAGTGTCTGTTCCAGGTGTGTAGGAGCCAAATAAATAGAACCACACCATAGAAAAAATAAAAATCCAAAACCGAGGCTTGAACGCAAAATAAAGTTGTTTATTGAAACATCATGGTACCCAAAAAAAAACATAGTGCATGAAAACACAAAATAAAAAAAGGTGAAAACATAAGCTTTTTTACCTCAGATCAATGTAAATTGTCAGCACACACACCTGGCTTGTATTTCAAGGTTAATTGCGTGTGTCACATGATCAAAAAAGAAAACACTGGAAAATCTATGAATCAGTACCAAGTACAATAGAACGCATGATCTAGATTATATAATAAATATACAAAAGTGAGAAATATCAATTATTAGGGAGCTTTTTTGGACACGTTTCAATAAACATCTTTATTTTGCATTCAAGCCTCAGTTTTAGATAATTATTTTTTCGACAGTGTGCGGTTCCATTTATTTGAACTCCATGTAGAGAACTGCTCTCCCCATCTGTATTAGGCTTAGCCTAATACCTGCTATCTTAAATTAAAGCTGCAATTTGTAACTTTTCGGGCGACCCGGTCATATTCACATAGAAATGTTTGTTAAAGATCTGTCACTCATTGAAAGCAAGTCTAAGAAGCGGTAGATTTGTTTTATGTGCGCCATTTCTATGCCTCCCATTTATAAGTTTCGTTTATGGGGGGGGGGCGGGGTGGGGTCAAGTGTCACATCAGGATATTATTATGGACTACATATGGCAATATCATTGTACAATATCACAATACTTTTGCACTAGTCGGCTGTACCAAAACTGTTATATTTTTCCATTATAGCTTGTTCTTCCTCTTTTAAAATTGTTAGCCAATTTGTTTTCAGCACTTATTTCCATGACTGATCAAAATAAAAAAAACTCTCATGCTCTCTCGTCCCTCGAATCTCAACAAATCTAAAACCGTGAGAATCACAATACATATCGTATCGGCACCTAAGTTCGTGATGATATTGTATCGTGATGCCCCTGGCAGTTCCCAGTCCTATTCATTCTTCTCACACATTTTAGGCAACTTGCTTGTGGGTCTTTCTATAAGTCATTGGTCAAATTTTGGGCAAAATTTAAAAGTGGTTTGAAACAAAAATATATATATTTTGATGCAGTTACAAGTGTGTAGTTAAAGGAATATATGCAAATTCTCCCATAACTCCAACTATACAACATAGACCTAGGACAATACATAATTTAAGCAGGGTTCATACAGACATTGGCAAGTCAGATTCAAGGACTTTTCAAGCACTTAATTGTAATTTAAGGACCTCAATGTTAGACAATTGTATAATTTATATAATTGTACATATAGGGCGTAATACAAACCCCTCCCCAGAAAGCACGCAAAGTGTAAAAAGAAAATAGGCCATTATCACAAATATTTTGTTTAGGCCTTGCTTTAGACCTTGCCAACGCAATGATATTCAAATTAGAATTACTACATTCTAAAATATGAGCCAAGTTGGAGCCAGCATTAGATGTTGTCATCCTCATAACAGCACGTGGTTTTACCGCAACAGAGTTTCGCAACACCCTTCAACTGAAGCGGCAGGAAACAAACGAAAGTGGCAGATATAAATCACAGATATAAGGGAGAATGAAAACGTATAAATTGCCTACGATAATTACAAGCACCAAATTAAGGAAACGTCAGATTTTCATGGTAGGCCTATTCCAGTACTTGAACTTCTGAGCTCCAAATTCAAGATTAAGTAGGCTACTTCAAGCCCCTTGTATTGTTTAAATTAAAAGGTATAACATGGAAACCAAAATGTATTTGACATGTTATTTAATCATCAGAACATATTGTGAAGACGAACACGAGGCTATGTAATGTGTTGGCATTCTATTCAGAATGATTAGTAAGAATAGTTTTGCACAATAGTTTATCCTACACAATTGCGCACAGTAGACTCAGTGTCCAATCCGAGCCACAAACCTTGATGCTTTCTCTGTTAAATCTAATGAGACCCTGCTGTAAATCAAGCAGTAGTGCTGAGCGATTAGTGCTTTTGGCGGTCGGTCCAGTTTGGATAAATTAAGAATGAAACCAAAGCTAAAAATAGTTAACATTCAATTGCCAAAACATTGATCATATTTTTTTTAACAGTCTGTCAGGTCCACATTGATGTCGACCCAATAGAAAACTAGGAAATTACTATGAAATATGATTTAGTTATTTGATGACTATTATTTTTCATTGCTTAAAATAATCATCTCATCTATGCTCAGACAGTAGCAGCCAGGCCATATAACATTGTGCTCCCCATACAGTACTATCTTTAGGTCACCCTATTTGGCTAGCATGCCTATCATGCTGTAGAGCTGTTTGATGAGATCATTTTATTAGTTCTTCAAAGTAGGAAAGGCATACTTTAACAAACTGTCTTGGTACCTCTCGTCGTTGTGTACATTCCTCTTTCACGCGGTTTGTGTGTGTATCTAACCTAACGTAGCAGGCGTAAAAGTTTATCCGAACGCAGATCAGTATATAATGACAAGATGCTCATGTCTACACCCTAACAATGGGGGGGAAGGGGGGGGGGGTCGTCCCAAAAGCGGGAAGACAGGCAACAAACTTTAGTCCAAAATAAGGTTGAATATGGTCATTGTAGTTAATTACGTTTCAGCGCTGACATAGGTTAAATATTTGCTTAATCAAAACTACAACTCTCTTCAGCCCAGCGTCCCAAATTGTAATTGACTTTATTTCTTCGATTTCTCTCTTGATTTCTCTACAGAAACGGCGCATTGGGATCACAAAAAATCCTTAGTAAACAGAATTCAAGTAATTGAACTGATGTTGGTAAAACCAAAAGACAGTTAACTGAGCACTATCAAGCACAGAAGAACAGATAAACATAAATTCGCTAGACATATTAGATCCAACATGCATACAGGCACAATTGTCTTCACTGGCGAAACAAATTACCTTTTTTCAAGTACTTGGGCTGTTGTGATAGCACATGCGATGCAACAACAGCTGTTCGTCTATTGATTGTCATTCATAAAATTCCTTCCTGGATCAGATAATGATGCTGCTTGAAAATATCAGTGTAATTAAACAGCTTGACACCAAATGCTCATCATACAAGTATTATGTATAGTTAGTGACCATGTTTACATGCACACAGTATTACGGTTAGTACCTCATATCCCACTTAAGGTCTTATTCAGGATAAGCTGTTTACATGCACCTTCGATATCCCGCTTACAAGTATCCCTGTTGCCATGAATATTCCTCATTTAAATTCATATGGGTGAAATGGAATAGTAACTTAAATATGGACAACGACTGTAGGCATATAACCTCTCACATATTGCGTAATATAATATTTCCAGAAGAATTATGCATTTCTAGTAATAAAATTACACAAAATGTGGAGAAATATTTATTTATTCCAGCATCTCTGAGAAAATGTGAATGCATGTGTAATGTGCTCTGACACTCCCGCAAGCAGACAGTACTTCAACCACATAAAATATGCACCCAAGGCAAACTGAACCTTTCATTTCCTTAAAACCGATCAAACTGATGACATTAACATTTTGGACACGACCAATCTTTTCACTGTTATTGTGCTTGCTCCTGGGTCTCTAAATACAGACAACTTTACCAGTATTAACTACACTGAACAAATATATAAATGCAACAAAAATGTTTCATGAGCCGAAATTCAAATTCCAGAAATGTTCCATAAGCAAAAAAAGCTTATTTCTCTCAAAAGTGCACAAATTTGTTTACATCCCTGTTGGTGAGCATTTCTACTTTGCCAAGATAATCCATCCACCTGACAGGTGTGGCATATCAAGAAGCTGATTAAACAGCATGATCATTACACACCTTGTGCTGAGGAGAAAAGACCACTACAATGTGCAGATTTGCAACACAACACAATGCCACAGTCTCAAATTGCAGGAGCGTGCAATTGGAATGCTGACTGCAGGAACGTCCACCAAAGCCATTGCAAGATAATTGAATGTTCATTTCTTTACCATAAGCCACCTCCAATGTAATTTTAGAGAATTTGGCAGTATGTCCAAAAAGCCTCACAACTGCAGACCACGTGTAACCATGCCAGCACAGGACCTCCACATCTGGCTTCTTCACCTGCGGGACCGTCTGAGACCAGCCACCCGGACAGCTGATGAAACTGGGTTTGCACAAGCGAAGAATTTCTTGACCTGACCGCAGTTCAGCGTCGTAACCGACTTCAGTGGGCAAATGCTCACCTTCAAATGGCCACTTGGCACGCTGGAGAAGTGTGCTCTTGACAGATGAAATCCGGTTTCAATTGTACCGGGCGGCGAGCGGTTTGCTGATGTCAATGCTGTGAACAGAAAGCACCATGGTGGCGGTGGGGTTATGCTATGGGCAGGCAGGCATAAGCTGCGGACAACGAACAAAATGTCATTTTATCGATGGCAATTTGAATGCAGAGATACCGTGCGGCCCATTGTCGTGCCATTCATCTGCCGCCATCACCTCAGGTTTCAGCATGATTATGCACGGCTCCATCTCTCAAGGATATGCACACAATTCCTGGAAGCTGAAAATATCCCCATTCTTCCATGGCCTGCATACTCCCCAGACATGTCACCCCCAATTGAGCATGTTTGGGATGCTCTGGATCGACGTGTACGACAGCGTGTTCCAGTTCTCGCCAATATCCAGCAACTTTGCACAGCCATTGAAGAGGAGTGGGACAACATTCCACAGGCCACAATCAACAGCCTGATCAACTCCATGCGAAGGCAATGTGTCACGCTGCATGAGGCAAATGCTGGTCACACCAGATATTGACTGGTTTCCTGATCCACTCCCCTAGATTTTTTCTTCTTCTGGCATCTGTGATTGACAGAATCATATCTGTATTCCGAGTCATGTGAAATCCATAGATTTGCATCTAATTTATTTATTTCAATTGACTGATTTCCTTATATGAACTGTAAACTTTGAAATTGTTGCCTTTATATTTTGTGTAGATTATTCATGTATTCATTCTACCAATGTAAGACAATCTAGTGAGCACTACTTTAGTCTTCTGGGGCAACAAGTTGACAGAAGAAAAGCTGCATGTATCTAACTATAGTTGACAAACTGGCCTTCCAATTGTCTGAAATTTGCCTATAATATGGCCTACCAAAGGCCGGAAATTATAGGCAGAAACTTAACTAAATTAGGGGTGAAAGTAGTTAGTGGGCTATACGATACAGTAATGAGTATGAGCTAAATGAATTTGTATTGTGGACTGAACTGCACAGGTAGCCTACTTTTTGAAGTGATTTGTTTGACAATCAGATAAAAGCATCCTCACACAACACCCATGACAAGAGAAACTGAGCCTGCACAGACCGCGAAAAACATTAAAAACGGGATAAGATGTTTACATGCCACAGTATCATGTCAAAGATAAATATTTCCCAGGCACCTTAACCCTGGTTTCTCATAACCGCGATAGAAGCTTTTTTCGGGGTATTGTAAAACTCGATATGCCGTTTATGTACGTCAACTCAAAAACAGAATACTTGAATCCCCCCGGAAAATAGGGGGATATGGGTGTGCATGTAAAAATGGTCAGTGAAGAACCATGTTAATGACAGTATCAACTGACGTTTTAATTATCAAGTTAAGGTGACATTGTTAGAAGCACTCGATTTTGCCATCGCATAGATTTTTGGAGATTTGTCCATCAAAAAAATATATATATTGTCTTCACCCCGTAATATAAGGAGACAAAATGTTACACTGCATTTCTGAGATATATACACTACCATTCAAAAGCTTGGGGTCACTTAGAAATGTCCTTGTTTTTAAAAGAAAAGCACATTTTTTGTCCATTAAAATAGCCAATTGATCAGCAATAGAGCGTAGACATTGTCAAAGTTGTAAATGACTATTGTAGCTTGAAACAGTTGATTTTTTTATGGAATATCTACATAGGCGTACAGAGGCCCATTATAAGCAACCATCACTCTTGTGTTCCAATGGCACGTTGTGTTAGCTAATTCAAGTTTATCTGTTTGAAAAGGCTAATTGATCATTATAAAGCCCTTTTGCAATTATGTTAGCACAGCTGAAAACAGTTGTTCTGATTAAAGAAGCAGTAAAACTGGCCGCTTCATTAAATAGTACCCACAAAACATCAGTCTCAACGTCAACAGTGAAGAGGCGAGTCCGGGATGCTGGCTTTCTAGGCAGAGTTCCTCTGTCCAGTGTCTGTTCTTTTGCCCATCTTAATCTTTTATTTTTATTGGCCAGTCTGAGATATGGCTTGTTCTTTGCAACCGTGCCTAGAACTCAAGCATCCCGGAGTCACCTCTTCACTGTTGATGTTGAGACTGGTGTTTTGTGGGTACTTTTTAATGACGCTGCCAGTTGAAGACTTGTGAGGTGTCTGTTTCTTAAACAGAACTTGTCCTCTTGCTCAGTTGTGCACCAGGGCCTCCCACTCTTTCTATTCTGGTTAGAGACATTCTGCGCTGTTCTGTGAAGGGAGTAGTACACAGCGTTGTACGAGATCTTCAGTTTCTTGGCAATTTCTCGCATGGAATAGCCGTCATTTCTCAGAACAAGAATAGACTGACGTTCAGAAGAAAGTTATTTGTTTCTGTCCATTTTGAGCCTGTAATCGAACCCACAAATGCTGATGCTCCAGATACTCAACTAGTCTAAAAAAGGCCAGTTTTATTGCTTCTTTAATCAGAACAACAGTTTTCAGCTGTGTTAACATAATTGCAAAAAGGCTTTACAATTAGCCTTTTAAAATGATCAACTTGGATTAGCTAACAACGTGCCATTGGAACACAGGAGTGATGGTGCTGATAATGGGTCTCTGTACGCCAATGTAGATACTCCATAAAGAATCTGCCGTTTCCAGCTACAATAGTCATTTACAACATTAACAATGTCTACACTGTATTTCTGATCAATCTGATGTTATTTTAATAGACAAAAAAAAAGTGCTTTTCTTTCTTTTTTAAATCAACTCCTGAAATGTATTGAATATAACTATGATCAACCCTTATAGCTGAATGTAATAACAAGAAAAAACCTGCAGATTTTTTTCAATTACTTATCAACAGCTGTAGCAAGTTGTCCAGCATACCAAAACCTCAACGGTACCCTAGTTTATAGAAAAGCCCTTGTGCAGACAGGTATGAACCTATAACATTGCCGTTGCTTAATACAACTACAGGAAATTCAGGCTAGTACTTTCCATTGAGTTACAATGTAACCACACATATGGACTACTTCACATGGATTATTGAATGATCCGAGTCCTCGGGAAGCAGACAGTAAGCGATATCCTCGAAGCCCAATTCACCAAAGAGGCTAGTTACAATGTAACCACACATATGGACTACTTAGATGTCACACTGGCTAATATGCAGAGGCTTTCGATGGATCGAAGACATCCAGCATTCACTAGAATGCTCTGAAAGATATTAACAGAGAAAGTCTGTGTTCCAATATCCACACGTGATTGTCATTAAAAATGCATGCCCAATACAATGTTTTATTCTAAGTGGTATGGACATTCATAGGAACATAGGCAGACACAGGAACATAAGAAGACACAGAACAGACCCTGACTGACACGCACTCAAGGAGGCTACATCACCTTCTTCTCTGGGGGAGAAACCTCAACAACAGTTTGTTTTCGTTTTGCATGATTGATAGACTAGACTCGAGTCTGGAGGTGTTCCTCTGAGGTTTAGCACGTGGCAGTCTGATACAAGTTACATCATGAGCGGGGAATAAGTGACACAGTAAAACGTCAGGGCAGGCATACCCAAGCAAGTTAACTGATGCAGCTGGGTTGGCAGGTTAGAACAGGCGTGATGCTACCACTTCAGAGGATATTAAAAAACAAATGTCCATGTATAGGCCTACTCTCCAAAGAGTTTGTTCTAATATTGCCTGTACATCACAAAGGAGGCCTTCAGGCAGACAGCCACAACCCCTGTCACATTTGGTCCACTGTGCCTTTCTACATGCCTTTCCTGTTCTGGTTCAATGCACTATAATTGGCAACCAAAAGCCCAACCTGGTCTCGGAGCATTTCGTATTATTCTGTACATAAATCCGAGACACTCCATTTAGCATATGTTCCATTTCTTATTAATTTGCGGATGTCCACCACCCATTTCGTATGATGTGTAACAAATTCCCAAAACGTCTATGTTACGAATTCTAGCTAAGTGGTTAGCGTTAGCTATGCTAGGGGTTAAGGTTAAGGGACAGGTTAGCTAACATGCTAAGTATTTGCAAAATAGCTCAAAAGTAGTAAGTAGTTGAAAAGTTGGTTAATAGCTAAAATGCTAACTTTGTCCATTTATGAGATTCGAAGTAGCATCTACCTAACTTTCGTTTTTGGATAGAGTAACGATCTGTCTTATGTCACCATACCATACTAATTTGAGTGTTCTGTGAACATTTACGTCTTGTTACGTCTTGTCTATGAGACCAGGCTGCAAAGTCACAACGGTCAAGGTTGGACTGTCTGTCCATCTTCATGGAAACAAAACTACACTATACAGTTATTTATTATCATTTAGACTGCAAAATACCCTCGGGTTCAAATAGCATAACACCTTCACCATCAGAAGCGTTGACGATTTTAAAATAGCTACTAGTAGTAATTTTTTTTTTTTTTTTTTTCGTTATTTTACCAGGTAAGTTGACTGAGAACACGTTCTCATTTGCAGCAACGACCTGGGGAATAGTTACAGGGGAGAGGAGGGGGATGAATGAGCCAATTGTAAACTGTAAACTAATGAAATGTGTCAATTGTAATTATATCAATAATCAGACATACCGGTATTCAACTTGATTATGTTGATTTAAAGTTATTCAGCCATTCTAGCATAGATGCCTGATTAATTAACATGGACATTTAAAAATATATATATATAGATTATCTAACGGTTCCCGGAAACAGTAAAAAAAAATACTGGAATGACGATATAGATATGTTTTATTTCCCTGACTGATCAAAACAATCACTCAGCAGCAGACATAACTTTAGTGAGCAATATGTTTGGAACATCAAATCGCAATCACGGAACTACGTGTTATTGCAATAACGTTATATATAATGTATAATCGCAATACATTATCGTTTAGGCACGTAGTTACGTATCGTGATAACATCGTATCGTGAGGTCCCAGGCAATTCCCAGCACTACTAACGTTACATCTCATGGTTGTTTTGGATACCACTTGTTCAGCTTGTTAGCCAAATAACGTTAGCTGATTAGCTAACAGGTAGTCAACGTTAGTTAGCTAACACTTACAAGGTAGCAAGTTAATCTTCAAGACGTCGACTGGCTAACAAATATAGCCTATAGCAGGTAGCTATTCATATAACTGCCTACACCAGTTAGCTAGAAAGTTGAGTAGCAAACTAACTTTAGTTATTTAATCTAACGTTAGCTAGCTAATTTACTCAAACCAATTTCAACTTGGCTAACGGTAGCTAGCTTACTGATATATTCATTACCCAGTTAGCTAAATTATGCTAATGATAGTTAGCTAATTTAATAACATATCTAGCTAACGTTAGCCAACTTTAGCGAGCCAAGCTTATCGTCAGGTTAACGCTGGCTAGTTTACTTACCAAAAGGCAATCAGTGTTTATTTCCGACTTCGGGTCCTTCAACATGGCATCGATTTTCTCAAAACGAGCTTCCAAACTTTCTCCAGACGACATGTTTGCAGACAAGTAGAGTTCCACACCGGTGCTATAGCTAAATAAAACGAGTTAGCAATCTAGCTCAAGTGCTAACGTAGCTAGTTAGCCTAATGTTATTTCCTTTGCGTGAACTCAAGTGTTTAGCAAGAACCCGCAGATTCAATCAAAGAAACGTGTCTCTTCTCTCTTTTTCACTGACCATGAAACGTTTAAAGTGGCGTTTGATATTCAAAAGCCACATTTTCAAAAAATGTATTTCCCTAGTTCAGCCAGGTTTTGCAGACAACTTCAGCAATTGCAACTTGCTAACGCTAGCTAAATTAACTTGGCTAAATGCATCAACAGATTAGTCGGCGTCCACAGGATGCCGCAGAGGAGTTGTGCAGGATTTAAAAATATATCGATACATCCAAAGAGTAAAACTTAAATACAGTTTTAAAAATCCGACATGCTGCAAAGTAGCCACATTACTCCCAGGCTTGTGTCCATATATCAGTGTAAGGCCCTTGCAAAAAAAACTATAAACGAGTCTGACAGCTGCAAAGTAGAAGTGGCGGAAAAACAATGATCCTTCCAAATTTCGATCAGTTTAAAACACCGTCTTGTTACAACATTTCATTGCCGTCCGTTCGCAGTAAGCCTCACATTGTCATCGGCCATCGATATTGACCGATACAGAAGGAAAACGTTCTGGTTCTACATAGATAAATCTGGTTTTGATCTAACGTTAGCTATGTTATTTTTCGAAAAACTAAACGATGCCCGATTTTCTCCCACCGCCTGACCAACATGTCCGCCTTCCTGTTCAAACACCCGGAGAAGCAACTTTGAAACGTCAAGTACTGCGCATGAGCCGCGGTGGAGGCTCGTTGAAGGAGTTTACCACCATAGACGGTATGGAGTTTACCCAGGCTGGGTTGTTGAGTGCACGATCATGATGATGACAACATGTTGTAGGGCCCAACTCAAACACGCCCCTCTTTACAATATACATGTCAATGTAAATTCAACATAAGGAGGCCCGGCAAAACCCCATTCAAAAGTAGGCAAATACATCCTGCTTTATCTAGCCTTTCACACTGCCACCCAGCCAGTACTTCAAAATCAAATAGAGATTTCCAATCAATCTACACCGGTGTCAGCACTCAATGTAAAACCCCAGTTTGCAAAGGAGTTTGTGCATGGGCTAGGCTTAGTTCTCAACATAATTCTGCCGGGCTAGGCTTAGTTCTCAATATAATTCTGCCCAAAAACAATGCCAATTTCTCTCAAGCAGTTTCATTTGGGCTTTGGTGGTAAGCGTTGATGCTGCCCTGTGATAAGCAGTCTCCAAATAGTTTTGCTTGTCCATTGTGTGGCGCAGCGGTCTAAGGCAATGCATCTCAGTGCTAGAGGTGTCACTACAGACACCCTGGTTCGGATCCAGGCTTTATCACAACTGGCCGCGATTGGGAGTACCATAGGGCGGCGCGCAATTGGCCCAGGGTTGTCCGGTTTTGGCCGTCATTGTAAATAATAATTTGTTCTTAACTGATTTGTCTAGTTAAATAAAAAATACAAATACAAATACAATTTCCAGCGCGCCTCACCAGGGTGCTGTTGTTGGGAGACGCATTGCTGCGGGCTCCACCAACGTTCCGTCACAAAAATAAAATCTAACATAAATCATGTAGCTGATATAGGATATGGTAGAAAGACTATGTGGCCTTTTTTGTAGCCTACAGGCTGAATATAAAATGTATGACAATGTAATGAGTCGGGACACTTTTTATATCATGCCGGTTTATCCGATCAAATAGCCTAACCTACAAAATGAGCTATCATGTTAACAAACATGATAAAAAACAGGACAGGTCAAAGTAAAATGGACAATCACAACTGTTGTCCAGGAGTTTCACCCAATTGTCATGATCAGTGGTTTCAAGTTGTATCTGTCCATTTCTGACAAGCTAATCACGGAGAAAAATAAAATCAATACGCATTTCCCGCTGTGTAAACACATTGCAAATAGCCTCACGATAACTGCTGATAAAGTTGGGTAGCTGATTTTCAGAGCTTAAATAGCCAAATTGATTAGTCACAGGAATCAGGACTAGTAAAGCCAATGCAACGGCCTGTTTAGCAAATGGTAGGGCTACCACATGGATTCATACAATTCCATTGTGGGCTGATTTGGTGAACTACACACCAGTAAGCCGAGCTGACTTCTTTTGGACATCTTTTTTTGGCGTTTTGCAAAAGGTAGGCTTACCACATAGATGGGCAAAATTAAATTTCAGGCAACAATGTAGGCTACTCCTACAGCGGTCTAAGGAAGTACATCTCAGTGCTAGAGGCGTCACTACAGACCCTGGTACGATTCCAGGCTGTATTACAACCGGACGTGATTTGGAGTCCCATAGGGAGGCACAGAATTGGCCCAGCGTCGTCCGGGTTAGGCCGTCATTGCAAATAAGAATTTGTTCTTAACTGACTTGCCTAGTTAAATAAAGGTTAAATAAAAATGTAATAAATTAGCACAGACCAACTCACGCCATCTTTTTTTGGTGCAGTCTGGACCAACCTTGATTTCCACATACATGGACATTGATTTTTGATCTAGTCCAGAACAAATCTGAACCAATCAAAGACTTCTATGTTTGGTTCAGATTTTGTCCGGTCTGGACCAGCTTTGATTTGGCCCAAACATAAATGTCTTTTCAACTTTCATTCAGAACCAAAAATGAGTCTGATTTCAACATCCAGAAAATACATATTTTCAACATCTGGAAAATATTTTCATTCACATGCGAACATTTACCTAATTTGCTTGGTCTGCCTAGGGCGGCAGAATAGCAAGAACATGCTCATGTAGCCCAGGTATTCCCGCCAGGGGTACACCAAATAAAAATGTGATTCACATTTTAAAAATATGTATTTTCCAACAGGGTTATACATTTGGGTGAGTTTTTACTCTCGCCTGAGTATCCTCGTTTCACTGCCAAAAATAAAATTAAACCATCTAAAATTAAATTAAACCATCTGGGTGTTCAGTGAAATAACAACACAATCAAATACATGTAGCCAGGTCAAATAATTAACATCCAATCACATTAACCGTTAATCTCCCGCGGGAATTCTACTAACGATCCATATGTAGCCAAACGTAGCTGCTGCTCATGTTGGAATCTGTACTGATGGCGCAAAAGCCATGACAGGGAGACATAGTGGAGTGGGAATACGCGTGCAAGCAGTTGCTCCCGACGCCACTTGGGTACACTCCAGCATCCACCGAGAGGCTCTTGCTACCAAGGGAATGCCTGACAGCTTGAAATATGTTTTGGTCACTAAAGTGAAAATAGTTAACTTAAAGCAAGGCCCCTGAACTCTCGTGTATTTTCTGCACTATGCAATTGTAACCAACTTCACATAGCCCCCCCCCCAGAAGAAAGGCACACGGACACCCACACTTCAGGTTGACTTGTTTTTTTCTGCAATAAAAGATATCAAACAATGATGAAAGGCATTGACAGGACGGTCACAGCCACACGTTCACTGGTTAGGTAGAACACAATATATCTTTTAGATAGGAGCAACAGTAATGATACATGCCTTCAATGTGAAGTCATATTAATCCATAAATACAAAGCACAAGTACAACCCTTTTTATATAAACCTTTTAAGGTAGTAAGAAAATAAACATTCACACACTTCACACATATTTCAATAAATCACCTGCTAGCAATAGCTAGCTTGACATTACAGTACACTGACTGACGACGGTGCTAGTCAGCTCGTCATTAACATGGCTAGCTTAACCAGCAAAAACTTGGTTAACTTGCCGAAATAGGCCTTAAATACGTTAACGGTGAAATAAATACACTGCTCAAAAAAATAAAGGGAACACTTAAACGACACAATGTAACTCCAAGTCAATCACACTTCTGTGAAATCAAACTATCCACTTAGGAAGCAACACTGATTGACAATAAATTTCACATGCTGTTGTGCAAATGGAATAGACAAAAGGTGGAAATTATAGGCAATGCACATTTGTGGCCTGCTGGAGGTCATTTTGCAGGGCGCTGGCAGTGCACCTCCTTGCACAAAGGCGGAGGTAGCGGTCCTGCTGCTGTGTTGTTGCCCTCCTACGGCCTCCTCCATGTCTCCTGATGTACTGGCCTGTCTCCTGGTAGCGCCTGCATGCTCTGGACACTACGCTGACAGACACAGCAAACCTTTTTGCCACAGTTCGCATTGATGTGCCATCCTGGAGGAACTGCACTACCTGAGCCACTTGTGTGGGTTGTACTCCGTCTCATGCTACCACTAGAGTGAGAGCACCGCCAGCATTCAAAAGTGACCAAAACATCAGCCAGGAAGCATAGGAACTGAGAAGTGGTCTGTGGTCACCACCTGCAGAATCACTCCTCTTTTGGGGGGTGTCTTGCTAATTGCCTATAATTTCCACCATTTGTCTATTCCATTTGCACAACAGCATGTGAAATTTATTGTCAATCAGTGTTGCTTCCTAAGTGGACAGTTTGATTTCACAGAAGTGTGATTGACTTGGAGTTACATTGTGTTGTTTAAGTGTTCCCTTTATTTTTTTGAGCAGTGTATATACATAGTCACATTCACTATTGAATATGAACCCGTTTTCCAAAGACACTATTGTGTTATACAGTTTTAAACCGTTTTTTTTTTTATGTACAGAGGAAGGAGACACGACCGTGCTCTCAGAATATCTCTCTCAGACTGAAGAGCAGGCAGACCAAATCAAATGTATTTATAAAGCCCTTCTTACATCAGCTGATATCTCAAAGTGCTGTACAGAAACCCAGCCTAAAACCCCAAACAGCAAACAATGCAGGTGTAGAAGCACAGCGGCTAGGAAAAACTCCCTTGAAAGGCCAAAACCCAGGAAGAAACCTAGAGAGGAACCAGGCTATGAGGGGTGGCCAGTCCTCTTCTGGCTGTGCCGGGTGGAGATTATAACAAAACATGGCCAAGATAGATTCTAGATTCCTGCTCGCTTTCAAAATCTCCCATTGACTCAGTTTCTCCATTACACTCTTGTCCTATCAACAAGGACCCGGAGGCGTTCATAGCCTCATCAACTACCTTTGGACATCGACTGCGGAGGATCCAGACTGCAGTTCTCTGGTCATTACTGCCCCCATCCATATCCGGTAGTGGGTTTGGTTTCATAGTTCTGGCATCTGCAAAACTCTCCTCTGAAAGGATGGAGGGAACCATTGTATCCTCTTCTGCCTCTTTAATCGGAAGAAAGTTCACAGGAAGTAAGAAGTTGCGGTGTACAACCTTGCTCTTGTCTGTGGAAGGGTTGACTACTCTGTAAATGTGCAGATCTGGTTTGCTCCAGCTGATGACATAGACGGTAGATTCCCACACATCTTCCAATTTATGTTTGCCCCGTTCTTTCTTGTTGGCTAAGAGAAATTTGTCACCGACCTCCAGGCTGCATCCTCTCACTTTCTTGTCATATTCTCTTGCCTGCTTTTTCTGTGCCTTTGATGTGTTCTTCTGTGCGACACGCACAGCCTCCAGAAGATCTCTTTGAAAGGAGTTTACAAATTTGCTGTAACCCAAAACGGTCTCGTCTCTCAGAACACTTCCAAATATTGCGTCAACCGGTAGCTGTGGGGTCCGCGCAAACATTAAGTAAATAGGGGCGAACCCCGTCATCTCATGTACGGTACATTTATATGCAAACGTGAGAGTTTGTATCATCTGAGGCATTTCTCTTTCATTCGTGGAGGCAAGGCTCGAATCATATTCCCCAAAGTACGATTAAATCTTTATGTTTGCCCATTGCACATTGGGTGATACGGAGTTGTGTGAGATTTTTTCACTCTTGCCAGGTCCATTAGCTCTGATATCAGCTTGCTCTCAAAGTTGGCCCCTTGGTCGCTTAGAAGACGCTGAGGAAAACTGTAAATACAGAAAAAGTTGTTCCACAGTTTCTGGGCAACTTGTTTTGCTGTCTGATTTGTACAAGGGAAGGCGTGACCCACTTTGGTAAAATGGTCTGTTACTACTAGTACGTCAATACTCTCGCCATCCTTTCCTTCAGCCGACCAGAAATCGATAAAGACCAACTCTAGTGGCGCACTTGTCTTAATCGAGTGAAGAGGGGCTCTTGCATCAAGTCTTCTTGACTTGCTCACAACACAGCGTCTACATCTCATGACTTAGTCTTTCATATGTTCATCCATACCAACCCAATATAACCTCTGTCTGATGAGGTGCAAGGTTCTTGCTTGACCTTGGTGTGCAGCATCATTATGTGTTCCCTTCAACACATCCGTCTTCAGGGACAAAGGTACAATGAACTGATATCTCAACTTTCCGGTTCTGTCCTTTGATTTCCTGTACAGTATTCCATCCTTGTATTCTAACTTCTCCCAATGTTTCAAAAGTGTCTGCATGTCCACTGTTTCATGTTCTCTTTCACGATGTGATGGTCTCTGTTTCCTCTCCACATAATAGGTAGCACGAGCCAATGTCTCATCTGCTTGCTGCTTCTCTGAGATCTCCTAGTGAAAAAGCAGGGAGCGCTGGGTAACTTCCCTGCAGCAGATGTTGGGATTGCTGCATCAGAGGGACAGATATGATCCCCTTTTGGTACAAGCTGTTGTCTAGGAGTGCCTTCACCTCAACACCAGAGACCTCAGCAGACATTGACCTTGATTGGACCTTGTCAACGCACTGTTTAGCGGGGCTTGGCAATTCACAGACAGCCGGAGCGTCTCTTGTACGTTCTCTGCTGTGACGTGTTGCGTGGTACCATCCCTGACAAACGGTACACGGCTGAGTAAGTCGGCGGGGTGTATTTTAGATCAAAGTCATACGGGGCTAGCTTCGCCACCCACCTCTGCACACAGGTATCAAGTTTAGGCTTTGTCAGTATGTGAGTGAGTGGGTCATTATCTGTCAGGACAGTAAACTGGGCACCTTTTAGCCAGTGACCACATTTTTCACATACGGCCCATTTCAATGCAAGAAACTCTAGACGATAGGCTGGATATCTTGCTTGGGATTTGTTGAGGGATTTACTAGCAAACGCAATGGGTCTACTTTTACTCTCACTCTCTGGGATCTGCCTCAAAACAGAGACCAGGCCGTCAATTGAAGCATCAGTCGAAAGTATGAAGGGTGTACTAAAGTCTGGGTGTGCTAAAACTACAGCCTTTATCACAGCTGCTTTTAACTCATCAAAGGCATGTTGACACTCACTCATCCAGTCTTCAGGTGTCAGCCTCCGGGACGGCTTACTCTGAGTCTTGCCATTTTTATATTTTAGTTCGCTTTTCTGTCCCGCTGTTAAACAGTAGTGGCTGGGCGATTTTTGAAAATCCTTTGATAAAGTGGGAGTAATAGTTCATCATTCCGAGAAATGACTGTACCCTCTTCATCCATCTCCATGAGATCAGTGGATGCAATCTCACTGATGGCCGTCACTTTTCGCTCGTCAGTCTGGATCCCTTTCCGAGATATCACATGGCCCAAGACTTTCACAGAATGCCTAAGGAAGTGGCACTTCTTTGGGGCAAGCTTCAAGTTGTTGTTTGAGAGTCTTCTGAAAACCAACTCCAACCGTTCAACTGTTTCTTGTTCACTTTTACCAAAGACTAGTAAGTCATCTAGATAGCACAAAATGGAAAGATAGTCTTTGGGGATCAGAACTGACATCATCATCCTGGCAAACGTAGCTGGGCCGCTGCAGAGGCCCTGAGCCATTCTGTTATATTCAAAAAGGCCAACTGGTGTGGTAACCGCTGTGTATTTACGATCTTCGTGTATGGGAATATTGTAAAATCCTGATGTCAGATCCATTGTGCTGAAAAGGCAGTTTCCGCCCAATGACGCCAGTGCATCGGCTTGATTTGTTAGGGGATAAGGATCCTTCTCAGTTCTCGTGTTGAGCCATCGGAAATCTGTACAGATTCTGAGTTCACCATTTGGTTTCCAGACAAGAATGAGAGGGGATGCCCACTTACTATTCGATTTCCTGAGGATGTCACGTTCTTCTATTTCCTCCAAAGTTTGTTTCAGTTTTTGGAAGTCACATGGTGGCACTCTACGGTAAGGAAGTCTGAAAGGCCTCTGATCTTTCAGTCTTATTCTATGCACAAAGTCTCTTGCTTCGCCACAGTTAATTTTCCCTCTGAAAAATATGCTGTCATATTTCACAAACAGGTCTGCCATCTTTTTTTCCCATTAATTTGATACTTCACAGGAGGCAATGTCAACATCAGTCAGACCCATGTCTTTCAACTGTAACGGGTGACGCTCTCCTCATCCTCGGAAGAGGTGAGGAGAGAAGGATCTTCAGACCAAAACGCAGGCTCAGGGAAATAAGCCATCTTTATTATAAATTACGATGGCACACGAAACGAAACAAAACACTTTCCAAACTACAAAATAACAAAACGACGTTGACGAGACCTGAACATAAACTTACATAACTAAACATAAACTTACGTACAGGTAACAGACGACATCGAAACGAAAACGAAACAAACAAACGCTACAGTCCTATGTGGTACGAACATAACATACGGACACAGGAGACAATCACCCACAAACAAACAGTGAGAATGCCCTACCTAAATATGACTCTTAATTAGAGGCAAACGCAAACCACCTGCCTCTAATCAAGAGCCATACCAGGCAAACCGAAACCAACATAGAAACAGATAACATAGAATGCCCACCCAACCTCACGTCCTGACCAACTAACACACAAAAACTAACATAAATAGGTCAGGAACGTGACAGTACCCCCCCCACAAGGTGCGAACTCCGGACGCACCAGCACAAAGTCTAGGGGAGGGTCTGGGTGGGCATCTAACCACGGTGGTGGCTCAGGCTCCGGGCGCGGTTCCCACCCCACCATAATCCATCCTAGCCCCCTCCCTTCAAGAATGTCCACCCACTTACTTCCCCCACAAAATCCTCCTAATAACATATCTAATAATGACAATACCGGGACAGAGAGATAAACCAAGACAGAGGGATAGATAAGACTATAGAGGTAGATAAAGATAGAGAGGGAGATCAGGATAGAGGGGCAACTCCGGACTGAAAGGCAGCTCCGGACAGAGAGACAGCTCTGGACTGATGGGCAGTTCTGGGTATCTAGCCTTTTCAGGCTGAAAGGCAGCTCATGGCTGACTGACGACTCTCGACGCTCATGGCAGGCTGACGGCTCTCGACGCTCATGGCAGGCTGACGGCTCTCGACGTTCATGGCAGGCTGACGGCTCTCGACGCTCATGGCAGGCTGACGGCTCTCGACGCTCATGGCAGGCTGACGGCTCTCGACGCTCATGGCAGGCTGACGGCTCTCGACGCTCATGGCAGGCTGACGGCTCTCGACGCTCATGGCAGGCTGACGGCTCTCGACGCTCATGGCAGGCTGACGGCTCTCGACGCTCATGGCGCTCTGACGGCTCTGGCTGCTCATGGCGCTCTGACGGCTCTGGCTGCTCATGGCTCTCTGACGGCTCTGGCTGCTCATGGCTCTCTGACGGCTCTGGCTGCTCATGGCTCTCTGACGGCTCTGGCAGATCCTGTCTGGTTGGCGGCTCTGGCAGATCCTGTCTGGTTGGCGGCTCTGGCAGATCCTGTCTGGTTGGCGGCTCTGGCAGATCCTGTCTGGTTGGCGGCTCTGGCAGATCCTGTCTGGTTGGCGGCTCTGGCAGATCCTGTCTGGCTGACGGCTCTAGCGGCTCCTGTCTGGCTGATGGCTCTAGCGGCTCCTGTCTGGCTGACGGCTCTGTAGGCTCATGGCAGACGGGCGGCTTTGCAGGCTCATGGCAGACGGGCGGCTTTGCAGGCTCCTGGCAGACGGATGGCTCAGACGGCGCTGGGGAGACGGATGGCTCAGATGGCGCTGGGGAGACGGATGGCTCAGATGGCGCTGGGGAGACGGATGGCTCAGATGGCGCTGGGGAGACGGATGGCTCAGATGGCGCTGGGGAGACGGATGGCTCTGGCCGGATATGGCGCACTGTAGACCTGGTGCGTGGTGCCAGAACTGGAGGCACCGTGCTAATGACAAGCACCTTCCTACTAGTGCGGGGAGCAGGGACAGGGCACACTGTATTCTCAAAGCCTACTCTATCCCTGATGCGTGGTACCGGCACTGGTGACACCGGGCTGAGGACAAGCACATCAGGATTAGTAGGGGGAGAAGATACAGTGGGTTCAGGGCTCTGGAGACGCACTGGTAGCTTAGTGCGTGGGGCCGGAACTGGAGGCACCGGGCTAGATACACGCACTACAGGGAGAGTGCGTGGAGGAGGAACAGGGCTCAGGATACGCACTGGTAGCCTAGTGCATAGTGTAGACACTGTAGGTACTAGGCTGGGGCGGGGAGGTGGTGCCGGAAATACCGGACCGTGGAGACGTACTGGCACTCTTGAGCATTGAGCCTGCCCAACCTTACCTGGTTGAATGCTCCCGGTTGCCCGATCAGTGCGGGGAGGTGGAATAACCCGCACCGGCCTATGTAGGCGAACCGGAGAAACCATGCGTAAGGCCGGTGCCATGTATGCCGGCCCGAGGAGACGCACTGGAGACCAGACGCGTTGAGCCGGCCTCATGACACCTGGCTCAATACCCAATCTAGCCCTCCCAGTGCGGGGAGGTGGAATAACCCGCACCGGGCTATGCACTCGTACAGGAGACACCGTGCGCTCTACTGCGTAACACGGCGCCTGCCCGTACTCCCGCTCTCCACGGTAAGCCTGGGAAGTGGGCGCAGGTCTCCTACCTGCCCTTGGCCCACTATCCCCTAGCCCCCCCCCAAGAAATTTTTGGGAATTACTTACAGGCTTTTTCGGCTTCCGTGCCAGACGCGTTCCCTCATAGCTCCGGTTCCTCTCTCCGGTAGCCTCCGCTCTCCTCAGTGCCTCCAGCTGTTCCCATGGGAGGCGATCTCTACCAGCTAGGATCTCCTCCCAAGTGTAGCAACCCTTTCCATCCAAAACCTCGTCCCATGTCCATTGCTCCTTTCTCTCCTGTCCCTTACTCCGTTTCGTTTTCCCTTGCCGCTTGGTCTTAGCGTGTTGGTGGGTGATTCTGTAACGGGTGACGCTCTCCTCATCCTCGGAAGAGGTGAGGAGAGAAGGATCTTCAGACCAAAACGCAGGCTCAGGGAAATAAGCCATCTTTATTATAAATTACGATGGCACACGAAACGAAACAAAACACTTTCCAAACTACAAAATAACAAAACGACGTTGACGAGACCTGAACATAAACTTACATAACTAAACATAAACTTACGTACAGGTAACAGACGACATCGAAACGAAAACGAAACAAACAAACGCTACAGTCCTATGTGGTACGAACATAACATACGGACACAGGAGACAATCACCCACAAACAAACAGTGAGAATGCCCTACCTAAATATGACTCTTAATTAGAGGCAAACGCAAACCACCTGCCTCTAATCAAGAGCCATACCAGGCAAACCGAAACCAACATAGAAACAGATAACATAGAATGCCCACCCAACCTCACGTCCTGACCAACTAACACACAAAAACTAACATAAATAGGTCAGGAACGTGACATCAACACATCAGCATATGTGCGTTTTTCTGCCAGTTCAGTCGTGGTTCCAATGACATTCTGTGCAACATCTTGTTTGTCATCACATTGACCACAGCAGCTGCTGTTTAACTCCAGATCTTTCAATGCTATACAAGGGTATACATCTGCCAGTTTTGCATTACGTTTCAGTGTAACCGGGCGATCTTGGAGATTAACTACCTTCATGGGGATCCATTTGTCACCCCCACAGCGGGCATACAGTACGACCCACTAACACTCCTCTGTGCTGCTCGGGAAGTTGTGGCCTCTACAATAACAGTACTGTCTTGGGAAAAGTGTTCATGTTTTGGGGATAGTGTCACACTGGCAAAAAAAATCTGACATTTTACTTCCTTGCCAACGGTCAACATTTGCCAGTATGCTTAGAAGTAATCAGAAAGGCCATTGGCTGGTTGTGATATTGCTTTCCAATATTCCTCTGTACTTTTTAGTTGGAGGAGGACATGTTTCAGTACATTTGTTCCAATGATCATGTCATCAGTTTGCCCTGGCTCAACTAAGACTGGCACCAGCATCTTGCAGTTCATTAATTCGATATGGAGCTCATATTCACATTTGGGATTGACCTGTTGCCCTCCACATCCAACGAGTACTACAGGAGTGGACATTTTCAAGCTTTCGGTTAAGACATATTTTCGAAGCAATGTATGCTCAGGAGATTCACTTAACATACAGGCCATTGAACCACTATCAATGAGTCCTCTTAGTTCTACTGAACCCTGCATGGTCACTGGTGCATAGAACAGACTTTCATTGGCGGTTATTCTCTTGAGTATGTTGATATATCACATTTGTGTCGCCTTGATTTTTCTCTTTGTATGAAGACAGAGGTGCAGACCTACTGTACTGGTTTAAAGCTGGACCTTGATTTTTTTCGTGGCCGCTGCCCGACTGGTGCCTCTCTTCTAACCTCCTGCTTTTGTGGGCAGTCTATGGTTTGATGGCCAGGATTGTGACATTTGAAGAATAGGCAGTCATTAAGACAGTGAGACCGAGTGGAGTGAGCCACATCTTTACATATAGCACATGGGAAGGAGGGAGACAGCTGTGCAGTTCTGCGGGGCCCTCTTGTGGCGGGGCGAGCAGCATTTTGGTTTATAATAAACTGTTCTAGCAGTGTTATAAATTTAGTCATTGTCACCTGATCATTGCCACTCTGAACTCTTTGAACAACTGAGGTAAGGACGGGGTGCTCTGAGTTCTCCTGTTTTTTGGATGTCTTCCTGTAGTGTCAATATGTTTTGTTTCCTCCTTGTAGCACATCTGTCATTTTGGTGACTGTCTATCAACTCCTGAACTTCACCCACTGTCCATTTCTCCCTAGGCTTGCATCCGAATGCTGTGTACAGTTCATGATTGGGGCAATGCTTCACAAACATCATGGCGACCGCATGACCCACGTCATCCATCTGTCTGCCCTGTCTTTGTAGACATTCATTAGCTAGATCTGCTACTCGTTTAAGGCGCACCCAGCAGTCTAAGCTACTCTTCCCCCGATAAGGTTTGGTTTTATAGAAATCTTGAAGCGGTGTAGTAGAGGAGATGGCCTCACCAAAATGCTGTTTCAAAATACTGAAAATATCCTCAGGGTCTCTGCTGATGTTTACAAGAGGGTTGCTGCGGATTCCTATCTTGACTAAATCCTTGGCCCTCCCCATTAACCTTTCCATGATTTAATTACCTTGCTCTGGCATTTTGTAACCTTTCTTTACAAAGTCTTCATCATTTCCTGCCACTCATACACAGTACATTTATCTGTTCCATCACCTCTGAAAGTGGGTGAATGACGCATGTCAGATTTCATGACAAAGTTTACCTTGGACCAGTCTGGGACAGTGGGACAGTGTCGGTGGCTACCTTGGATGGAATGATATTACTTGCTGACAAACTTGAAACAATACTGTTACCAATCTCTTGACCCATCTGTTAGACTAAATCAAGCATAACACTCTGCTGCATATGGTATTCATCATCATTGGAGTGATTATCATCTCCATCACTCTTACCTGTTGTTTGATCAATAACATCCTCTTGTTCATTTACTGACGTCACACCAGCACGCTCAGTAAAGCTATGCTCTACTATTCCTGCTATCTGCGCCCCCCTACCAATACTGGGGGTTACAATATCACAGTTAACTCCCCTAGGTTTTCACTCACCAGTAAAAGTGGTGGATCACCATTGAGCTTGACCAGAGTACCTGGATTAATTGGTGTGGACATGTTATTCATGCCGAAAAGTCAAATTGACTGTCTCTTGAAGTTGACGGCAGGTGTAGTCCTCTTCTCTGGAGAGCTGCTGTATTCCCCGGTGATCGGCGATGGCTGATCTTGTAGATCCGGGTCACGGCACCAATTTTGTAACCAACTTCACATAGCCCCCCCCCCCCCCCCCCCAGAAGAAAGGCACATGGACACCTACACTTCAGGTTTACTTGCTTATTAACTGCAGTCAATGATATCTAACTGTGATTACAGGACAGTCACAGCCACACATTCACTGCTCTCAGAATATCTCTCTGACTCAATCCACAAAGTGATCGTATAGTATAAATGCGTTGTGTTTAGAAAATAACAAAAATACAGAAAAGCATACCTGCAGTAAAAGATATCAAACAGTGATGACAGGCATTGACAGGATGATCACAGCCACACATTCACTGGTTAGGTAGAACACAAGATATCTTTTAGATAGGAGCAACAGTAATGATACATGCCCTCAATGTGAAGTGATATTAATTCATAAATACAAAGCACAAGTACAACCCTTTTCATATAAACCTTTTAAGGTAGTAAGAAAATAAACATTCACTTAATATTTCAATAAATCACCTGCTAGCAAATCACCTGGTAGCAACAGCTAGCTTGACATTACAGTGCACTGGCTGACGACGGTGCTAGTCAGCTCGTCATTAACATGGCTAACTTAACCAGCAAAAACTTGGTTATCTTGCCGAAATAGGCCTTAAATACATTAACGGTGAAATAAATATATACATAGTCACATTCACTATTGAATATGAACCCGTTTTCCAAAGACACTATTGTGTTATACAGTTTTTAACAGTTTTTTATGTAGAGATAGGAGACACAAACAGAACATCTCTCTCAGACTGAAGAGCAGGCAGACAAACTTTCCAGATAGGGGAGAATCACTTGAAACCCACTAGTTATTCTTTCAAGGAAAATAATACAGTCCGAAGACCTCTCATATTGCCAACCTTTCTACAATGGCAGCAAATATTTTTATGAATTCGACAACACATAATGAAAGGAAACTTTATTTATATCAAACCTTTTCCTGAAGTGAATGGTTTCACCCACTACTCTACCCACGAACTGCGGTGTTCTTTGATAACTACATTGCGCGCGAGGTTGATGGGAACTCTACATTTTCACCTTGTCACACAATGATATGGCCAAAGACCATGTAACGCTTATGCGCTGGTTATCATGGGGCAAAGTATTGACACTTTTTTTATTGAGAGACGAGCTCAACGTTTTCTTTACTGATCATAGTTTTCACTAGTCTGACCGCTCACATGACGAATTTCTCATATGACTGGCATCATCTGGGTGATGTTTTTTCTCGCCTTAATGATCTGAATCTAGGATTACAGGGACTCTCCGCAACTATATTCAATGTACGGGACAAAATTGAGTCTATGATTAAGAAGTTGGAGCTCTTCTCTGTCTGCAGGACAACACTAGTCTTTCCACCATTGTATGATTTTTTTGTGTGCAAATGAACTCTAGCTTAAGGACAATGTCAAATGTGATATAGCGAAGCACCTGAGTGAGTTGGGTGCGTAATTACGCAGGTACTTTCCCGAAACGGATGACACAAACAACTGGATTCGTTATCCCTTTTACACCCTGTCACCAGTCCACTTACCGATACCTGAACAAGAGAGCCTCATCAAAATTGCAACAAGCGGTTCTGTGAAAATTGAATTTAATCAGAAACCACTGGCAGATTTCTGGATTGGGCTGCGCTCAGAGTATCCTTAGAAAATTGAGATGTTAAGACACTGATGCCCTTTGCAACCACATACCTATCTGAGAGTGGATTCTCAGCCCTCACTAACATGAAAACTAAATATAGGCATAGACTGTGTGTGGAAAATGATTCAAGACTGAGACTCTCCAATACAACCCAACATTGCAGAGTTATGTGCATCCTTTCAAGTACAACCTTCTGATTAACCTGTGATGAGTTATTCACAATTTTCATTGAACAAATAAGGTTTTATATGTAAGATGGTTAAATAAAGAGCAAAATTATTGAGTATATTATTATTTGTGCCCTGGTCATATAAGAGCTCTTATAGGAAACAAACTATTTCACTAATTTCCTTAATTTTGTGGCTAGAGTCAAATACTTTGTTGCACACACTACTGGTCAACAAGAGCTACCAAAATGATTCTGAAGTGTGCCAGGCCGTGCAGTCCCAAATAGAAGAGGGGATAATTTCGGCAGGCAAGAAAATGGCCTTGCCGACATAATTTCCTTATTTTTGTGGCTAGAGTCAAATCATTTGTGGCACACACTACTGGTCAACATGAGCTACCAAAATGATTCAGAGTCAAATACTTTATGTAGAACAAACTTCACGTCAGGAAAGGCAACCAAAATTAATAATGAATGTATGTGTGTTATATTAACATAGAGGGAGGAAAATGTAGGCAAGTAATACACATTTCAGAACAACTACTAGTCGAATAAGACATGGGAGAGATTGTGAATTTTGGCAAAGAGATTTATAGACTAATACACTTGAAACAAATAGCCAAACTGAAAACTGCAGACATTACTAGAGCCTACCCCACGGTCAAACCGCCATCAAAAAAATACAATGAAACGCAGCCTAACGTGGTCATTGACAGCTGCCTTGAAGGACGCAAATAAAAAATGCTTTCTGCTTTTAAGATCGCAGCAATGAAGAATTGAGTGCGTGTGCGTTCACGCGAGGGGTGGGGGGGTTGGGATTCTGGCAGGGGGGAGGTTTTCGGCAAAACACCTGTTTGTCGGACTTGCCTCAGCAAAGATGCGATGAAGCCATCGACAATACGACATTTAGAAACAAACCACCCCATCTCATATAGCCTAAACCATACGATTTTTTCAAACCAAAAATAGAGATGACCAACCAAACAAAAACACTTGTTGGCCAAGACTGTCATGGTTGTTTGTAGAATTAACGGACCAAAGCGGAGCGTGCATAGAGTTCCATATGTTTAATTAAAGAAACTCACCAAAACAATACAGAACAAAAATGAAACGTGAAGTCAAATGCAGTGCACACTGGCAACTACACACAAACAAGATCCCACAAAAACCCAGTGGAAAAGGCTGTCTAAATATGATCCCCAATCGGAGACAACGATAAACAGCTGCCTCTGATTGGGAACCATACCAGGCCAACATAGACAAATAATAACCTAGATAACCCACCCTAGTCACACCCCGACCTAACCAACACAGAGAATAAAAGGAATAAAAGGATCTCTATGGAGGCCGTGGACCGTGGGTCGTCGCCGGAGGCCCCGGACTGGGGACCCTCGCCGGAGGCCCCGGACTGGGGACCCTCGCCGGAGGCTCTGGACTGGGGGACCCTCGCCGGAGGCTCTGAACTGGGGACATTCGCCGGAGGCTCTGGACTGGGAACCCTCGCCGGAGGCTCTGGACTGCCTTGGAGCGGGACTGGACGTCATGTGTTGACTGGACATCGGCGCAGAGGAAGGCTCCTGCCATGGAGCTGGAGTTTCTGGACCGTGGACCGTCTCAGGAGGTTCCGGACCGTGGACCGTCTCAGGAGGTTCCGGACCGTGGACCGTCGCCGGAAGCTCTGGACTGTGGACCGTCGTTGGAAGCTCTGGTCTGGGGCCCATCGCCGGATGCTCTGGACCGTCGCCGGAAGCTCTGGATTGGGGAGGCGCACTGGACTTACCTGACTGGTGACACGCACTTCAGGGAGAGTGCGAGGAGCAGGCACAAGACGTACCTGACTGGGAAGGTGCACTTGAGGGAAAGTGCGAGGAGCAGATACAGGACGTACTGGGCTGTGGAGGCGCACTGGAGACCTGGTGCGTAGAGCTGGCACAGATGGTGCCGGAACAATGACGCACTCCGGACGGTGAGTGCGGGGAGCTAGCACAGGACGTACTGGGCTGTGGAGGCGTACTGGAGACCTGGTGAGTAGAACTGGCCCACATGGTACCGGACAAATGACACGCTCCTCAGGACGAGTATAGGGAGCTGGTATCGGACGGGTAACATGCTCCTCATGGCGAATGTCGTGCATACTACGCCAAACCAACAGCTCTCATGCTTCACTCTCCTCCAATTTGTCCAATAACTTATCGGCGGTTTCTGACTCACACCTCAACTTCGCCAACAACCCCGTGTGTCCCCGCCAAAAAATATTTTGAGGCTGCTTCTTGGGCTTGCTTCGTTGCCGCGAACCCCGGCGTTGTCGCTGTCCTTCCTTCACCGCTTGCGTCTGCTTCCATGGAAGGCTTTCGTCTCCTGCCATTATCTCCTCCCAAGTCCAGGATGTCTTTACCTCCTGGTTATCCTCCCAGGCCCAGGATACCCTCTCCTCCTGTGCATGCTGCTTGGTCCGTGAGTGGTGGGATCTTCTGTCATGGTCATTTGTAGAATTAACAGACCAAAGCGCAGCGTGCATAGAGTTCCACATGTATAATTAAAGAAACTCACCAAAACAATACAGAACAAAAACGAAACGTGAAGTCAAATGCAGTGCACACTGGCAAATACACAAAAACAAACAGATCCCACAAAAACCCAGTGGAAAAAAGCCGGCCTAAATATGATCCCCAATCAGAGACAACGATAAACAGCTGCCTCTGATTGGGAACCATACCAGGCCAACATAGACAAATAATAACCTAGATAACCCACCCTAGTCACACCCCAACCTAACCAACATAGAGAATAAAAGGATCTCTATGGTCAGGGCGTGACAAAGACGTTTTAGGCCCAACTGCTGCTACAAAGGAAAGTACAATCCTACTTTACAATAACACTGTCACGCATATAATCCAGAATATGGCAGATCATGTTGAATCCCAGGTTTTAGACAGAGCTCGCACAACAACATTGGTCTGCAATCCAATTAGATGAGACGACTGACATTTCAGACGGCCGCTTCTTGAACATAAACGGTACATAGGCTATATTAAAAATGTATTTGTTTTAAAGAGTTGCCTCCGAATACAACTGCAGGTGAAATATTTCGGGTTCTGAACGAATAGGCCTACATAACGGGACATGGATTACAATGGGACCGTTACGATGGTACCGATCTGTACGGACGGGACTGCTGCTCAACCTATCCATCCAGGAACGCGCAAGTGACATTTTCCAAGCAAACAATAAAATTCCCGCTTCAATAAAAAGCTGTGCGCCTGGAGAGACCCAGTGGACAGAGGCATTTTAGATATACTCCCCCTCTTCTCAATTTTGACAGACGAGGATGATGTAGACATGGATCACATGTGTAAATTTACCGGTTGCATCACCGCCTGGTATTGCGCTACAGAGGGTAGTGCATACGGCCCAGTACATCACTGGGGCCAAGCTTCCCGACATCCAGAATCTATATACTTCTCTCTGATACCACAAGGCAAGCGGTACCAGAGCGCCAAGTCTAGGACCAAAAGACTCCTTAACAGCTTCTAGTCCAAGCCATAAGACTGTGGAACAATTAATCAAATGGCCACCCGGACTATTTACATTGACCCCCCCCCTTGTTATTACACTGCTGCTACTCACTGTTTATTATCACTTTTCAATTACCTCGACTAACCTGTATCCTTGCACATTGACTCTGTACTGTTATGTAATTTTCTTGTGTTACTTTTTGATTTTATAATTTTTTTAAACTTTAATTTATTTAGTAAATATTTTGTAAACTCTATATTTCTTGAATTGTGTTGTTGGTTAAGGGCTTGTAAGTAAGCATTTCACAGTAAGATTTACCTACACCTGTTGTATTCAGTGCATGTAACAAATCTATTTAGATTTGATTTGATTTGATATTTGATCAGGTTCAAGTCTGGGCTCTGGCTGGGCCACTCAAGGACATTCAGAGACTTGTCCCGAAGCCACTCCTGCGTTGTCTTGGCTGTGTGCTTAGGGTCGTTGTCCTGTTGGAAGGTGAATCGTTGCCACAGTCTGAGGTCCTGAGTGCTCTGAGCAGGTTTTTATGAAGGATCTCTCTCTACTTTGCGCCATTAGTCTTTCATTCGATCCTGACTAGTCTCCCAGTCCCTGCCACTGAAAAACATACCCATAACATGATGCTGCTACCACCATGCTTCGCCGTAGGGATGGTGCCATGATTCCTTAAGATGTGACGCTTGGCATTCAGGCCAAAAAGTTCAATATTTGTTTCATCAGACCAGAGAATCTTGTTTCTTATGGTCAGAGTCCTTTAGGTGGCTTTTGGCAAACTCCAAGCGAGATGTCATGTGCCTTTTACTGAGGAGTGGCTTCCATCTGGCCACTCTACCATAAAGGCCTGATTAGTGGAGTGCTGCAAAGATGGTTGACCTTCTGGAAGGTTCTCCCATCTCCACAGAGGATCTCTGGAGCGCTGTTAGAGTGACCATCGGGTTCTTGGTTACCTTGCTGACATAGGCCTTTCTCCTCTGATTGCTCAGAATGGTCAGGCGGCCAGCTCTAGAAAGAGTCTTGGTGGTTCCAAACTTCTTCCATTTAAGAATGATGGAGGCCACTGTGTTCTTGGGGACCTTCAATGCTCCAGAAATTTTTTGGTACCCTTCTTCAGATCTGTGCCTCAACCTAATCCTGTCTCGGAGCTCTACGGACAATTTCTTCGAACTTATAGCTTGGTTTTAGCTCTGACATGCACTGTCAACTGTGGGACCTTATATAGACAGGCGTATGTATTCCTTTTCAAATCATGTCCAATCAATTGAATTTCCCGTAGGTGGACTCCAATCATGCTGTAGAAACATCTCAAGGATGTTCTGGATTCTCAGTTCATCATGCTGACAGGAATAAACATCTCTCTGGGAAGAAGAAGGGCAGGGGTGTATGTTTCATGATTAACGGACTCCTTAACAGCTTCTACCCCCAAGCCATAAGACTGCTGAACAATTGATCAAATGGTCACCGGACTATTTACATTGACCCCCCTCCTCCATTTGTTTTTATACTGCTGCTACTCGCTGTTTATTATCTATGCATATTCACTTCAACCCTACTAACTTGTACAAATGACCTCAAATAACCTGTACCCCCTCGCACACTGACTCGGTACCGGTACCCCCTGTATATAGCTTCGTTATTTTATTGTGTTACATTTTATTATTTTACATTTTTTACTTTAGTTTATTTGGTAAAAATGTTCTTAACTCTTCTTGAACTGCTCTTTTGGTTAAGGGCTTGTAAGTAAGCATTTCACGGTAAGGTCGACACTTGTTGTATTCGGCGCATGTGAAAAAGTTTGATTTGATGGTGTAATTGTGATAACATACAGGAACTCAAGTCCTTTTGTTCACCCGACTTGGAATTCCTCACAATCAAATGCCAACCGTATTATCTCCCAAGAGAATTCTCTTCGGTTATAGTCATGGTCGTGTATATCCCCCCTCAAGCTGATACCACGGAGGCCCTCAAGGAACTTCACCGTACTTTATGCTAACTGGAAACCATATATCCCGAGGCTGCATTTATTGTAGCTTGGTATTTCAACAAAGCAAATTTGAGGAAAAGGCTGCCTAAATTATATCAGCATATTGACTGTAGTACTCGCAGTGCTAAAACACTTAACAACTGTTACTGCAACTTCCGGGATGCATACAAGGCCCTCCCCCTTTCGACAAATCTGACCACGACTTCATTTTGCTTCTCCCTTCCTAGAGGCAGAAACTCAAACAGGAAGTACCCATGTTCAGGACTATTCAAGGCTGGTCTGACCAATGAGAATCCACACTTGTTTTGATCACGCGGACTGAGATATGTTCCGGGTAGCTTTCGAGAATAATTTTGACGAATACACTGAGACGGTGACTGAGTTCATCAGGAAGTGTATAGGAGATGTTGTACCCACTGTGACTATTAAAACCTACCCTAACCAGAAACCAGGGATAGATGGCAGCATTCGCTCAAAACTGAAAGCGAGAGCCACTGCATTTAACCATGGCAAGGTGACTGGGAATATGGCAGAATACAAACAGAGTAGTCATTCCCTCTGCAAGGCAATCAAACAGGCAAAACATCAGTATAGAGACAAAGTGGAGTCGCAATTCAACGGCTCAGACACAAGACGTATGTGGCAGGGTCAACAGACAATCACGGACAGAAAAAGGAAAACCAGCCACGTCGCGGACACCGACGTTTGTTTCCAGACAAACTAAACACGTTCTCTGCCGGCTTTGAGGATAACACAGTGCCACCGACGCGGCCTGCTACCAAGGACTGTGAACTCTCCTTCTCCGTGGCCAACGTGAGTAAGACATTTTAAACATGTTAGCCCTACCAAGTCTGCTGGCCCAGACGGCATCCCTAGCCGCGTCCTCAGAGCATGCGCAGACCAGCTGGCTGGTGTGTTTAGGGACATATTCAATCTCTACTCTCTCTCTACTGTCCCCACATGCTTCAACATGGCTACCATTGTTCCTGTACCCAAGAATGCAAATGTAACTGAACGAAATGACTATCGCCCTGTAGCACTCACTTCTGTCATAATGAAGTGCTTCCACTTTACCTGTCACCCTAGACCCACTTCAATTTGATTACTGCCCCAATAGGTCCAAAGACAATGCAATCGCCATCACACTGCACACTGCCCTATCCCATCTGGACAAGAGGAATACCTACGTAAGAATGATATTCATTGACTATAGCTCCATATTCAACACCATAGTACCCTCCAAGATCATCATTAAGCTCAGCACCCTCATGTACTCCCTGTTCACCCATGACTGCGTGGCCAAGCACGCCTCCAACTCAATCATCAAGTCTGCAGACGACACAACAGTAGTAGGCTTGATTACCAACAACGACGAGACAGCCTACAGGGAGGAGGTGAGGGCTCTGGGAGTGTGGTACCAGGAAAATAACCTCTCACTCAACGTCAAAAAAACAAAGGAGATGATCGTGGACTTCAGGAAACAGCAGAGGGAGCACCCCCCCCCCCCCCATGTCCTGGAGGGCAAACTACCTGCCCTCCAGGACATCTACAGCACCCGATGTCACAGGAAGGCCAAAAAGATCATCAAGGACAACAACCACCTGAGCCACTGCCTGTTCACCCCGCTATCATCCAGAAGATGAGGTCAGTGCAGGTCCATCAAAGCTGGAACTGAGAGACTGAAAAACAGCTTCTATCTCAAAACCATCATACTGTTAAACAGCCATCACTAGCACAGAGAGGCTGCTGCCTATATACAGAGACTTGAAATCATTGGCCACTTTAATAAATGTAACACTAGTCACTTTAATAATGTCACTTCAATAGTGTTTACATATCTTGCTTTACTCATCTCATATGTATATACTGTATTCTATACTATTCTACTGTATGTTACTTTATGCCGATCTGACATTACTCGTCCATATATTTATATATTCTTAATTCCATTCCTTTACTTAGATTTGTGTCGTCTGTGTGTATTGGATATATGTTGGTTAGATATAGAAGCACAAGCATTTCGCTACACCCGCAATAACATCTGCTAAACACGTGTATGTGACCAATAAAATGTTATTTGATTACACACACACACACACACACACACACACACACACACACACACACACACACACACACACACACACACACACACACACACACACACACACACACACACACACACACAGAGAAATCAGAACCATGGACTGCCACATCATATGGTAAAATCACTGGGGAAGCCAAGCCACCCCCAACCTATATGTTGTGATAATTGCATTGTTTACTCTATAACCTGTTAATGCATATGCCTTGCGACCGTGATATATAGGCATAAAGACAATAAGAAGACACAGTGGCAGAATAAATTCAACTACATATTTGTTTTATTACAAAACCTGATAGCAACCTCTGTCCAGTGAAGTCCACAAAGCATTTTGCATATAACAAACAGTTACATGACCTACAGCATGGTCAAGCAAGTTTATGTTTCCAACATTTCCGGACCACTAAACAACTATTGATTTAGAACCATGGAGAGTTACCACAAGTCACAAAGAAAACAGGAGCTGCCTCCACTATTCCAGCACCATGTCAACGTCAACACTTGAACATCATCAAATCACCTCTGCTTAGTCTAATACAGTGACAACTAAAAGATACCAAAAACAATTTAGTCCAATCAACGTAAGCTAAATATGATGTGGCTGTCCATGGTTCTGATTTCTCTGTGCGTGTGTGTGCGTTCGTGCAAGTAAAGAAACATGATGACTCACCCTACTTGTAGAGAAACGTCAATGCCATCCTCCTTTTTTTCATGTAGACGAAACTGTATATCACTCTGTCATACAGTACATGCTTTTATTTTTTGTTGTCATTGGCAACCTGGCTAAAATGCTTGCACATTAGCCTAACTCCCATTAATGGGCAACGTTAGCTAGTTAACATTAGAATAACATATTGAACTTCCAGCCTCTCAGGCCAGGGGGCACAACAATGTATGAATTAATGGTTGGATCAGAATCGCCATTATAATCATTGGCCAGTATGGAGAATGAAGTAAAACCACAAGTCCAAATCCCAATCTTCATCCATTGCTAATTTAGGGAAAGGGACAATTTTAGCTAGCTGGCTAGATAGCCACTGGAGGACAACAACACGACGAGATGCAACAATTCACATTTTTATGTCAATTATGTATGCTCTTAATGGGATATGATAGGAGTGACGCCAAATCCTAGATGGCTTTGACACTTTTTTTTGGTGCGCCAGGACCATTCACAGTTGAACTCACTCCGTTTAGCTCAACGCTGATTGGCAAATGTTTTATACTTTTTTTGTCATGGGAGGCCAGATGCTGGCTTGCTTCCCTTGCATTCAATACTACGGGCGGCAACAATGGTATTCTCATTTGGACCAGACAGCATCAGATATATGGCCTATACGTAGAGAGACAGAGGGGCGCTGTTTCGCTCGCTCAGATGCTTTCTCCTGTGAGATACATTCAGCCTCTTGCGAATTGAACGAACGTTATGAAACACAGAGACACGAAATATAAATTATGTTGGCATCCATGAATACACGCCACTGATTGCACTAAATTGTTTTTGGCAGCTTTCAGTTGACACTCCATTTGCCTAAGCAGAGGTGATTTGATTATTTAACTAGGCAAGTCAGGTAAGAACAAATTCTTATTCACCGGCCAAACTGGGACAATTGTGCGCTGCCCTATTGGACTCCCAATCGCGGCCGGTTGTGATATAGCCTGGATTCGAACCATGCTGTCCGTAGTGATGCCTCAAGCACCTACATGCGGTGCCTGTCCCTTAGACCACTGCGCCACTCGGGAGCTCGGGATAATGTTGACATGTTGAAGTTGAAATTATGCTGGAATAGTAGAGGCAGCTCTTGTTTTCTTTGCGACTTGCGGTAACTCTCCGTGGTTCTAAATCAATAGTTCTTTAGTGGTCTGAAAATATCGGAAACATAAACTTGCTTGACCATGCTGTAGGTTATGTTACTGTTTATGCAATATGCTTTGTGGACTTCACTGGACAGAGGTTGCCACTGTCTATTCTTGTTGTCTCGTTCGCAGGGCGTGTGCTTGGCTTCCCAGTGATTTTATCCACGCACCCCTAATGATAGGTAGATTGGGGAGAAGAAGCTGATACTAGATCTGTAGGCCTATGTAGGGGGAAAACTTAACCCCCGAGCGGTCCCTTATTAAAAAATATAGCCCTTCAGCTCTCAGGCCTGCTTTATTTAAACTCTTCACTGAAAGTATAAAGACAAAAAAGTGTTCTATTTCACCTATTTATTATTTTTTGCCTACAAGATATAGCCTAGGCTTACCATGCACTTTATCGTGTAATATAGTGGAGTGATCATTTGTTGAAATATCAAATGAATGACTCTATTTAATTATAATTAATTGTCAATTACCCTACAACAGCAGATCATGCAGTGACTGACATTAAACGGGGTTTCGACATTTCAGCCTACCGAACATTTTTTTCCGACAGAGGGAGAGGTTCTCAAGCTTTTAGACAGTCAAACCCCATGGGAGGAGCTGATGAAGAACTTGTATCATGATGACGGCAGGAACCATTGTTTTAAACCTTGTTGAGAATGTGAAGTATATCACTACACGCAACGACTAAATGAGGAACATGTGTGCGTGCGTGCAACATATAAAGATAGGTATTTTATGTGGTTCAAGTTTCCATGGTGTCATTTCTATCATTTGTATTCTAACGAGCTTTTAGTTTCTAGCGTATAGTTTGTTTTAGCCTGCCTATTTACGTCTATGCCTAATGCAATTCATAGCCTACTGTGTGAATCCAAAATATGGAATAAATCAAACTAAACCAACATTTAATATAGTAATATGTAAATTGAATTTAAGTCTTATAGATGAAAAACGATAAATATGATAACTTAGAGATGAAAAACTATAGCCTGCTTTTTTATTTGTTGATTGACCGTAGGCTACAAAACACTTTTTAGGGGTTGAAAATATAGCATAGGCCTAGCTTTAGCTTATGCCTAATGAGTTATATATGTAATGAGTTATATATGTATTCTAAATGTATGTCTTTAAAAACGAGTAATGATGAGGAATTTATCACCAGTGTCTAGTCCTGAAAATGCGTAAATCCCCTTTTTCACTGAACTGGATTGCTTCTCTGGCGCGCGTTTTAGCCATAGGCCTATGGGCTACAATAACTGCGCATCAGTTACGCACGTTCTGCAGTCTTTGTTTTTATTATGTACTGTTCATTAGAAAAACTATACGTCCAAGCAATTTCCACACTAGTAATTCCTTGACGTCACTTGGAGGCTCCCTATACTGTGGCTCTGAGTGCTCAGAGGATAGCCTGGAACTGCGAGAGCGAAAGATGTGCGTGATGGACATTTAAATCTCAAATTGGTAGGTTTTTTTCCTTCTAATTATTGATATAGGCCTATAGCATGTATGTATTTTGCAGCTGGTTATGCTTTGCATTTTATCTCGCCGTCAGTGCGTGTTACGAAGTTCTCCTTCCCTTCGAACACATGAGCAGAGGCTATGTTGCAGGTGATGGGTCGAGTTGAGACTGAGAGACTGTCTATATTTAATCCAGCACTATATTGCATTCGATTTATATAACAAAGATGTTCTGTCTAATATATATCTTCTCAGATAGAAAACTATGCCACATTGTCTCTTTTCTCAATCTCTCTTACACTAAGAACTTTTATAGAAATGTAGGAAAATGTTGTATTTGTATTTTATTTTATTTAACCTTTATTTGACTAGGCAAGTCAGTTAAGAACAAGTTCTTATTTACAATGACGGCCTACCAAATGGCAAAAGGCCTCCTGCGGGGACAGGGGCTGGGATAAAAAATAAATAATAATAATAAATAAATATAGGTCAAAACACATTTTACGACAAGAGAGACAACACAACACTACGTAAAGAGATACCCAAGACAAAAACATAGCATTGCAGCAACACATGACAACACAGTATGGTAGCAACATGACAACAACATGGTAGCGGCACAAAACATGGTACAAACATTATTGGGCACAGACAACAGCACAAAGGGCAAGAAGGTAGAGACATAGCCTAAATAACCCACATTTTGTTCCTACAATATCAGATTTTCTAGTTCTAATTTATTTTGTGAAATGATTTATGTATTTTGTTGTTGTTAGTTTTTATTGTCATGTTGCTCTCAAACTCATGATGCACTTGAAAGGCATGATAGGCTACTCTACCTCTGTGGATTTGTAATTTTGTTTTACCTTGTAATGCCCAGAATAGTCAATGTTATTGTCACAATCATATTTAAAAATGTTTGGAATTGTACTGTATAATGTTGAATCTGGGTACTCTCAGTGGCCTTATTGAAATGTTTTCCACCAATAATTTTTTAACAAAACAGGAATCAACGGTTGAATATCACATATGCCCACAACAGTTAAGGGTGATATTGGATGAAGACCAGTCAGAACGTTGTTTATATAGTACTATCCCTACTTGGGACTATAGATTGCATTTTGCTGACTCATCTTTTACTTGTATGTTAAGGTAGATAATGAGATGAGTCATATCAGATGAGTGACCAGAAGATGTGGTGTCTAACTATTGCTGAAATTACGCCATTACAAACTTGTCTGTCCAGACCAGATCCTAATCTACACTACTGTCCCCCATGTTTCATGTCCGAGAGGTGAACTACATTGCGCGTGTCTCCACAAAACCTAATCTTTATCACTCTTCCCTCCTTCCTCACAATTTCTGGTTGAATTCTTTGGAGGTTACATGCCTTTCTTTTTGACAGAAGGCCCTAAAAGGTGTTGCATTTGAAAATGAAACAGGAAGTACTTATTCACAAATTTGGACTGTTAGCTAATAATACTGTGTTGTTGTCAGTCACGTATGTATTTTGTATTTTTGTATTTTACGTATGTCTGCAGCCTTGGATGACTATGTAGTTGTAGATGGGGAAATCCATTTGAATTCAATAACTTTCTGACAGCATCCCTTTTGATTTTAAACAAAACTTTCAGTATATGTTTGCCCATTAAAAAAGTGATCAGAAATTGACTTTTTGGTCCTGAATGCCAAAACATTCAGGAGATAAAGGTGCTCAAAGTTGACCCATTTTGCATACCTACCATACTATGAGACATCTATTTCTTTGTCACTGGAAAAGATAAGTGGTGAGTTTGATATAATTTAAAGCTTCCAAACAAAACAGTGTTGTCAATCTATTTAATATATATATATTTTTTTAAAGTTAAATAAAAAAGTATGTAATTTTTAAACCTTGAATGTCAATTATTTCATATTCACATATGTTGTAGTTTAGACCCTATTTCACATCATCTGAGGTTTTTGTGTTGTGCCCTCCATCGGTTTAGACACAATATGCTCTTGGGTGTCATTTCAATCATAGTAATATAATTCTTACAACCACTTGAGACCGTTGCAATTTAGCTGCTACACCATTTACATTTATTTTACATTTGAACTTCTAATTACTACCACAAAGGTGACCGCCGGTCCACCCACTGTTGAATGTCAACATAAATGGTCATGTCTATTCTATTATCTATATTTCTATCATTTCAATAGGTTTCCTGTGGAGGATTGGCAGTATAATTTAAATCAACAGATATTCCCATTCACGTCTACATTATTTGATGTGTGGACCTCCAACCGTCTTTGTGGTACCATTTGAAAGTCGAAATTTCAATTTTATTGCCATTTTTGTACATTTATCAGCCAAAACATGACACCCACCCTGTAGGCCACCCTATTCAAGAGCATGCTGTGTCTCAACCGATGGCGGGCACAACACAAAAACCTAAAGTGATGTGAAATAGGGTCTAAGCTACAACATATGTGAATACAACAATTTGGGGAGTTTACAGGTTTTTAGATAATTGATGTTAAAGGTAAAAAAAAGTATATATTTTTTATGTATATATTTTTTTCTCCATACACTATCAAGTAATTTGACAACCCTGCTTGTAAGCTTTTAAATTATATCAATCTCAACCATCTGGGACCAAAAGGCTCCTAAACAGCTTCTACCCCTAAGCCATAAGACTGCTAAATAGTAAAACAAATAGCTATCCGGACTATCTGAGTTTACCCTTTTTGCACTAACTCTTTTTGACTCTATGTACACGCACTGGACTCTACCCACACACTCACACATACTTACACTGACACTTTAAAACATACAGACACTCACACACACGCTCACTCACACATAACACATACACACAGGCGCACATTCACCAGATACACACTTACACACTCATCACATACGTTGCTGCTACTATCTATTATCTATCCTGTTGCCTAGTCACTTTGCCTCTAACTATATAAACATATCTACCTCAATTTCCTCATACGCCTGCAAATCGACTCGGTACTCGTACCCAATGTACAGTTGAAGTCGGAAGTTTACATACACCTTAGCCAAATACAGTTTGGCTAAGTTTTTCACAATTCCTGACATTTCATCCTAGTAAAAAATCTTTGTCTTAGGTCAGTTAGGATCACCACTTTATTTTAAGAATGTGACATGTTAGAATAATAGTAGAGAGAATTATTTATTTAAGCTATTATTTATTTCATCACATTCCCAGTGGGTCAGAAGTTTACATACACTCAATTAGTATTTGGTAACATTGCCTTTAAATTGTTTAACTTGGGTCAAACGTTTTGTGTAGCCTTCCACAAGCTTCCCACAATAAGTTGGGTGTATTTTGGCCCAATCCTCCTGACAGAGCTGGTGTAACTGAATCAGGTTTGTAGGCCTCCTTGCTCGCACACCCTGTTTCAGTTCTGCCCACACATTTTCTATAGAATTGAGATCAGGGCTTTGTGATGGCCACTCAAATACCTTGACTTTGTTGTCCTTAAGCCATTTTGCCACAACTTTGGAAGTATGCTTAGGGTCATTGTCCATTTGGAAAACCCATTTGCGACCAAGCTTTAACTTCTTGAATGATGTCTTGAGATGTTGCTTCAATATATCTACATAATTTTCCTACCTCATGATGCCATCTATTTTGTTAAGTGCACCAGTCCCTCCTGCAACAAAGCACCCCCACAACATGATGCTGCCACCCCCGTGCTTCACAGTTGGGATGGTGTTCTTCGGGTTTGCAAGCCTCCCCCGTTTTCCTCCAGACAAAACGATGGTCATTATGGCCAAACAGTTCTATTTTTGTTTCATCAGACCAGAGGACATTTCTCCAAAAGTACGATCTTTGTCCTCATGTGCAGTTGCAAACCGTAGTCTGGCTTGTTTATGGCGGTTTGGAGCAGTGGCTTCTTCCTTGCTGAGCGGCCTTTCAGGTTATGTCAACATAGGACTCATTTTACTGTGGATATAGAAACTTTTGTACCTGTTTCCTCTAGCATCTTCACAAGGTCCTTTGCTGCTGTTCTGGGATTGATTTTCACTTTTCACACCATAGTACGTTCATCTCTAGGAGACAGAACGCATCTTCTTCCTGAGCGGTATGACAGCTGCGTGGTCCCATGGTGTTTATTCTTGTGTACTATTGTTTGTACAGATGAACGTGGTACCTTCAGGCGTTTGGAAATTGCTCCCAAGCATGAACCAGACTTGTGGAGGTCTCCAATTTTTTTCTTCTTTTGATTTTCCCATGATGTCAAGCAAAGAGGCACTGAGTTTGAAGGTAGGTCTTGAAATACATCCACAAGTACACCTCCAATTGACTCAAATGATGTCAATTAGCCTATCAGAGGCTTCTAAAGCATGACATAATTTTCTGGAATTTTTCAAGCTGTTTAAAGGCACAGTCAACTTAGTGTATGTAAACTTCTGACCCACTGGAATTGTGATACAGTCAATTATAAGTTAAATAATCTGTCTGTAAACAATTATTGGAAAAATTACTTGTGTCGTGCACAAAGTAGATGTCCTAACCGACTTGCCAAAACTATAGTTTGTGAACAAGAAATTTGTGGAGTGTTTGAAAAACGAGTTTTAATGACTCGAACGTAAGTGTATGTAAACTTTCAACTTCAACTGTATATAGGCCAAGGTATCATTTCTCATTGTGTATTTATTCCTTGTGTTACTATTTTTTAAATTATTATAATATTTTTTAAATATATTCTATGTTGTTGAGAAAGGCCTGTAAGTAAGCATTTCACTGTTAGTCTACAACTGTTGTTTATGAAGCATGTGACAATTACAATTTTCTTTTATTTCCAGTGATGAAGACATGGATGTCTAATGGTATGGTGTGGAGTTTTCAACATGTGTCGACTTTGAGCACCTTTCTATCGTGAATGTTTTGGCATTCAGGTCTAAAGTCCTTTTCTGAGCATTTCTGCAATGGGCAAATACTGTATGTATTTAAGGTTTCGTTCGAATCGAAGAGGGGTGCTGTCAAAAAGTGATTCAATTCAAATGGATGTACCCAGACGTTACTGAGTTAGTTATGGTTATGTTTTCCCAGCCATATGTTCTCAGCAACCAACATCAGTTTTCCATATTCCAATGCTTTGAATGATTGATGAATACCATCTCAATCAGTTATTTACCCAATAAGTCCAAAAAATATCCTCACTATGTTGTTGTGAATGTGATAAAGCAAGGTCACATGATCAGCCTTTGCTTTCATTGGGGCTTGCAGTTCCTTGCAGCGTACACTTCACATAGTTTTTATGACACTTGGCGTCATTGGCCAGTGTGTATGATGATGAACTCTGGTGGCCTATGTCTTTGTGTCTGGACTGAGCACGTGCCACTATGTCAGTGAGGGCAAGCGGCTGGCCGGCAGGGTCAGGGGCCCTGAGCAGAGTGCTGAGCAGAGCACCGAGCTGGCCATCTGGCCCTCGGGGGGGGGGGGGGGGGGGGGGCTGGCCTGCCTTCCTCACAGGCTGTCTTTGTTCATTGGGAACAATGTGAAGTTAATCTGGTAGAGATAAGAATAGCCTCCTCAGTCACACTCACTATGCTCTCCTAAATGGTGCAGCTTCATTATGAAATCACCAGCCATTAGCTGCTTTGAAGGCAATCCTAATTTAAAAAAACATGGAAGTTTTGCATTGAGGAGATATTCAAGAAACTTGCGAAAGAGTTCCATGCCGTGAGTGCTATATCTCAAAAAATGATGAATGTCCTAGTCCTTTAGTTTATAAAAACAGAGAAACACAATATGCTAAATGTGCTAGGTAACACTTCATTTTAAGGGGTCCTCATTACAGTGTAATTACGCTGTAACAAGTATTGTAGTTTATTGTAATAACTTAAAGTTACACTGTAAAAACAACATTTAACTGTTGGTAATTGTAGTCTGTAATTACAGAGGTATAATAACAAATGCTTGTTACCATGCTTGTTACAAATGGTCACGTTTCCACTCAATCCACCAATTTTGTGTTTTGCTTCTGCTCTCCGATTCAGTAACAACTGTCACAAGGTTGTCATCTCTCGTGGACAGATGTGTTGGGTGTCCGAGATTACAACGGTTGGAGGCTCTATAGGCTCTAATTACCTACCCGTGAATGCAACATCTCCACGCAGTGTTGTTGCTAGCACTTGCCCTCAAAAAATGTACCATCTGGGTTAACTTGGTTGAGTTTACAGAAACAGATCTGATATAGGTCAACCTCACGGACTGGGATCTGGCATACGGGTGTCATCCTAGATTATAATTAACACATGTATTTATAATGAATGTGTACGTTACCCATTATGACAACCTCAACCTCCTTGCCATCCACGTGGGAGGATAAACACACTAGTACACCATAGAGTACATGTAATATCTGCCTAAGTGCAATGTAATTACTAGGTGTTATACCGGATTTAGCTAGCTATAATGAAGTATATTTAGGGGGGTATTTACTTGTAATTATTGTGTACCTACATGGTATGTTACTTCTACATAAATATTTTAGTTGTGACTCAAATTTGCAACCTATACTATGGTGAGTAGCCTAGCTAGCTAGCTATCTAATTAAGAGAACATGGGGTTATCTTTTTCTGCCCTTTTTAACAATACAAGTAACATTAGAAATGGACAACATATGTCTTCATCTGTTTCTTTCTTGAAAGCATTTTCCCATTCTGGAGTCTGAGACCTTGTGGGGATCTATGGTAGAGAAGAAGAATGTAGCTATGACAATTTAGCAGATATACAATTCAATTAGCCTACTAGCTAGCTATCATCAGAGACAGTATATAAACCTTCCTCCAATATCTCTGCTATCATCATTAGCTGTCATGATTTCTATAATTTAGGGTTTAGGCTTATTGCTAGTCCTATCTACCTAGTTGTTTTGTTATCCAGCGTGCATTATACTAATAATGGTGCTTGCTAACACTAAGACACTAGCTAGGGTTTCCATTGAAAAGGTGTTTTGACACAAGTAGCTAGCTAGCTAACTTTAACATGCTGGGTGTGTCTCACATAGTACCACAGACAGAACAATGAGAGATATTTCACTGGATGTATAAATGTGAAGAATCCGGTTGGCTTTTCCATTCACTACCAAATATGGTAGTGAGAGGAAGCCCACTGGCAGGCAGTGGGAGAAGATGGAACGAGATGGATTTTGGCCGACATTCTGCAAATCTTCTCATCAATTAAACATTTGATTTAAATACAGTTTTCTGTTCCCAAAACTAGAATCTGTTATGAACAGAACGGAAGAAGTTTTGTAGACCTCACCCTTTGCAAAAGTTGTACAGAATTGTGCTGTTCAGAAGGAGTGTAAAGGAAAATTAAGTTATTGCACACCCGCACTTCACAGAGCAGGTATTCCCTACTGGAAATATGCAGATGTATACTAGAGCGCGCCAATAGGATATCGCCAGCACGTGCTTGTTCTGCCAACCTCCTTGCTTGTTTTGCCCACTATGACTAATTTCTTCCCATTGGAAATGAAAAGCTGTGGCCTATGATAATCCCCTTGGGTACAGATACCTTGAAAACAAGGTTCAGGGAAGATAAGATCATTGAGTCCTGCTAGCTAGCTATCTGTTTGCCAGCTTTAGGTATAATGCCTTCGGAAAGTGGTCATAGACGTTGACTTATTCCACATTTTGTTGTGTTATAGCCTAGAATTCAAAATGGATTGAATATATGTTTTTCTCTCACCCATCTCCACACAATACCACATAACGACAGTGACATGTTAAAAAAAAAGGCAAATTTATTGAAACTGAAATTCAGAAAAATCTAATTTACATAACTATTCACACCCCTGAGTCAATATATGTTAGAATCACCTTTGGCAGCGATTACAGCTGTGAGTCTTTCTGGGTAAGTCTCTAGAGTTTTGCACACCTGGATTGTACAATATTTGCACATTATTATTTTTTAAATTCATCAAGCTCTGTTAAGTTGGTTGTTGATCATTGCTAAACAGCCATTTTCAAGTCTTTCCATAGATTTTCAAGCCGATTTAAGTCAAAATTGTAACTTGGTCACTCAGGAACATTCAATAACGTCTTGGTAAGCAACTCCAGTGTATATTTGGCCTTGTGTTTTAGGCTATTGTCATGCTGAAAGGTGCATTTGTCTCCCAGTGGCTGTTGGAAAGCAGACATAACCAGGTTTTCGACTAGGATTTTGCCTGTGCTTAGTTCTATTCCGTTTCTTTTTATCCTAAAAAAAACTCCCTCGTCCTTGCCGATGACAAGCATACCCATGACATGATGCAGCTACCACCATTCTTGAAAACATGAAGAGTGGTACTCAGTGATGATTTGTGTTGGATTTTCACCAAACATAACACTTTGTATTCAGGACATAAAGATGAATTTCTTAGCCAATTTTTTTAATGTCTTACTTTAGTGCCTTATTGCAAACAGGATGCATTTTTATTCTGTACAGGCTTCCTCCTTTTCATTCTGTCATTTAGGTTTAAACCTCAACTTCTAAATACTCTCCTGCAACCCGCCTCACCCAATGTGGCGTGAATCTGCTTTTTTCTAAAGTATTTCTATTTCCTTCTGATCTGGAATCCATCTACTGAAGATAGCCAGCTAACTGCCTACCAGCTATCAGTTAGCAAACCATTGCTAGCGGTCATCAGCTAACCTTTAGCTCGGAAAGCTCTCGCTAGTTCGAACAACGTGACTAAAAGCAGAGCATAACGGACCTATTTCTCTCCATATCCCCGGATTCCTACCGCAAACTCTGAACATTTTCATCTGGATCTTCGCAACTAGCTAACCACAATCCCAGGTGACCACTCCTGGCTAGCGTTTCCATCCCGGAGCAAGCACCAATTAGCCTGAAGCTAGCCCGGCTAGGGCTCCTGTGCTACCACTGAAGCCCACTCCTGGGCTACAATATCCGGACCCCTTTACTGCCGGTACGGAGCACGGAACCCCGTGGTTAGCTAGTAACTGCTAGCTTATCTTGTAGCTAGCGCAGCCAGGAAGCTAGCACCAGTTAGCAAACACAATTCTACAATTCACAACCTCTCTTTCGCCATCGCTATCCGGCTTGGATTCTCTGTCGACACGACCACGTCTGGTCTGCAGACGTGCCCTCAACCGGTGCCCTCAACCGGCCTCCGTCTGAGCAGACCCCCTCCGTCTGAGCAGACCACCCGCCGGGCTACTAAATTTAAACGCGTGCTAGCTTAGTGGAGGCCTCTACGGCTGCCCCCTGGACACTATGATCACTTGGCTACATAGCTGATGCCTGCTTGACTGTCCATTAATTCATGGTACTCCATTCTGTTTATTTGTGTTTTATCTGTCGGCTCTGTGCCTTAACTCAGGATCTGTGTGTAGTTAATCCGACCCTCTCTGCCCAGTCGTCGTCATTTTTACCTTCTGTTGCTGTGTTAGCTGACTAGCTGCTGTTATCTCACCTGTTGTTTTAGCTAGCTCTCCCAATCATGACCTGCAATCACTTTATGCCTTATTGTATGTCTCTCTCAAATATCAATATGCCTTGCAAACTGTTGTTCAGGCTAGTTATCATTGTTTTGGTTTGCAATGGACCCCGTAGTTCCACTCTCCGTACCTCTGATACCTCCTTTGTCCCACCCCCCACACATGCGGTGACCTCACCCATTGAGACCAGCATGTCCAGAGATACAACCTCTCTTATCATCACCCAGTGCCTGGGCTTGCCTCCGCTGTACCCGTGCCCCACCATACCCTGGTCTGCACATTATGCCCAGAATCTATTCTACCACGCCCATAAATCTGCTCCTTTTATTCCTTGTCCCCAACGCTCTAGGCAACCAGTTTTGATAGCCTTTAGCCGCACCCTCATCCTACTACTCCTCTGTTCCTCGGGTGATGTGGAGGTAAACCCAGGCCCTGCATGTCCCCAGTCACCCTCATTTGTTGACTTCTGTGATCGAAAAAGCCTTGGCCTCATGCATGTCAACATCAGAAGCCTCCTCCCTAAGTTTGCCTTACTCACCGCTTTAGCACACTCTGCCAACCCTGATGTCCTTGCCGTGTCTGAATCCTGGCTTAGGAAGGCCACCAAAAACTCTGAGATTTCCATACCCAACTATAACACTTTCCGTCAAGATAGAACTGCTAAAGGGGGAGGAGTTGCAATCTACTGCAGAGATAGCCTGCAAAGTTCTGTCATACTTTCCAAGTCTATGCCCAAACAGTTCGAACTTCTAATTTTAAAAATTAATCTCTCCAGAAATAAGTCTCTCACTGTTGCCGCCTGCTACCGACCCCCCTCAGCTCCCAGCTGTGCCCTGAAAACCATCTGTGAATTGATCGCTCCCCATCTAGCTTCAGAGTTTGTTCTGTTAGGTGACCTAAACTGGGATATGCTTAACACCCCGGCAGTCCTACAATCTAAGCTTGATGCCCTCAATCTCACACAAATCATCAAGGAACCCACCAGGTACAACCCTAAATCCGTAAACATGGGCACCCTAATAGACATTATCCTGACCAACTTGCCCTCCAAATACACCTCTGCTGTCTTCAATCAAGATCTCAGCGATCACTGCCTCATTGCCTGTATCCGCCACGGGTCCACGGTCAAACGACCACCCCTCATCACTGTCAAACGCTCCCTAAAACACTTCTGCGAGCAGGCCTTTCTAATCGACCTGGCCCGGGTACCCTGGAAGGATATTGACCTCATCCCGTCAGTTGAGGATGCCTGGTCATTCTTTAAAAGTTACTTCCTCACCATATTAGACAAGCATGCTCCGTTCAAAAAATGCAGAACCAAGAACAGATATAGCCCTTGATTCACTCCAGACCTGACTGCCCTCGACCAGCACAAAAACATCCTGTAGCGAACTGCAATAGCATCGAAGAGCCCCCGCGATATGCAACTGTTCAGGGAAGTCAGGAACCAATACACGCAGTCAGTCAGGAAAGCAAAGGCCAGCTTTTTCAAGCAGAAATTTGCATCCTGTAGCTCTAACTCCAAAAAGTTCTGGGATACTGTAAAGTCCATGGAAAACAAGAGCACCTCCTCCCAGCTGCCCACTGCACTGAGGCTAGATAACACGGTCACCACTGATAAGTCCGTGATAATCATTTCTCAATGGCTGGCCATGCCTTCCACCTGGCGACTCCAACCTTGGCCAACAGCCCCGCCCCCCCCCCGCTGCTACTCGCCCAAGCCTCCCCAGCTTCTCCTTTACCCATATCCAGATAGCAGATGTTCTGAAAGAGCTGGAAAACCTGGACCCATACAAATCAGCTGGGCTTGACAATCTGGACCCCCTATTTCTGAAACTGTCCGCCTCCATTGTCGCACCCCCTACTACCAGCCTGTTCAACCTCTCCTTCGTATCATCTGAGATCCCCAAGGATTGGAAAGCTGCCGCTGTCATCCCCCTCTTCAAAGGGGGAGACACCCTGGACCCAAACTGTTACAGACCTATATCCATCCTGCCCTGCCTAGCTAAGGTCTTCGAAAGCCAAGTCAACAAACAGATCACTGACCATCTCGAATCCCACCGTACCTTCTCCGCTGTGCAATCCGGTTTCCGAGCCGGTCACGGGTGCACCTCAGCCACGCTCAAGACTCTAAACGATATCATAACCGCCATCGATAAAAGACATTACTGTGCAGCCGTCTTCATCGACCTGGCCAAGGCTTTCAACTCTGTCAATCACCATATTCTTATCGGCAGACTCAATAGCCTCGGTTTTTCTAATGACTGCCTTGCCTGGTTCACCAACTACTTTGCAGACAGAGTTCAGTGTGTCAAATCGGAGGGCATGTTGTCCGGTCCTCTGGCAGTCTCTATGGGGGTACCACAGGGTTCAATTCTCGGGCCGACTCTTTTCTCTGTATACATCAATGATGTTGCTCTTGCTGCGGGCGATTCCCTGATCCACCTCTACGCAGACGACACCATTCTGTATACTTCCGGCCCTTCCCTGGACACTGTGCTATCTAACCTCCAAACGAGCTTCAATGCCATACAACACTCCTTCCGTGGCCTCCAACTGCTCTTAAACGCTAGTAAAACCAAATGCATGCTTTTCAACCGTTCGCTGCCTGCACCCGCACGCCCGACTAGCATCACCACCCTGGACGGTTCCGACCTAGAATATGTGGACATCTATAAGTACCTAGGTGTCTGGCTAGACTGCAAACTCTCCTTCCAGACTCATATCAAACATCTCCAATCCAAAATCAAATCTAGAGTCGGCTTTCTATTCCGGAACAAAGCCTCCTTCACTCACGCCGCCAAACTTACCCTAGTAAAACTGACTATCCTACCGATCCTCGACTTCGGCGATGTCATCTACAAAATAGCTTCCAATACTCTACTCAGCAAACTGGATGCAGTTTATCACAGTGCCATCTGTTTTGTTACTAAAGCACCTTATACGACCCACCACTGCGACCTGTATGCCCTAGTCGGCTGGCCCTCGCTACATGCTCGTCGTCAGACCCACTGGCTCCAGGTCATCTACAAGGCTATGCTAGGTAAAGTGCCGCCTTATCTCAGTTCACTGGTCACGATGGCTACACCCACCCGTAGCACGCGCTCCAGCAGGTGTATCTCACTGATCATCCCTAAAGCCAAAACCTCATTTGGACGCCTTTCCTTCCAGTTCTCTGCTGCCTGCGACTGGAACGAATTGCAAAAATCTCTGAAGTTTTTAGCTTTTATCTCCCTCAACAACTTTAAAAATCTGCTATCCGAGCAGCTAACCGATCGCTGCAGCTGTACATAGTCCATCTGTAAACTACCCACCCAATTTACCTACCTCACCCCCATACTGCTTTTATTTATTTACTTTTCTGCTCTTTTGCACACCAGTATCTCTTCTTGCACATGATCATCTGATGATTTATCACTCCAGTGTTAATCTGCTAAATTGTAATTATTCGATTTATTGCCTACCTTAAGCCTTTTGCACACATTGTATATAGATTCTCTTTTTTCTACCATGTTATTGACTTGTTTATTGTTTACTCCATGTGTAACTCTGTGTTGTTGTCTGTTCACACTGCTATGCTTTATCTTGGCCAGGTCGCAGTTGCAAATGAGAACTTGTTCTCAACTAGCCTACCTGGTTAAATAAAGATGAAATAAAAAAATAAAATAAAAAATAGGTTACTATTGTGGATTAACTACAATGTTGTTGATCCATACTCTGTTTTCTCTTATCACAACCTCTGCTTGCCTTGCCTCCCCTTGTGTACTAGTCATTACAACTGGGGTAAACACATAGGCAGTATTGTTCTATAGCCCTGTATTGAATTACATCCATATTGATCACAATACCCCATCCATCATCGTCTGTTATGACAAAACAGTGTGTGATGGGATGGTTCATCTCTGCACTCTGTGTCATAACAGAAGGCCATACATAACAATTGACTACCAAATAACATCAAGAATGCAGACATTTCCGTATCCACTCACTGTTCATATTGGCAGCAGCAGGAACATATCAGTTTGGAAAGGGTGAATTGGAATTAACTCGCAAAGGGAAAGAGAGAGAGAGCAACCATTTGGCTATTAACAATCAGGTTAAGATTAAGGAGAATGTTCCACATGAGCTGCCCATGGAGATTACATATAGAGAAATCTTATTTTTGTATTGTTTTAGGTCCAATTGCAGTGTAGAAATTATGAAGGTTGTAAAAATACCAAGACAAATTGAGGTGGATGTTTTTTTTTTTTTAAAGCCTACAGATTCAATCTTCTTATCCATTGAGATGTACCCGAAGGCCTTAATGGGCTTTACTGGTGCTGAGTACAGATGGTAGTAGAAGAGATAAAACCCTGCTATCTGCCAGGGAGAAATCCTTGCCTTTTTGGAGACTACCTTTTTTCTGAGATCTGTTGACTCGGAAAACAGGTGGTCTCCAAAAGCTGTCATTGATCAAATTTCCAAGACATGACATTTTGTATAAATGTTTGGCAAATGGTGTTGTTTAATTCCACAATGCAGTGGACTTACAAATCAAAAAATAAATAATTCACACCAAATTAGTGAGTGGTTTTAGTATAGATTTTTAGTTTCCACTTAATTTGATCTGTTTCCTTGGGATTCATTAAAACAAGCACTAGGAATCATAGAGGCCACTAGTCATTCTGATAATATTTAGCCTTCAGTCTTCAGGGCCTCAACCAAAAGCCAACAATATTCAATGAAATGTTAAAGTTGAGAGGTCTCAAGTATATTTTGAGTTAATTGCACAGGTCAGTGGACCTGGAGTTAGGTCAGAGACGTGTCCTTAGTTACCAGACCTCAGAGGTATAATCAGCTGTGGAGTTACGATATATTCTTTTCCAGCTGCTGCTCTGCTGGCCCAGCCATCTTCCACATGGGTGCTTGTAAACTTTTAACCTGTCCTTTTTATTGGGGGTCAAGAATGCCAGGAACCCATCTGCATTGTCAACCCTGTGTAAAAAAGAGAGAAAGAAAAACATTGACACTGATTGTCTTTGTAATAGCCAGATGTGCCCCAAGATTAGAATAAGTACATTTGTCTGTTTCTCTGTTTTTTTATGTTGTCATTTAGGAAGTATTTCCTTCATTTGGTTTATTGTTGTAAGTTACAGCTGTAACCTTTATGCTGACAGTTTACCAAGAGGCATGATACATTTATACATCTTTGTATTTTTGTGTTTGGTAATAATTAGGCTAAGAAATAACCTATTGCTCTTTATGGGGTCCTGGAATTGACATATTTCGTAAATCAAACAAATAACCATTGACATAATATAGTATTATTCTGAATTCTTTAGGAATTAAGTAAAATTACATACAGTAAGTACATTTTAGACTTTTGGCCTTGTTAGTGGCCAAGCCCCACCTACAAAATGCAGCATGAAAGCAAAGGGAGATAAGGTAGGGAGAAAGAAAGATAGGGAGTGAAATAAAGATTGGTTGGAGGGGGGAAGTGGCGGTAGAGGGGGGGATGTGAGAGAGGAGAGGAGGCTAAAAAGATGTGGGAGTGAGTGGTAAAGAAACAAGACAGCTGGAACGGTAGGGTAAGATGTTTTCAGAGGGAGGGAGGGAGGGGGCCAAACTGACTGTTTATACTGTATTAGAGAGTATGGCACAGTTGCAAAACTGGATCATTTTAGCCAATCTGACAAAGGCCCTGGCCCCTACCCCCACTGAATGAAGATGTCAAAGGTCGCTGACCTCTTCCATTTCTAGGCATTGATCCCTCTGTTGGAGGTGGGGTTTCTTTCCTCCCTCAAGCAAAGCACTCACAGATCAGCTGTTATACACTGTTTTAGTTTCTTATACCAGAACATTCTTCACAACATGGTATGTTTTTGACAGCATATATTATACAGTATATTTTATATTTTGAGACTGGACAATGGGACTGTGTAATAGACAGCCTCAAAGTGCAAAGACTAACTGTATAGCTTGAAAAATAAGGGGTCAAAGCCTGTTTCTCCTGTTTGAAATTTTCCCAAATCCACTTGTAGTTAATTGTAAGTAGGTATTTATGGATGGCTAACAAATACATTTATTTCCAACTTTGTATTGAACTTGACTCTCGTCTCTCCGTACTAGGACAGAACTCCATCACAATTGAGCATATGGTGTTTCTCACCAAAGACACTGTCAGTCCTGTCTACCGAAAATCCTTGATCGCTTGATGGCTGAAACTATCTTTGTCGTAAAGAGGCTGACCATTCCAGTAATCAATAATGCTATATAATTCATACACTGCAACTGAGGGGTATACGACAAAGCAGGATCAATGAGTTAGCCAGCTAAACTTAGATATGTGTTTTTGGTTGTTGAGTCAATTAGACCATGCCCATATCAAGCTTATCTTTCCAAAAAAATAAGAAGTTATTTCAGAATATTTAGTTAGCTGGCTAACTCGTTGATCTTGCTTTGTAGTATACCCCTTTATTCTTATCAACTCTTCTAAGCAATGAGCCAGGTCACTCCTGCTCCAAATTTCTGTCTGACCATAAAGTTGTTGTGCTGGGTCTGGGTGCGAGCCCACTTCACTCCCTGGTCTTTACGACGGGCCAAACTGTGAAGGGGAAACCTCTATGGACTAGCTGAAACACCTCCCAGCAACAACCCTCCTCCCACTCAGCGCTGAGCTGTTGACAAGGCTTTTGTGATGTATGGGACAGGAGGAACATTAAGTAAGACAGCTAGAACACGCAGTACGTAATACGAACCTGAAGATCCTAGTCTGTTTCTGAGGGAAGTGGAAAAGCAGACTGGGCAAAGACGTCAATTCAACGTTGATTCAATGCAATTTCATTGGAATGACGTGGAAACAACGTTGGTTCAACCAATGTGTGCCCAGTGAGAGTGGAGTCTCTGCACACTTTTAGTTTGCTTTGTCAGAGCATCTGTTTGTGGGGCACCATATTCTCTACAGTGTACAACTATTAGCCAGAACCTCATGCACTATAGGACCAGGCTCAGTTACAGACACCCCTTTGACTGTGTGAGTCTGTGTCCATGGACTGTAGTGATGGACGGCGGTGATGGATGTCACTTCCTGTTGTCCTGCTGGTTATCTCAGGTCCTGACATGGAGGACAGCACCTTATCTCTCATCACTGTAATCCCTGTCCCTCCCCCACAACCCTCCCCGCGTACACCCTCTCACACCCCATTCCTCCCCTCTCATCATCCTCCTCCACAGCAGCTTTTCTGAAGGCTATCCCTTGCATCTTCCCCCTCAACTCCTCCAGGCGTCCACATGCTTCCCAGCCAAAACAGTTTGGTAGAGTTTGTGCATATATTATGACGACATTTTGTGACGTTTTTGTTCGTTTTGGACTGTGGTGATGTTTTTTTTGGCTGTTCGGTTACACAACATTTTGTTTTAGAGAAAAGCCGAAGTTTAGAACCAAAGTTTAATAAAAAGTGTGTTGGTTGTGTAGACAGATTTGAAGGTGTTATGCCAGGTGCAGCGAAATGCTTGTGTTACTAGCTCCAGCAGTGCAGTAGAATGTCTAGTGTTACTAGCTCCAGCAGTGCAGTAGAATGTATTGTGTTACTAGCTCCAGCAGTGCAGTAGAATGTCTTGTCTTACTAGCTTCAACAGGCCAGTAGAATGTATTGTGTTACTAGCTCCAACAGTGCAGTAGAATGTCTTGTGTTACTAGCTTCAACAGGCGACTAGAATGTATTGTGTTACTAGCTCCAACAGTGCAGTAGAATGTCTTGTGTTACTAGCTGCAACAGTATAGTAGAATGTCTTGTGTTACTAGCTCCAGCAGTACAGTAGAATGTCTAGTGTTACTAGCTCCAACAGTGCAATAGAATGTATTGTGTTACTAGCTCCAGCAGTGCAGTAGAATGTCTTGTGTTACTAGCTCCAACAGTGCAGTAGAATGTATTGTGTTACTATCTCCAACAGTGCAGTAGAATGTCTAGTGTTACTAGCTCCAACAGTGCAGTAGAATGTCTTGTGTTACTAGCTCCAACAGTATAGTAGAATGTCTTGTGTTACTAGCTCCAACAGTACAGTAGAATGTCTTGTGGTACTAGCTCCAACAGTACAGTAGAATGTCTTGTGTTACTTGCTCCAACAGTGCAGTAGAATGTCTAGTGTTACTAGCTCCAACAGTGCAGTATAATGTTTTGTGTTACTATCTCCAGCAGTGCAGTAGAATGTCTTGTGTTACGAGCTCCAACAGTGTAGTAGAATGTCTTGTGGTACTAGCTCCAACAGTACAGTAGAATGTCTTGTGTTACGAGCTCCAACAGTGTAGTAGAATGTCTTGTGTTACTAGCTCCAACAGTACAGTAGAATGTCTTGTGGTACTAGCTCCAACAGTACAGTAGAATGTCTTGTGGTACTAGCTCCAACAGTACAGTAGAATGTCTTGTGGTACTAGCTCCAACAGTACAGTAGAATGTCTTGTGGTACTAGCTCCAGCAGTGCAGTAGAATGTCTTGTGTTACTAGCTCCAACAGTACAGTAGAATGTCTTGTGGTACTAGCTCCAACAGTACAGTAGAATGTCTTGTGTTACGAGCTCCAACAGTGTAGTAGAATGTCTTGTGTTACTAGCTCCAACAGTACAGTAGAATGTCTTGTGGTACTAGCTCCAACAGTACAGTAGAATGTCTTGTGTTACTAGCTCCAATAGTGCAGTAGAATGTCTAGTGTTACTAGCTCCAGCAGTGCAGTAGAATGTATTGTGTTACTAGCTCCAGCAGTGCAGTAGAATGTCTTGTGTTACTAGCTCCAGCAGTGTAGTAGAATGTATTGTGTTACTAGCTCCAGCAGTGCAGTAGAATGTCTTGTGTTACTAGCTTCAACAGGCCAGTAGAATGTATTGTGTTACTAGCTCCAGCAGTGCAGTAGACTGTATTGTGTTACTAGCTCCAACAGTGCAGTAGAATGTATTGTGTTACTAGCTCCAGCAGTGCAGTAGAATGTATTGTGTTACTAGCTCCAGTAGTGCAGTAGAATGTGTTGTGTTACTAGCTCCAGCAGTGCAGTAGAATGTGTTGTGTTACTAGCTCCAGCAGTGCAGTAGAATGTATTGTGTTACTAGCTCCAGCAGTGCAGTAGAATGTCTAGTGTTACTAGCTCCAGCAGTGTAGTAGAATGTCTTGTGTTACTAGCTCCAGCAGTGCAGTAGAATGTATTGTGTTACTAGCTCCAGCAGTGCAGTAGAATGTCTTGTGTTACTAGCTCCAGCAGTGCAGTAGAATGTCTAGTGTTACTAGCTCCAGCAGTGTAGTAGAATGTCTTGTGTTACTAGCTCCAGCAGTGCAGTAGAATGCATTGTGTTACTAGCTCCAGCAGTGCAGTAGAATGTCTTGTGTTACTAGCTCCAGCAGTGCAATAGAATGTATTGTGTTACTAGCTCCAGCAGTGCAGTAGAATGTCTTGTGTTACTAGCTCCAGCAGTGTAGTAGAATGTCTTGTGTTACTAGCTCCAGCAGTGCAGTAGAATGTATTGTGTTACTAGCTCCAGCAGTGTAGTAGAATGTCTTGTTGTCACGCCCTGGCCTTAGTATTCTTTGTTTTCTTTATTATTTTAGTTAGGTCAGGGTGTGACATGGGGAATGTTTGTGTTTTGTTGGTTTTGGGTGTTTTTATGGTAAAGGGGTTGTTGGGTATAGTAAATGGGTTTGTGTGGAGTACATGTGTCTAGTGTTGTCTATGTATGTTTAGTTATCAAGGAGAGTCTATGGTTACCTGAATGAGTTCCCAATTAGAGACAGCTGATTTCGGTTGTCTCTGATTGGGAGCCTTATTTAGGGTAGCCATAGGCTCTCATTGGTTGTGAGTAATTGTCTATGTCAGAACGTTTGTAGCCTGTTGTATGTGCACGACGTTTATTAGCTTCACGATCGTTTGTTGTTTAGTTAGTTTGTATTAAGTGTTTCGTGTTTATTTTTCGTCATCTTTAAAATAAAAGAAGATGGCTTATTTTCCTAAAGCTGCGTTTTGGTCCGTCAATCCACCACACGATCGTGACAGAATTACTCACCATTATAGGACCAAGCGGCATGGAAAGCGGCAGCAGGATCTACCTACACAGGATTCATGGACATGGGAGGAGATACTGGATGGTAAGGGGCCGTGGGCTCAACCGGGAGAATATCGCCTTCCTCGTGAAGAGCTGGAGGCAGCTAAAGCCGAGAGGAGGCGATATGAGGAGGCAGCACGGAGACAAGGCTGGAAACCCGTGAGTACAACCCAAAAATTTCTTGGGGGGGGCCTTAAAGGGAGTGTGGCGAAGTCAGGTAGGAAACCTGCGCCTACTCCCTGTACTTACCGTGGAGAGCGAGAGTACGGGCAGACACCGTGTTACGCAGTAGAGCGCACGATGTCTCCTGTACGCGTGCATAGCCCAATTCGGTACATTTCAGCTCCACGTATCGGCCGGGCTAGACTGAGCGTTGAGCCGTATGTCATGAAGCCGGCCCAACGCATCTGGTCACCAGTGCGTCTCCTCGGGCCGGCGTACATGGCACCAGCCTTACGCATGGTGTCCCCGGTTCGCCTACATAGGCCGGTGCGGGTTATTCCACCTCCCCGCACTGGTCAGGCGACGGGGAGCATACAATCAGGTAAGGTTGGGCAGGCTCGGCGTTCAAGGGAGCCAGTACGCCTGCACGGTCCGGTATTTCCGGCGCCACCTCCCCGCCCCAACCCAGTACCACCAGTGCCTCCTCCACGCACTAGCTATATGGTGCGTGTCTCCAGCCCTTTACCACCAGTGTCTAAACCACGCACCAAGCCTCCTGTGTGTCCCCAGAGTCCTGTGCGTCCTGTTGCTGCTCCCCGCACTAGCCCTGAGATGCGTGTCCCCAGCCCGGTGCCACCAGTCCCGGCACCACGCACCAGGCCTACAGTGCGCCTCAGCCGGCAGGAGTCTGCCGTCTGCACAGCGATGACTGAACTGCTCGTCTTCCAAGCGCCATCTGAGCCATCCGTCTCCCCAGCGCCATCTGAGCCATCCGTCTCCCCAGCGCCATCTGAGCCATCCGTCTTCCCAGCGCCATCTGAGCCATCCGTCTGCCATGAGCCTGCAAAGCCGCCCGTCTGCCATGAGCCTGCAAAGCCGCCCGTCTGCCATGAGCCTACTGAGCCGTCCGCCAGACAGGAGCCGCTAGAGCCGCCAGCCAGACAGGAGCCGCTAGAGCCATCCGTCAGACAGGATCTGCCAGAGCCGCCAACCAGACAGGATCTGCCAGAGCCGCCAACCAGACAGGATCTGCCAGAGCCGCCAACCAGACAGGATCTGCCAGAGCCGCCAACCAGACAGGATCTGCCAGAGCCGCCAACCAGACAGGATCTGCCAGAGCCGCCAACCAGACAGGATCTGCCAGAGCCGCCAACCAGACAGGATCTGCCAGAGCCGCCAACCAGACAGGATCTGCCAGAGCCGCCAACCAGACAGGAGCAGCCAGATCAGTCAGCCAGCCATGAGCAGCCAGATCAGTCAGCCAGCCATGAGCAGCCAGATCAGTCAGCCAGCCATGAGCAGCCAGATCAGTCAGCCAGCCATGAGCAGCCAGATCAGTCAGCCAGCCATGAGCAGCCAGATCCGTCAGCCAGCCATGAGCAGCCAGATCCGTCAGCCAGCCATGAGCAGCCAGATCCGTCAGCCAGCCATGAGCAGCCAGATCCGTCAGCCAGCCATGAGCAGCCAGATCCGTCAGCCAGCCATGAGCAGCCAGATCCGTCAGCTAGCCATGAGCAGCCAGATCCGTCAGCTAGCCATGAGCAGCCAGATCCGTCAGCCAGCCATGAGCAGCCAGATCCGTCAGCCAGCCATGAGCAGCCAGATCCGTTAGCCAGCCATGAGCAGCCAGATCCGTTAGCCAGCCATGAGCAGCCAGATCTGTCAGTCAGCCATGGGCCGTCCCTCAGTCCGGAGCTGCAGTCCCTCAGTCCGGAGCTGCCATTCCTCAGTCCGGAGCTGCCATTCCTCAGTCCGGAGCTGCCCCTTATCCTGGTGCTGCCCCTTATCCTGGTGCTGCCCCTTCCCCTGGTGCTGCCCCTTACCCTGGTGCTGCCCCTTACCCTGGTACTGCCCCTTAGTCCGGAGCTGCCCTTTAGTCCGGAACTGCCCCTTAATGCAATGGGGTTAATGTGGAGGGGGGTCATTTGGAGGAAGCCCAGGAGGTGGTTAGGGACTGTGGGGACCACAACCAGAGCCTGAGCCGCCACCGTGGATGGAAGCCCACCCAGACCCTCCCCTAGACTGTGTAATGGTGCGCCCGGAGTTCGCACCTTAAGGGGGGGGTTATGTCACGCCCTGGCCTTAGTATTCTTTGTTTTCTTTATTATTTTAGTTAGGTCAGGGTGTGACATGGGGAATGTTTGTGTTTTGTTGGTTTTGGGTGTTTTTATGGTAAAGGGGTTGTTGGGTATAGTAAATGGGTTTGTGTGGAGTACATGTGTCTAGTGTTGTCTATGTATGTTTAGTTATCTAGGAGAGTCTATGGTTACCTGAATGAGTTCCCAATTAGAGACAGCTGATTTCGGTTGTCTCTGATTGGGAGCCTTATTTAGGGTAGCCATAGGCTCTCATTGGTTGTGAGTAATTGTCTATGTCAGAACGTTTGTAGCCTGTTGTATGTGCACGACGTTTATTAGCTTCACGATCGTTTGTTGTTTAGTTAGTTTGTATTAAGTGTTTCGTGTTTATTTTTCGTCATCTTTAAAATAAAAGAAGATGGCTTATTTTCCTAAAGCTGCGTTTTGGTCCGTCAATCCACCACACGATCGTGACACTTGTGTTACTAGCTCCAGCAGTGTAGTAGAATGTCTTGTGTTACTAGCTCCAACAGTGCAGTATAATGTTTTGTGTTACTAGCTCCAACAGTGCAGTATAATGTTTTGTGTTACTATCTTCAGCAGTGCAGTAGAATGTATTGTGTTACGAGCTCCAACAGTGTAGTAGAATGTCTAGTGTTACTATCTCCAACAGTGCAGTAGAATGTCTTGTGTTACTAGCTCCAGCAGTGCAGTAGAATGTCTAGTGTTACTAGCTCCAGCAGTGTAGTATAATGTATTGTGTTACTAGCTCCAGCAGTGCAGTAGAATGTCTTGTGTTACTAGCTCCAGCCGTGTAGTAGAATGTATTGTGTTACAAGCTCCAGCAGTGCAGTAGAATGTCTTGTGTTACTAGCTTCAACAGGCCAGTAGAATGTATTGTGTTACTAGCTCCAACAGTGCAATAGACTGTATTGTGTTACTAGCTCCAGTGCAGTAGACTGTATTGTGTTACTAGCTCCAGCAGTGCAGTAGAATGTATTGTGTTACTAGCTCCAGCAGTGCAGTAGAATGTCTTGTGTTACTAGCTCCAACAGTGTAGTAGAATGTCTAGTGTTACTAGTTCCAACAGTGTAGTAGAATGTCTTGTGTTACTAGCTCCAACAGTGCAGTATAATGTTTTGTGTTACTATATCCAACAGTGCAGTAGAATGTCTTGTGTTACTAGCTCCAACAGTGCAGTAGAATGTCTTGTGTTACTAGCTCCAACAGTGCAGTAGAATGTTTTGTGTTACTATCTTCAGCAGTGCAATAGAATGTATTGTGTTACGAGCTCCAACAATGTAGTAGAATGTCTAGTGTTACTAGTTCCAACAGTGCAGTAGAATGTCTAGTGTTACTATCTCCAATAGTGCAGTAGAATGTCTAGTGTTACTAGCTCCAGCAGTGCAGTAGAATGTATTGTCTTTCTAGCTCCAGCAGTGTAGTAGAATGTATTGTGTTACTAGCTCCAGCAGTGCAGTAGAATGTCTTGTGTTACTAGCTCCAGCCGTGTAGTAGAATGTATTGTGTTACTAGCTCCAGCCGTGCAGTAGAATGTATTGTGTTACAAGCTCCAGCAGTGCAGTAGAATGTCTTGTGTTACTAGCTTCAACAGGCCAGTAGAATGTATTGTGTTACTAGCTCCAACAGTGCAATAGACTGTATTGTGTTACTAGCTCCAACAGTGCAGTAGACTGTATTGTGTTACTAGCTCCAGCAGTTCAGTAGAATGTATTGTGTTACTAGCTCCAGCAGTGCAGTAGAATGTCTTGTGTTACTATCTCCAACAGTGCAGTAGAATGTCTTGTGTTATTAGCTCCAACAGTGCAGTAGACTGTATTGTGTTACTAGCTCCAGCAGGGCAGTAGAATGTCTTGTGTTACTTGCTCCAACAGTGCAGTAGAATGTCTTGTGTTACTAGCTCCAACAGTGCAGTAGAATGTCTTGTGTTATTAGCTCCAACAGTGCAGTAGACTGTATTGTGTTACTAGCTCCAGCAGGGCAGTAGAATGTCTTGTTTTACTATCTCCAACAGTGCAGTAGAATGTATTGTGTTATTAGCTCCAACAGTGCAGTAAAATGTCTCGCAAATACAATACAAAAATGAATAATAATAAAATAAATCCTAACAATAAATTAAGAGATAACAATCCAAGAAGAAAATGACATGTTAGAATGAGCTACAGTGCATTCGGAAAGTATTCAGAACCCTTGTCTTCTCATACATTTTGTTACGTTACAGCCCTATTCCAAAATGTATTCAATAAAACTAAAAACTACAACAACAAAAAAATATCTATCTACACACAATACCACATAATGACAAAGCAAAAACAAGTTGTTTCTGTGTTGAGGCACAGATCTGGGGAAGGGTGTCACCACATTTCTGCAGCATTGAAGGTTCCCAGAACACAGTGGCCTCCATCATTCTTAAATGGAAGAAGTTTGGAACCACCAAGACTCTTCCTAGAGCTGGCCGCCTGGCCAAACTGAGCAATCGGGAGGGAAGGGCCTTGGTCAGGGAGGTGACCAAGAATCCAATGGTCACTCTGCTAGAGCTTCAGAGTTCCTCTGTGGAGATGGGAGAACCTTCCAGAAGGACAACCATCTCTGCAGCACTCTACCGATCAGGCCTTTATGGTTGAATTGTCAGACGGAAGCCACTCCTCCGTAAAAGGCACACGACAGCCCGCTTGGAGTTTGCCAAAAGACACCTAAAGACTCTCAGACCATGAGAAACAAGATTCTCTGATCTGATGAAACAAAGATTTTATTATTTGGCCTGAATGCCAAGCATCATGTCTGGAGGAAACCTGGCACCATCCCTACGGTGAAGCATATTGGTGGCAGGATCATGCTGTGGGGATGTTTTTCAGCAGCAGGGACTGTGATACTAGTCAGGATCGATGGAAAGATGAACTGAGAAAAGTACAGAGAGATCCTTGATGAAAACCTGCTCCATAGCGCTTAGGACCTCAGACTGGGCCGAAGGTTCACCTTCCAACAGAACAACGACCCTAATCACACAGCCAAGTCTCTGAATGTTGAATGGGAGAATGGGAGAAACTCCCCAAATACAGGTGTGCCAAGCTTGTAGCGTCATACCCAAGAAGACTTGAGGATGAAATCATTGCCAAAGGTACTTCAACAAAGTACTGAGTAAAGCGTCTGAATATTTATGTAAAAGTGATTTTCAGTTTTGTTTTTTTATACATTTGCAAAAATGTCAAAAAATAGTTTTTGCTTTGTCATTATGGGGTATTGTGTGTTGCTTGATGAGGGGGAAAAGCTGTAACGTAACAAAATGTGGAAAAAGTGAAGGGGTCTGAATACTTTCCGAATGCACTGTATGTCGAGAATACAGTCTATGCACACACAGCGAGTAAACAACAGTATGTAAACATACTATGAGGTGACCAGCATTCAATGTAGCCAGATAGTGATGGCTATTCAACAGTCTGATGGCCTGGGACTAGTATTTCAAAAGTTATCTAACGGGATTCTGTCTAACAGATAGGATTAAATGCATGAAAATAGAATGAATACAATGGACAAATAATTGACTTGAATGGGGACACCCATTCTATTCATATAATTTCTATGCATTTAATCCTATCTGACAGGTGAAATCCAGATAAATTACTTCAGAAAAACTGGGCCACGGAGATAGAAGCTGTTTCACTGTCTCTCAGCCCTGGCTCTGATGCACCTATCCTGTCTCTGTCTACTAGATGGTAGCAGAGTGAACAGACCATGGCTCGGGTGGCTGAGGTCCTTAATGGTCTTCTTGGCCTTCCTTTGACACCAAGTGCTGTTAATGTCCTGGAGGGCAGGCAGCATACACCCGGTGATGTATTGGGCTGACTGCACCACTATCTGGAGAGCGATTCGGTTGAGGTGCAGTTGCCGTGCAGACGGGGATGTTCTCAATAGTGCGTCTGTGGAAGTTCACTGTTGTGTCTTCATCACCACGGTGTCGGTGTGGTGGGACCATTTCAGGTCCTCAGTGATGTGCAGGCCAAGAAACTTGAAGCTTTTGACCCTCTCCACTGCAGCCATGTCAATGTGGATGGGGGCGTGCTCCCTCTACTGTCTCCTGAAGTTAACTTATTCTCTACAGGAGACAGTCCTCTCCTCTCCATTCCTGAAGTCAATTCTCTTGCAGAGCACAGTTTGTGTACTAGATATTGACAATACGAGGGTTCAGCTGAGGTCATGGCATTGTCGTTTTTTATTGGCTTAGGGACAAAAACTGTTCTGTGCTTTAAGCGTTTCACCAACTTTTTTAGCAACATTGCAGCTGCGTTATCAGGCCTGGCTCCTGCCCCCATGCTCAGGCACACACACACACACACACACAAACACTTGTACTTAAGCCCAAGGTCATGACAGTGTCAGACCTACCAAGGCAAGGCAGTGTGACTGTGGGAGAGGAGAGGAGAGGAGGGGAGAGAGGTTCTCTGGCAGAAGGCTGAGCCTGCTGTGGGCTGTCACAGATTGTCCAAGGCCACGGTGACCAGAACCCAGCCAGTCAGCTCTCTCTCTCTCTCTTTCTCTCTCTCTCTCTCTCTCTCTCTCTCTCTCTGGCCACCAAAATGAGTCTATAGATAAACCCATCCAATTGGGAGTTTGACTTTGTCCTTGGATTATAGATGGGTTAACTGACAACGTCACGAAAATGTTGTGCGCACTTCAATGGGGCTGAAGCCTGTGTGTTATTATGATTCTGGATGGCCAGATAACTAGCAACAATGACAAGAAGCTGCCATGCGGGGAATCGTAAGTGACTCATTTCAGCTAGTTTTATCTTGATCTTGTAACCATGTCTTGTTTTGAGGTGTTTTGACTGTTTTGTCTAAAGCTTTCATGGTTGCAGAGGACATCCAGACACTCAGCTCCCTGCTTTGATAAGGTGACCAAATATTTACCTGGGAAGAACAGGGACACAGAATGATTTTCTCTCTCTCTCTCTCTCTCTCTCTCTCTCTCTCTCTCTCTCTCTCTCTCTCTCTCTCTCTCTCTCTCTCTCTCTCTCTCTCTCTCTCTCTCTCTCTCTCTCTCTCTCTCTCTCTCTCTCTCTCTCTCTCTCTCTCTCTCTCTCTCTCTCTCTCTCTCTCTCTCTCTCTCTCTCTCTCTCTCTCTCTGTCTCTCTCTCTCTCTCTCTCTCTCTCTCTCTGTCTCCTCTCGTCTCTCTCTCTCTCTCTCTCTCTCTCTCTCTCTCTCTCGTCTCTCTCTCTCTCTCTCTCTCTCTCTCTCTCTCTCTCTCTCTCTCTCTCTCTCTCTCTCTCTCTCTCTCTCCTCTCTCTTCCTCTCTCCTCTCTCTCTCTCTCTCTCTCTCTCTCAAAATTCTATTTAATTTTCTTTATTGGCTTGACGTAACAATGTACAAATTGCCAAAGCGTACTTTGGAGATTAAGTGATTTGTTTACAATATTAACATAATTAAAACAATTATAATCAAGATTGTCAACGGGACAATCAGTAACAACAATAATCAAGTGGAAGAGAACCATATAATGGGCAATAATAATAACAATGGCATAGAGCAGTGGTTCCAAAACTTTCTGTAGTCCTGTACCCCTTCAAACATTCAACCTTCAGCTTGCATACCCCCTCTAGCACCAGTTTCAGCGTGCTCTCAAATGTTGTTTTTTGCCATCATTGTAAGCCTACCACACACACACTATACGATACATTTATTAAACATAATAATAAGTGTGAGTCTGTGCCTGTATTTAGTTTTCATTCTAGTGAGGGCCGAGAATCCACTCTCACATATGTATGTGGTTGCAAAGGGTATCAGTGTCTTAACAGGGCGATTTGCCAAGGGAGGATACTCTGAGCGCAGCCCAATTTTGAAATCTGGCAGTGGCTTCTGATTAAATTACATTTTCATGGAACCACTTGTTGCAATTTTGATGAGGCTCTCTTGTTCAGATATCGGTCAGTGGACTGAAGCAGGGCATGAAAGGGATAACGAATCCAGTTGTTTGTGTCATCCGTTTCGGGAAAGTACCTGCGTAATTGCGCACCCAATTCACTCAGGTGCTTCGCTATATAACATTTGACATTGTCCGTAAGCTTGAGCTCATTTGCACACCAAAAATCATACAATGATGGAACAACCTGTGTGTTGTCCTTGTTAGTGCAGACAGAAAAGAGCTCCAACATAGCCTCAATTTTGTCCCGCACATTGAATATAGTTGTGGTCTGTTTTTACCAGAGCTTACAAGGTAAAAATCTGTTGTTCTGCCCCTGAACAAGGCAGTTAAACCCACTGTTCCCTGGTAAGCCATCATTGTAAATAAGAATTTGTTCTTAACTGACTTGCCTAGTTAAATAAAAAAAAAAATCATTACAAAGCCCTGAAATGCCAAGAGCTGAGCAAAGAAAAGTCCTCTCATCCAGGTGGTCCTGGGGCTGAGTTCACAAACTTGTTTTACTAACACACTGAAGCCTCAGGACCAGAATGTCCAATCAATCAGAATAAACCAAATTACAACAGTCAAAACAAAATTACCTATAGGGAAACAAGCACAAAGCAAAATGCAGTGCTATCTAAATCGACAGTACACCATGGCAAACTATTTGACCATGGTTACTGATAAAAACCTTGACAAAGTACAGGCTTGGTGAGCACAACCTTGCCATTGAGAAGGGTAGACACGGGAAAACCTGCGACCCTGTAGGAAAGGCTGTACAACCACAGCAGAACCTGAGACAGAGCTGCATTTCCTGACAAAATGTTAAAAATATAAAACAATTTCAAATTGAAATTTCCCCCAATTTGAAACTCTTATTCGAGGTTTCAAAGACCTCTCTGGTGAGAATAGGTTACCAGTCCTGTTAGGGGAAGACGCTGTGGGTTGCCAGCGCTCTATATTTCTGCCTGACAATGTTCGCCAAGTAAAAATGTGATTCCCATTAAAAAAATACAAAAATATGTGTACTGTATACAGTTGAAGTCAGAAGTTTACATACACCTTACCAAATACATCCACAATTCCTGACATTTAATCCTAGTAAAAATTCCCATTTCTTAGGTCAGTTAGGATCACCACTTCATTTTAAGAATGTGAAATGTCAGAATAATAGTAGAGAGAAGGATTTATTTCAGCTTTTATTTCTTTCATCACATTCCCAGTGGGTCAGAAGTTTATATACACTCAATTAGTATTTGGTAACATTGCCTTTAAATTGTTTAACTTGGGTCAAACATTTTGGGTAGCCTTCCACAAGCTTCCCACAATAAGTTGGGTGAATTTTGGCCCATTCCTCCTGACAGAGCTGGTGTAACTGAGTCAGGGTTGTAGGCCTCCTTGCTCGCACACACTTTTTCAGTTCTGCCCACAAATTTTCGATAGGATTGAGGTCAGGGCTTTGTGATGGCCACTCCAATACCTTGACTTTGTTGTCCTTAAGCCATTTTGCCACATCTTTGGAAGTATGCTTGGGGTCATTGTCCATTTGGAAGACCCATTTGCAACCAAGCTTTAATTTCCTGAGATGTTGCTTCAATATATCCACATAATTGTCCTTCCTCATGACGCCATCTATTTTGTTTAGTTCACCAGTCCCTCCTGCAGCAAAGCACCCCCACACCATGATGCTGCCACCCCCGTGCTTCATGGTTGGGATGGTGTTCTTCGACTTGCAAGCGTCCCCATTTTGTCTCCAAACATAATTATGGTCATTTCTCCAAAAAGTATGATCTTTGTCCCCATGTGCAGTTGCAAACCGTAGTCTGGTCAGTGGCTTCTTCCTTGCTGAGCGGCCTTTCAGGTTATGTCGATATGGGACTCGTTTTACTGTGGATATAGATACTTTTGTACCTGTTTCCTCCAGCATCTTCACAAGGTCCTTTGCTGTTGTTCTGGGATTGATTTGCACTTTTCGCACCAAAGTACGCTTATCTCTAGGAGACAGAACGCGTCTCCTTCCTGAGTGGTATGACTGCTGCGTGGTCCCATGGTGTTTATACTTGCGTACTGTTGTTTGTACAGATGAATGTGGTACCTTCAGGCGTTTGGAAATTTCTCCCAAGCATGAACTAGACTTGTGGAGGTCTTTCTTCTGAGGTCTTGGCTGATTTTGTCATGTTTTGTCTTTGATCTTCTTGTCTTGTCCCTGTGCTTCCCTCTGCTGGTCTTATTAGGTTCTTTCCCTCTTTCTATCCCTCTCTCTCCTCCTCCCTCTCTCCCTCTCCCGCTCTCTCTCTCTATCGTTCCGTTCCTGCTCCCAGCTGTTTCTCATTCTCCTAACGACCTCATTTACTCTTTCACACCTGTCCCCTATTTTGCCCTCTGATTAGAGTCCCTATTTCTCCCTCTGTTTTCCGCTTCTGTCTTTGTCGGATTCTTGTTTGAGGTTTGCTGCTCTGTGTCCTTGTTCCGCCCTGTCGTGTTTTTGCTTTTGTCAGATGCTGCGTGTGAGCAGGTGTCTATGTCAGCTACGGTCTGTGCCTTCCTGAAGCGACCTGCAGTCTGTGGTCGCGTCTCCAGTCGTTCCTCTCTACTGACGAGAGGTTTTCAGTTTCCTGTTTTGGATTTACCTTTGATAATATCCAGGAGATTCATTGTTTGTTTAAAACTGGAATAAAGACTCTGTTTCTATTACGTCGCTTTTGGGTCCTCCTTCATCAGCATAACAGAAGAATCCGACCAAGAATGGACCCAGCGACTACGGATTCTCGCAAGACTGCCATCGAGATCCAGGGAGCAATGCTCGGCAGACACGAGCAGGAATTGTCTGCTGCTCGTCATGCCGTTGAGACCCTGGCCGCTCATGTCTCCGATCTCTCAGGACAGTTTCAGAGTCTTCGTCTCGTGCCACCAGCTACTTCCTGGTCTTCCAAGTCTCCGGAACCTAGGGTTAATAACCCACCTTGTTACTCTGGGCAGCCCACTGAGTGTCGCTCCTTTCTCACCCAGTGTGAGATTGTGTTCTCTCTCCAGCCCAACACATACTCTGGAGAGAGAGCTCGGATCGCTTACGTCATATCGCTCCTTACTGGTCGGGCTCGGGAGTGGGGCACAGCTATCTGGGAGGCAAGGGCTGAGTGTTCTAACGTTTATCAGAACTTTAAGGAGGAGATGATACGCGTTTTTGATCGTTCTGTTTTTGGGAAGGAGGCTTCAAGGGTCCTGGCTTCGCTATGTCAAGGTGATCGATCCATAACGGATTACTCTATAGAGTTTCGCACTCTTGCTGCATCCAGTGACTGGAAAGAGCCGGCGTTGCTCGCTCGTTTTCTGGAGGGACTTCACGCTGAGGTTAAGGATGAGATTCTCTCCCGGGAGGTTCCTTCCAGCGTGGACTCTTTGATTGCACTCGCCATCCGCATTGAACGACGGGTAGATCTTCGTCACCGAGCTCGTGGAAGAGAGCTCGCGTTAACGGTGTTTCCCCTCTCCGCATCTCTACCATCTTCCCCCATCAGCTCAGAGACTGAGCCCATGCAGCTGGGAGGTATTCGCATCTCGACTAAGGAGAGGGAACGGAGAATCACCAACCGCCTTTGTCTCTATTGCGGTTCTGCTGGACATTTTGTCATGTCATGTCCAGTAAAAGCCAGAGCTCATCAGTAAGCGGAGGGCTACTGGTGAGCGCTACTACTCAGGTCTCTCCATCAAGATCCTGTACTACCTTGTCGGTCCATCTACGCTGGACCGGTTCGGCTGCTTCCTGCAGTGCCTTGATAGACTCTGGGGCTGAGGGTTGTTTTATGGACGAAGCATGGGCTCGGAAACATGACATTCCTCTCAGACAGTTAGGGAGGCCCACGCCCATGTTCGCCTTAGATGGTAGTTCTCTCCCCAGTATCAGATGTGAGACACTACCTTTAACCCTCACAGTCTCTGGTAACCACAGTGAGACCATTTCCTTTTTGATTTTTCGTTCACCTTTTACACCTGTTGTTTTGGGTCATCCCTGGCTAGTATGTCATAATCCTTCTATTAATTGGTCTAGTAATTCTATCCTATCCTGGAACGTTTCTTGTCATGTGAAGTGTTTAATGTCTGCTATCCCTCCTGTTTCTTGTGTCCCCTCTACTCAGGAGGAACCTGGTGATTTGACAGGAGTGCCGGAGGAATATCATGATCTACGCACGGTCTTCAGTCGGTCCAGAGCCAACTCTCTTCCTCCTCACCGGTCGTATGATTGTTGTATTGATCTCCTTCCGGGGACCACTCCCCCTCGGGGTAGACTATACTCTCTGTCGGCTCCCGAACGTAAGGCTCTCGAGGATTATCTGTCTGTTTCTCTCGACGCCGGTACCGTGGTGCCTTCTTCCTCTCCCGCCGGAGCGGGGTTTTTCTTTGTTAAGAAGAAGGACGGTACTCTGCGCCCCTGCGTGGATTATCGAGGGCTGAATGACATAACGGTTAAGAATCGTTATCCGCTTCCCCTTATGTCGTCAGCCTTCGAGATGCTGCAGGGAGCCAGGTTTTTTACTAAGTTGGACCTTCGTAACGCTTACCATCTCGTACGCATCAGAGAGGGGGACGAGTGGAAAACGGCGTTTAACACTCCGTTAGGGCATTTTGAATACCGGGTTCTGCCGTTCGGTCTCTCTAATGCTCCAGCTGTCTTTCAGGCATTAGTTAATGATGTACTGAGAGACATGCTGAACATCTTTGTTTTTGTTTACCTTGACGATATCCTGATTTTTTCACCGTCACTCGAGATTCATGTTCAGCACGTTCGACGTGTACTCCAGCGCCTTTTAGAGAATTGTCTCTACGTGAAGGCTGAGAAGTGCGCCTTTCATGTCTCCTCTGTCACTTTTCTCGGTTCTGTTATTTCCGCTGAAGGCATTCAGATGGATCCCGCTAAGGTCCAGGCTGTCAGCGATTGGCCCGTTCCTAAGTCACGTGTCGAGTTGCAGCGCTTTCTCGGTTTCGCTAATTTCTATCGGCGTTTCATTCGTAATTTCGGTCAAGTGGCTGCCCCTCTCACAGCTCTGACTTCTGTCAAGACTTGCTTTAAGTGGTCCGGTTCCGCCCAGGGAGCTTTTGATCTCCTCAAGAAGCGTTTTACATCCGCCCCTATCCTTGTTACTCCTGACGTCACTAAACAATTCATTGTCGAGGTTGACGCTTCAGAGGTGGGCGTGGGAGCCATTCTGTCCCAGCGCTTCCAGTCTGACGATAAGGTTCATCCTTGCGCTTACTTTTCTCATCGCCTGTCGCCATCGGAACGCAACTATGATGTGGGTAACCGCGAACTGCTCGCTATCCGCTTAGCCATAGGCGAATGGCGACAGTGGTTGGAGGGGGCGACCGTTCCTTTTGTCGTTTGGACTGACCATAAGAACCTTGAGTACATCCGTTCTGCCAAACGACTTAATGCACGTCAAGCTCGTTGGGCCTTGTTTTTCGCTCGTTTCGAGTTCGTGATTTCCTATCGCCCGGGAAATAAGAACACCAAGCCTGATGCCTTATCCCGTCTCTTTAGTTCTTCTGTGGTTTCTACCGACCCCGAGGGGATTCTCCCTGAAGGGCGTGTTGTCGGGTTGACTGTCTGGGGAATTGAGAGACAGGTAAAGCAAGCACTCACTCACACTGCGTCGCCGCGCGCTTGTCCTAGTAACCTTCTGTTTGTTCCTGTCTCTACTCGTCTGGCTGTTCTTCAGTGGGCTCATTCTGCCAAGTTAGCTGGCCACCCCGGTGTTCGGGGTACGCTTGCTTCTATTCGCCAGCGGTTTTGGTGGCCTACTCAGGAGCGGGACACGCGCCGTTTCGTGGCTGCTTGTTCGGACTGCGCGCAGACTAAGTCAGGTAACTCTCCTCCTGCCGGTCGTCTCAGACCGCTTCCCATTCCTTCTCGACCATGGTCTCACATCGCCTTAGACTTTATTACCGGTCTGCCTTCGTCTGCGGGGAAGACTGTGATTCTTACGGTTATCGATAGGTTCTCTAAGGCGGCACATTTCATTCCCCTCGCTAAGCTTCCTTCCGCTAAGGAGACGGCACAAATCATCATTGAGAATGTGTTCAGAATTCATGGCCTTCCGTTAGACGCCGTTTCAGACAGAGGTCCGCAATTCACGTCACAGTTTTGGAGGGAGTTCTGTCGTTTGATTGGTGCTTCCGTCAGTCTCTCTTCCGGGTTTCATCCCCAGTCTAACGGTCAAGCAGAAAGGGCCAATCAATCGATTGGTCGCATTTTACGCAGCCTTTCGTTTCGAAACCCTGCGTCTTGGGCAGAACAGCTCCCCTGGGCTGAGTACGCTCACAACTCGCTTCCTTCGTCTGCTACCGGGCTATCTCCGTTTCAGAGTAGTCTTGGTTACCAGCCTCCTCTGTTCTCGTCCCAGCTCGCCGAGTCCAGCGTTCCCTCCGCTCAGGCTTTTGTCCAACGTTGTGAGCGCACTTGGAGGAGGGTCAGGTCTGCACTTTGCCGTTACAGGGCGCAGACTGTGAGAGCCGCCAATAAACGTAGGATTAAGAGTCCTAGGTATTGTCGCGGTCAGAGAGTGTGGCTTTCCACTCATAACCTTCCCCTTACGACAGCTTCTCGCAAGTTGACTCCGCGGTTCATTGGTCCGTTCCGTGTCTCTCAGGTCGTCAATCCTGTCGCTGTGCGACTGCTTCTTCCGCGACATCTTCGTCGCGTCCACCCTGTCTTCCATGTCTCTTGTGTCAAGCCTTTTCTTCGCGCTCCCGTTCGTCTTCCCTCCCCCCCTCCCGTCCTTGTCGAGGGCGCACCTATTTACAAGGTACGGAAGATCATGGACATGCGTTCTCGGGGACGTGGTCACCAGTACTTAGTGGATTGGGAGGGTTACGGTCCTGAGGAGAGGAGTTGGGTTCCATCTCGGGACATGCTGGACCGTTCGTTGATTGATGATTTCCTTCGTTGCCGCCAGGGTTCCTCCTCGAGTGCGCCAGGAGGCGCTCGGTGAGTGGGGGGTGAATTTTGGCCCATTCCTCCTGACAGAGCTGGTGTAACTGAGTCAGGGTTGTAGGCCTCCTTGCTCGCACACACTTTTTCAGTTCTGCCCACAAATTTTCGATAGGATTGAGGTCAGGGCTTTGTGATGGCCACTCCAATACCTTGACTTTGTTGTCCTTAAGCCATTTTGCCACATCTTTGGAAGTATGCTTGGGGTCATTGTCCATTTGGAAGACCCATTTGCAACCAAGCTTTAATTTCCTGAGATGTTGCTTCAATATATCCACATAATTGTCCTTCCTCATGACGCCATCTATTTTGTTTAGTTCACCAGTCCCTCCTGCAGCAAAGCACCCCCACACCATGATGCTGCCACCCCCGTGCTTCATGGTTGGGATGGTGTTCTTCGACTTGCAAGCGTCCCCATTTTGTCTCCAAACATAATTATGGTCATTTCTCCAAAAAGTATGATCTTTGTCCCCATGTGCAGTTGCAAACCGTAGTCTGGTCAGTGGCTTCTTCCTTGCTGAGCGGCCTTTCAGGTTATGTCGATATGGGACTCGTTTTACTGTGGATATAGATACTTTTGTACCTGTTTCCTCCAGCATCTTCACAAGGTCCTTTGCTGTTGTTCTGGGATTGATTTGCACTTTTCGCACCAAAGTACGCTTATCTCTAGGAGACAGAACGCGTCTCCTTCCTGAGTGGTATGACTGCTGCGTGGTCCCATGGTGTTTATACTTGCGTACTGTTGTTTGTACAGATGAATGTGGTACCTTCAGGCGTTTGGAAATTTCTCCCAAGCATGAACTAGACTTGTGGAGGTCTTTCTTCTGAGGTCTTGGCTGATTTTGTCATGTTTTGTCTTTGATCTTCTTGTCTTGTCCCTGTGCTTCCCTCTGCTGGTCTTATTAGGTTCTTTCCCTCTTTCTATCCCTCTCTCTCCTCCTCCCTCTCTCCCTCTCCCGCTCTCTCTCTCTATCGTTCCGTTCCTGCTCCCAGCTGTTTCTCATTCTCCTAACGACCTCATTTACTCTTTCACACCTGTCCCCTATTTTGCCCTCTGATTAGAGTCCCTATTTCTCCCTCTGTTTTCCGCTTCTGTCTTTGTCGGATTCTTGTTTGAGGTTTGCTGCTCTGTGTCCTTGTTCCGCCCTGTCGTGTTTTTGCTTTTGTCAGATGCTGCGTGTGAGCAGGTGTCTATGTCAGCTACGGTCTGTGCCTTCCTGAAGCGACCTGCAGTCTGTGGTCGCGTCTCCAGTCGTTCCTCTCTACTGACGAGAGGTTTTCAGTTTCCTGTTTTGGATTTACCTTTGATAATATCCAGGAGATTCATTGTTTGTTTAAAACTGGAATAAAGACTCTGTTTCTATTACGTCGCTTTTGGGTCCTCCTTCATCAGCATAACAGATTTCTTTTGATTTTCCCATGATGTCAAGCAAAGAGGCACTGATTACAAGGTAGGCCTTGAAATACCTCCACTGGTACACCTCCAATTGACTCAAATTATGTCAATTAGCCTATCAGAAGCTTCTAAAGCCATGCCATCATTATCTGGAATTTTCCAAGCTGTTAAAGGCACAGTCAACTTAGTGTATGTAAACTTCTGACCCACTGGAATTGTAATACAGTGAAACAATCTGTCTGTAAACAATTGTTGGAAAAATGACTGGTGTCATGCACAAAGTAGATGTCCTAACCGACTTGCCAAAACTATAGTTGGTTAACAAGAAATTTGTGTAGTGGTTGAAAAACGAGTTTTAATGACTCGAACGTAAGTGTATGTAAACTTCCGACTTCAACTGTAAACCACGTTGTCGTGGTCATATCTATAGTACAGTTCGTTTTAAGTCTTGCATTGTGTTTTAATTTAAAAAAGTACATTCTGTGTTATTCAAGTCCTGCAGGTTTTGATGTTTCAGCCAGTGATTTTGTACCACCTGTATCATCCATTTAACATTTTAGAAACTCTGCAAAGGAGCAAAGAGGGAAACAATAAGTAACATTATCAATGAGAACAACAACACATCTAAACTTCCCAATCCCGACTGGTGTTTTATTTGGCCATTATCAAAAGCTTTCAGAGCTTAGTAACTAATTAAACCCCATCTTTATCCTCTCAATCCACATCAAGACCCACAGAGAGAGCCTCAGCTCAGCTCCTGTCAGCCCTGACTGGCACATCTGCCGGGAAAATATCCTGTCTCCCACAGGATCAATACAGTTGAAGCAGTGGCCACTATGCCTGAATGGGTTTACTGTCACTTTTCTCATCAGTGAGGTTTGTGTTTGTGTCAGGGCCTGACAAAGGCCTCCCCGGCCACCATTGTCCCGTTAAGACAAAAAGAAGAAGAGAGGAGAAGCCCTGCTGCCACTGTGACCACGGTGGGTCCTGGCTGTGCTGTGGTCAGCTAGGGGGAATGGGATTTAAAGTGTGGACCTTGTCACCAGGGACAACATGGCTACTTATTATTAATCGGGAGGGAGTGGGGTGTGTTTGTGTGTGTGTGTGTGTGTGTGTGTATGTGTGCGTGTGTCAGCGCTGACGCAGCAGAGGCACCTGGAGGTCAGGAACAGAGGCATGATAGATGCAGCTGATCGCCCCTCAAGGAAGTAAATGGGGGGGGGGGGGGGGGGGGTAGAGCGCTCCTTCCTTAGGACATTAAGGACGTTCTTTGTCAATGTGTCACTCAAATGAATTCAAGGTGGCTTTGGGATTTTAGGGGGAGGAAAGAAAGAATGGGTGGAGGGGTCCTATTCAGTGAGGTGTCCTCGTCTTTCTTTCTTTCTGTCTCTTTTTGATGGGCATTTATTCATTGAGTTCAAAAGTGGTTAGATGCTCTGTCTTTGAGAATTTTCATAGGGAAGGAGTTGTATATTTGAGTGATACGTTTAGATTTAGATGATCAGATTTTTTTAAATGAGAGAGACTAGTTCTTTTTGAGATCGGTTCTGTTTCGGTTAGATTTATTTTTAATAGTAGTTTTGTATTTTTGTAAACAGGAAATACATTGTGAAAAGATTACGTTACTATGATTTAAAGAGCTTTTAATGGAAATTCTTAAGCTGAACATTCAATTGCCAAAACTTTGAAAATATTCCATTGTCTATGACCAGGTCCACATTGGATAGACTTCAATAGAAACATAGGAAATGACAATGAAACATAAAAATATTTAAGTTTTGTATATAACTTTTTATCACCTCTGCTCAGACAGTAGCAGTCAGACAGCTAGCCAGGCCATATAATATTATGTGCTCCCCATACTGTACTGTCTTTAGTCATGCTATTTAGCTAGCATGCCTATCATGCTGCAGAGCTGTCTGACGATATCATTTTACCTTTAACTTCAATGTAGTTAGGCATACTTTCACAAACTGTTTCTGTCACTCTCGTCATTGTCTACATTTCTCTTTCACGCGGTCTGTGTCTATCTCACTTCACATAGCAGGCGTAAAAGAATATCAGTCCAGAGATCTGTATATAATGACGAGATGCTCATGTCTCCGCCCCAACAATGGGAGTCATTTTCCTAAAGGCGGGAAGGCAGGTGACAACTTTAGGTACAAATCAAGCCCATAGAAATGCATCAGGCTTATTTTTGGACAGATTTTGACCAGAATGAAACCTCTCACTTCACCTCTTCCTCTCTGATCTGTTTGAGCTGGAAAAAAACAGGTGCAATGGAATATGGCCATTGTAGTTAATTACCACGTTTCTGTGCTGAACTAGGATAAACATGAGAGCTGACAAGGTAAAAATCTGTCGTTCTGCCCTTGAACAAGGCAGTTAACCCGCTGTTCCTAGGCTGTCATTGTAAATAAGAATGTGTTCTTAACTGACTTGCCTAGTTAAATAAAGGTTAAATGGGAAAAAAAACTAAAAATATTTGCTTAGTAAAGACTCCCTTCAGCCCAGCGTCCCACATAGTTTTTGACTTGATTTCTTTCAGTGAATGATTTGATTCCTCTCTAGAGCAGTGGTTCCCAAACTTTTTATAGTCCCGTACCCCTTCAAACATTCAACCTCCAGCTACGTACCCCCTCTAGCACCAGGGTCAGCACACTCTTAAATGTTGTTTTTTGCCATCATTGTAAGCCTGCCACACACACACTACACTGTACAATACATTCATTAAACATAAGAATGAGTGTGAGATTTGATCTTTATTTAACCATCTTACATATACAATTTTATTTGTTCATCGAATATTGTGAATAACTAACCACAGGTTAATGAGAAGGTTGTGCTTGAAAGGATGCACATAACTCTGTAATGTTGGGTTGTATTGGAGAGTCTCAGTCTTAAATCATTTTCCACACACAGTCTGTGCTTGTATTTAGTTTTCATTCTAGTGAGGGCCTGAGAATCCACTCTCACATAGGTACTTGGTTGCAAAGGGTATCAGTGTCTTAACAGGGTGATTTGCCAAGGGAGGATACTCTGAGTGCAGCCCAATCCAGAAATCTGGCAATGGCATCTGATTTAAATGTATTTTTCACAGAACCACTTGTTGCAATTTTGATGAGGCTCTCTTGTTCAGATATCGGTAAGTGGACTCGAGGCAGGGTGTGAAAAGGATAACGAATCCAGTTGTTTGTGTCATCCGTTTCGGGAAAGTACCTGCGTAATTACGCACCCAACTCACTCAGGTGCTTCGCTATATCACATTTGACATTGTCCGTAAGCTAGAGTTCATTTGTACACAAAAAATCATACAATGGTGGAAAGACCTGTGTGTTGTCCTTGGTAATGCAGAGAGAGAAGAGCTCCAACTTCTTAATTATAGCCTCAATTTTAACATACATTGAATATAGTTGCAGAGAGTCCCTATAATGCTAGATTAAGATTATTCAGGTGAGAAAAAACATCACCCAGGTAGGCCAGTCATGTGAGAAACTCGTCATCATGCAAGTGGTCAGACAAGTGAAAATTATGGTCAGCAAAGAAAACTTTAGGCTCGTCTCTCAATTTAAAAAATGTGTCAATACTTTGCCTCTTGATAATCAGCACACTTCTATATGTTGTAAAAGGGTTACATGGTCGCTGCCCATATCATTGCATAGTGCAGAAAATACACGAGAGTTCAAGGGCCTTGCTTTAACAAAGTTAAGCATTTTCACTGTAGTGTCCAAAACGTCTTTCAAGCTGTCAGGCATTCCCTTGGCAGCAAGAGCCTCTCAGTGGATGCTGCAGCGTACCCAAGTGGCGTCGGGAGCAACTGCTTGCACGCGCGTTACCACTCCACTATGTCTCCCTGTCATGGCTTTTGTGCTATCAGTACAGATACCAACACATCTTGACCACCAAAGTCCATTTGATGTCACAAAGCTGTCCATTACTTAAAAAATATCCTCTCCCATTGTCCTTGTTTCCAGTGGTTTGCAGAATAGGATGTCTTCCTTAATCGACCCCCCATAAACATAACGGACACATATCAGGAGCTGTGCCAGGCCTGCCACGTCTGTTGACTCATCCAGCTGTAATGCATAGAATTCACTGGCTTGTATGCGAAGCAGTAATTGTTTCAAAACATCTCCTGCCATGTCACTGATGCATTGTGAAACAGTGTTGTTTTATGAAGGCATTGTCTGTATATATTTTTGCCTTTTCCTTTTTGCCTTTTGCCCCAGCATTATCCCAGCCATATCTGCGGCAGCAGGAAGAATTAAGTCCTCCACAATAGTATGGTGCTTGCCTGTCCTAGCCAGTCGGTAGCTCACCATATAAGACGCTTATAGCCCCCTTCTTATTAATGGTATCTGTTGCTTTTATACATGTCTTACTAATCAAAAGTCGTCTTAATTCTCGCTCAAACTCTCATGGCTTATGAAATTTGCATGTTTTGTTTCTAAATGTCTGTACAAGAGTGAAGGTTTCATTGAGTTGTGAGATAGTACTTCTGCACATTTAACACACTGTGGCTGAGGAAAGGCACTACTCCCAATATAAGTGAACCCCAAATCAATGTAGTTCTCATCATATTTGCGCCTCTTCGATGATCCAACATCCCTGTCTGTTGTTCGGTGTTTTCCCGGGTAAGGGGGCAATAGCTCTTCGGCTGCATCAGATTCACAACTGTCAGTGTCCATGCTAGCTGGGCTAACAACAAATGTAGAATTACTGATGCTAGCATTGGATGTGCTCGTCGTCGACAGGTGCAGGTGTAGTACTGCTGGTAGTAGCAGTACTACCAGCAGAGCTGGTATGTGTCTTTATGGACGCGGGCCTTACTTTTTTAAACCATTTATCCATTTTCAAGCAAACGGAATGAGCATCAGCTACGTTTTGCTATATACGGACCGTTAGTGGAATTCCTGCGAGAGAGTAACAGTTAATGTTAGGTCGTCATTGTAAAAAAAAAATAAAAGAAAATCTTAACGGACTTGCCTAGTTAAATAAAGGTTAAATTCCCCAAATTTTAAAATGTGATTGGATGTTAATTATTTGACAAGCCTACCTGTATTTGACATTGTGTTGTTATTTTGCTGAACACTAGATGGTTAAAAGAAATGGCAGTGAAACGAGGCTACTCAGGCGAGAAAAAAAACTCACCCAAATGTATAGCCCCGTTGGAAAATATAAACGGACTGTTTGAAAATGTGAAAAAATAAATATATATTTCTTTTAATTAAAAAAAATAGAATCACATTTTCATTTGGCATACCATCGACGGCATTACGGGTACCCTTGGGATACTTGCTCTAGAGAAATGGTGCGTTGGGCACACAAAAAAAAACTGAACTAAATGGAATTCAAGTAATTGAACCGACAGCGGTTTAATAACCACAAAAATACTAAATGTCGGTTAATCGCTCAGCACTAGAAGAAATGTAACAATCATGACAAATCTTTTAACATCTTTGATAGATTCCGCTTTGTTTGCTACTCGATATACTGATATTAACTATCCTGTACTGACAGATACGAGATACAATAGCAAAATGCAGTCAGTGGTTGAGGTGTGTTGCAGGCCAGGCCTGTTCATGGACATGGAACTTGACCCCTTACTGTTTCCTCCTGTCATCTGATAAGGCTAAGTGTTTTGATAATATTGCCCTCCACCCATGATCCATGGCTTTAGAATCCCCCTTTTACACCCCATAACAAATAGGCCTGTATAAAAAGCAGTTGAAGGCCAGGCCAGGACAGGGTTTGGTCAAACTGAACATTAAATGTTTAGGGTTTAGGAAGGGGATAAGCAGTGAGGTGTTAACCAGATGCCCAAAAGGAGATGCTAGCTGTGATGATGCTATCAGTGTACATAAACCATTAAAGTGAGTATCTATGTACCTTTTTTCCTGTTATGTGAGAGGAGGGATTAGATAGGTACCAGTGAGTTTGTACAGGAAGGAGAGGTTTGTATTATTATTATATATATTTTTTTTTGTTTTATTTGTCTGGGTTAAATGTGAAGAACTTATATGAGTCTTACTAATAACACTATATAGTAGATGTAGTACTATGCAGCAATAGTACTTTGACATATCATGTAGTGTTCGTTTTTACAGTAGTAGGCCTACAATAGTAGAGCTGTTGACAGTAGAAAGACTTAAAGGAAACAAGTATGTCCTTTCAAGAACATTTTGAAAATATAATTGTAGTTTAATTAAACATTTCTGAATTATAATTGTTTCTCTTTTTATTTGTGTATACTTTCGGGCCTATGTAATAACCATTACTAAGGAGAGAGGGGTAAACTGGAATTTATTGTTTACGTTCAATATGGCAGCTCGGAATAACTCCGTAAAAATAAAAATAATCCAAGGGCCAAAGGTTCTATGTCCTTTTCTCTTGTTCAGATAGTTGGAATGGTGTTCAACCATGGCTGAGCAGTGTTGTAAAATGCAGAGTGGGTTCACTCGCAGGGCTTCCATTTTATTAGGCCTTCTCAGCGAGCATTGTAAATGATCAGCAATTCCCCACATTGATTGAGTTTGTCCTCCAGGCCTCAAATTAAATTTAAAAAGAACAAAACTAAGTTTTTTTTTAATTATGTATTTCTTTTCACATTTAAAGGGGGCTGAACTTCCGGATTTGGCCTTGTTTTTCATTAAGAAATGCAGCGACCATGTGATTCTAGAGTTGACTGGGGTGGTTCATGTGGGTGTCTCTTGTGTGTGTGTTTGAACGTGGCAAGCGTTTGTACATTCTCTCTGGCAAAACAGTACACAGTTACAGTCACTCACCCTTCCAGATAACTTGAAACAGTCTATCAAGGTATTGTGTCTTGAAGTCGCCTAGGCTAGCTAGAGTTAGCCAACTTCTTTCGGCAATTAGCTTCAGCCAGCTGGTGTGCGACCTTGGCAAACGTTGGTTTGACATTGGATAGCCTATCGCTGGGGCTAGTTAGGGACCATCAATAAGTTACACAATGTAAATGAGAAGAAAAAAACGTTGCACATATTTTAGTTGTCTCATTGAATGCTTTCAATATTGGCATTTGAATAACTACAATTTATAGTTGATTTCAGGTTTTTAAGTCATTGAAACTTTGAGCTATTAACATTTTGTAATATTGTCTTATGTACATTGTGTAATTTACTGATGGTCCCTAACTAGCCCCATAGGGATATCGAATGTCAACCAAATTGACCATTGCGTGCAGCTTCGCTCCGAATTGATGATTACAGCTGCCAGCTGTGGGCATGTGGTCAAGATTGAAATAAACCCAACCCAAGGAAAACTGTTACCGTAACCTTCATTCCATGACATACAATTTTTTCCTGTCATCTCGCAAATCTCTGTTTTGGACGAGACTGACTTTATGACCAATATTATCCTATTTACAATTTATAGTAAATTTTGACACTACAATAAATGTTTCTGACTCATATCAATGCCACATACTCCATTTTCTAAATGAGAAGTTTAATTTTAGGGGCGGTCGCTCTTTAACATAGTAAAACTAAGATGGGTCAAGTGTGGTACAGATGAAGGATCTTGATTTGAGCCAGCTTACTACAGCAGGAAACTTATCCTGCGGCAACAGGAAATGTGAAATAGTATGTGGATTATAATTCATCTGCATTTTTGTAGGGGTTGATAATTTTTTTGTAATGGAAAATTAAGTCTTTAGAAGCCTTTTTAAACCTCAAGTACGCTACAAGTTTTACATTTCCTGCAATAAGGTGATCAAATTAAGATCCTACACCTCTATTTTGATCAGGAATTTTTAGACCATGTGTATCTAAATAAATGTCGTGAACTTAAATTTTTTGTTGATTTAGCTGCTTAGAATTCGCCCTGTCTCCCACATTATGGTGAACAGTGTGAAAAGCTTCAATGTTTTTTTCTGTCATGCAAAGGAATTACACCAAAATTGTCAACCAAAAACATTCTTCTATTCTATACTCTTCAGAATCAGATGTAACCAAAAAGTGACTTTCCAACTAGAGCTGGCAACAAATCCTTAGGGGACAGAACAGAGTTGTTCTGTGTATCAGTTTATATAGCATCTATAGCATCCTAATAGCAGCTGTTTAGGCAAGTCTTTGTTAATAAATGATGCTGACCTTTGTCTGCTGTGGTTGAGGCTGGGATTTAGTTGAAGGTTAAATGCCTTGCCCTTATACTCATCCTCCACTGGGCCAGAGCAGAATGCGCAGGGAAGGCTGGGAGGCAAGGCAAGGTCAGCACTCCAATCAACCTGGTGCAAACACAAAGGCTGGGCTGTGCCCCTAATGAATTGCCCCCCCCCCCCAGTCCCACAGAGTCCCTCACAATCACAGGCCACAGCTCTCATCTGCCCCGCCCCCAGGCCTTCTCTGGCTCTCTGAGCCCTTCTCCCCTTTCACACGCACCCCCTAACCTCCTAATTTTGAAATGACTTTTATAACTGGACAGTAAACTTCCAGTGGCTTAATGATGATGACTTCTTCATCTGCCCAAATGCTCCTTTTGTCCGCCTCCCCCCAGCCCCCCATCAGCCCTTCCCCAGACCCTCTGTCACAACAGGCCTTAAACCCCAGTTCACTCCCCTTTATAGTCCCCACTGGCTAATCCACCCCACCACCCACCACCCCTACAGCCCCAGGCTCTTGTTCCACTTTCCTGGCCCTGGCCTGGTTGAGCTCTCTTTTATTTTCTCTGTTCTGCTGCTGCCGACATCAGCTATGGCATTCATCTGGAATGCTGCTGCTCACTGCCTTTTGTTTATGTGGCCTGGCTCAGCCTTGGGGGAAGGGGAGGGGGGGGGGGGATTATAGCAGGGGGACTAGCTGCCACCCGGCTAGTAAGTGACAGCGTCACACCTCACACCGTGGAGGTAACCAACATGGGAGAGAAGAAGGTGCAATGGGGCTCGGTGAGGGACTTTTCACATTGGGGTTTTGTTGTTGTTGTTTTGCCGTCTTGTTTATTCATGCAACAGGTTTGTTTTCTTATTGTAAGTCTTCAGACACACTGTCCCATTTAACACCTCGGCTCTCCTTTCTCTCCTACAAACCTGATACTGATCCCTCATCTCACGCAATTCTACTATGACATTTTACTTCCATAGTCATTGACTCTGTTTCAGTGTATCTTCATTTTGATGTGTTTTTGTAAAATGACCCTCTCCACATAGTTTACATCAGGTCTAAATGTATAGGTCCGAATGTATGTTTTGACATCGGCACACAATCAATAGTGCGGTTCACGTTCCCTTGAGTCTCAAATTGTTTTACATTTTTTCTGAACATTTGCTTTTGAACATGTTATACTTGTATCAATTAAGTATCGCAACATCTATCAGGTGTAATAATGAGTCAGTCATTGGAGTTGGTCAAAGCTGCAATGTGCTCAATTCAACCCAATGAAGCTGAGTCAGTTCTGAGCTAAGACAAAGCAGCTTTTCCTCTGGGAATTCACAAGACAAGAGGAGAAATGGAGGCAACCATCTCCTGTCCCCCTTGGAATCTAAAGACAACAGGGGATAGGAGACCCCCAGTCCCCTATCCCCCCTCTCCCTTCCCCCTGTTCTCTAGTCACTCTGTCACATGACCCATCTTTCCTCAGGTGGCAGTGGAGGGTGGAAGGGCCACTTCCCCTTTGTCAGGCCCTTTGGCTGGCCCTCAATACAGTGGTGAGGGATGGGTGGAGGGAGGGCCACAGGGCCAGCATTCAGACCCAGGCTCTTTTGTTTTCCCAAACAGGGCTCTTTTGAGGCCAAAGAAACCGCTGGGTTTACTCATTATCTTCATTTCAAACGGGTCTATTTAAACGTGGCTGCTGTGTCAAAGTCAGGGAGGGAGGGAGCTACTGCTGGGAGCTGGGGGAGATGAATCACACTGTGAGACTCCTCTTCCCAGGTTGAACTTGCTGCTAGTGCTGGTCTGTACCAAAGGAGCTTATTTGGGGAGTTTTCGATTGGTCATATGTTGATTTACCTCAGACAGGAAACTGTAATGTTTACTAAAGTTGCTAGTCTCCTCTTAATGCACAAGTCATCTCTTTCTTTCATTCTTTACTCCAACTGTTTCAAATGAACTACCCCCGGGAGCCTATAGAGTCCATACCGACAGACAGACGCTGTGTAGTATAATAATAAAATGTTCACGAACCTCCACGTTCAGCATAGAATGCGCGATGTGTGTATGATGAATGAGTGGTGAGGAGTAATGGAGCCCTGATTGGCTAATGCCCCGGTTTATAGCTGTCTCACACACCGCCTGTGGCCGGCATACTATAACCATTGGTGAGGAGGTGAGAAGAGTTATACGGACAGATTAAACCAACTGTTGACTAGATCTGCTGTAATGAACTGAAGACTAAGGCAGTCAGTCAGTCACGCTGCTTGCCTGGCTATGCAAAGATGAAAATGAAAGAATTACAGTTAAACAATATGGTCATTAGCAACATCCTCTGACTTAATGTTTCATCTGTTTATTTCTCTTTAATGATCCAGGATAACATAATTACATTATGAATCCATATTCAGAATCCAATGTTTTAGTAAAATAATGTTTAGATTGTTATGAATGGCTCACCAACTGGCTTACTCAGGCTTGTCATTTTTCTAAGAATGGACTGTTGAATAGAGGTTTGCAGGTGAAGGAGACAAGAGACATATGGTGTTATAGTGAATATATTGTATAGCTCTTTTGAGGTTGTTTTAAGTCTCCCTAATATTGGATTTAAGAGTGAGAATAATAATGTTGTCATTGGCACATCCACATGAGGTCAAATATCAATGTTAGAAAAAGTGTAAAAAGGGTCCGTGCAAAGTATGGACTGGAGTGTGTATTTTCTACTGTCAAGTAGCTGTGTGTTGACTTGGGAATTTTCTTAGTTTGCTTGAGAAATTCTCAGCAACTTTACTTAAACATAGAAAAAGAAAAACAAGACCCAGACATAGGGATTACAGGCTTGTTTGGGAAATGTTTTTATGCATAGTAACCTTTTAACTGGTCACTCCATGAACGAGGCTAGCGTAAATTATTAACAAAGACTCTTTTGAGATTGCAGCCAAAACAGGAACCAGGCATTGTATGCAAGGAATGATTTGGCAGTCAGTTAGCTGCTTAGATTTAGTGTTCAAAGTCATATGAAAGTGGAAATGTGAATGTCACGGACACACATCAACCCTTTGCTCTATCGGCAGTGGATCTGTAGAGAGGGGGGAGGTTAAAGAGAGTATAGTGTTATCTTTTTCTCATACTCAGCCAATAGGTTGGGATCTGATTGCAACGTTACAAATATGTTGTTGTGAGAACCTAAAATGTTCAAAAGCCTAGTTAGAACATGCCGTGTGAGGGAACCACTGGTGAGGAGAAGGTGAATTGATTAGTCCCCAAAAAGCCCCCAAAGTCCCTATATCATTGAAAAAACACAGTGTTCTGTTGTTATGTTGCTTACGCACTTAGGGAAACTTCTCTACCTGTACAGTATATTAGCATGATGTGACGTAATTTAATTTATTTTCACGGAATAAACCCAAAATGTTTTTAAATAATATCATGCATTTCTTAGTTTCCATACAATCCGTCACCCCAGCACTCCATTGGCCCAGCGTTAGTAATGACGAGGCATTTGACCAGCCAGCCAGGCTATAATGACGCTATAATCCTTGACATCTGTCCACCGAGCGCCTATTGATTTGTGGTGGCGGAAGGTGGATCCCCAGTTTATTTATTTTGACCAGATGAGCCCTTGGTATTTATAGCGGGGGTAAAAAAAAACAGTCAGGGGTCTACCCCAGTCCCAGGCCTGTAGTCTGTTCTGTAGGGCCAGGGTCCCAGCCCGGCCAAGAGGGGCAAAATGCACAGAGCTGACCTGACATTCTTCTTGTCCCTATTTTGCCAGTGGTTGGGGGTGCCCTATCTCTAAATTGGCCCTAATAAAAAGGAAGGGAGTGGCAGAGAGAGAGAGAGGGAGAGACGGGTGAAAGTAAAGAAAGAGTAGGGGGGGGGGGTTGATTTTGACTAGATTTGTTTCTTCTTCTTTGGTAATCTAAGAACTGTATAGGTATAGTAGTTCCATTTATCCAGTGTGGCATCCTGCTGAGTCAGGGTTTCACCCGTGTTGTTGGCGTGTTAAACGCTGATGGTCACGCGTGTCGGGGTGGTGTGACCATGTGGCAGGAGGGGATGTTGCCCAATGTCTTTGTTTCCTGGCCAGGCAGGACGGCCCTCCAAGAGCATCTGTCACTACAGGGGGTCAGAGGGGCTACGATGAATGAGGCCCCAGAGAATTTACTCCACACACAGCAAATGGCACAACATAGGGGAGGGACAAGGGGACTGGGGGAGGGTGTGCGTGTGTGTGCTTGGGTGTGTGTGTGCTTGACTCAGAGAGAGAGGGGTTCTGCTGTACTGGAGGAAGGAGGAGTATTTGCTGTCCATACTGTCGTGGAGTTTAATTACCAAGGAGCTGCTGATGGCTTGGGGACACACCAGATGAGAATTAATCAGCCCTACGTCTCCTTGGATATTTCCTCACTCTTGTCCTCTTCCTTAGGACCCAAAATGGACTATAATTCGTGACTTTGTGATTTATTATTTTTGTATTGTGGAATTTAGTGTTTGGTTTTGGAGCGTTTTTTTTTGTGTGTGTGTGTTATCGAAGTGCTGTCTGGCTGGTGGAGAACCATTGGAAGGTATGGAAGCATTTTACATTGTTTACTCTAGCACTTTGCTGGATTTCCACCAACATGATGTTGATGGCTCAGCTCTTAGCACCTAATTTAAGGGACCTGGAAATGTTAGTCCTTTTTTGCATAAACCCCATCCCCCTCTCTTTTGCTATACTGATGTGTACTTTCATCCTCATTCATGGGTTTTCTAATGTTGACAGTACCCTCTTAGTAAAAAGGGTTCCAAAAGGGTTCTTTGGCTGTCCCCATAGGAGAACTCTTTTTGGTTCCAGGTAGAACCCTATTTGGTTCCAGTCGGAACTCTTTTGGCTTCCAAGTAGAACCCTTTGGGGAAATGGGTTCTACATGGAACCCAATGGGTTTCTACCTGGTATCAAAAGGGTTCTTCAAAGGGTTCTCCCATGGGGACAGCCGAAGAACCCTTTTAGGTCCAAGATAGCACCTTTTTTTTTAGGAGTGTAGCCTACAGTCATTGTTCCTGTATTTCTGTGAAAAATAAATAAATAAGATATGTAATACATTTACTCGAATGACTAAGGTAGTCTGTTTTATCATGATCTATTGTAAGTAATGATGACTGGCAAAAGCTTGTGTGAATGTTTCAATAATTAAGTAAAGAGGTAGTCAGTGGTCGTCTTTTTACCATGTTCTGAATGATCTAAATCCCTTTAGACTATTATATCACTATGTGTTGTAGAAAAAGCATGTTCAGGATCACCGAGATAGTGTCAAGTTTTTTTCTGCATCTACCCCGGCTTTCCTTTTTTTTCTCCTATCTTTTCAAAGTGTGTTTGTGTGTGGCGTGCGTGCGCGCGCACACACGTCTATCTGTGCCAGTGCCTATGTGCACATATGTGGATACAGTAGCAAGTTAGATTTCTTAACGTGAAACCCTTGACTGACTTCAACGTTGCAGTGTTGTCTTTGAAGAAAAGGTTCCAGGAGTGATAGAGTGGGTCTGAAACAGGTTGTGACCAAGGGGAAGTAGATGTAATCCCTCTCTATCCTGCCTCTATCCCTCCATTGTCAGGAGTGTAACGTCATTATGCAGATGAAGGAAGAAACAAAAAAGGGAGTGGCGTGGGGGAAAAAGAGAGAGGCAGAGAGGGAGGGAAGGAGGGAGAGAGAAAGAAGAAAGGGAGGGGTGGGAACGAGAGGCTAAGCTCACAGTGATCTTGGAGTTAAATATCTAACATTTCTTAGAATTTAAATCCACATCACTCTAAAATAGGACCTCTGTTTTCACATCGTTCATTAACAAGGAGTTAGCTATGTTACGCATACGCACACACGGGTGCGTCTGTGTGCACATGTGGGTGTTTGTGTGTGTGTGTTTGTGTTTGTATGTGTGTGTGTTTTGTGTGTGTGTACCTCTGCGGCCACCGCCTTAAATTCCCTCCTTACACCCCTGAGGCAAAATTCCCTACCAGCATGTCATGCTGAAAGGACCCTAAAATGTCATTACCAGAAGAACAGGATCCCAGCCATTAGGCACCCGAGGCTGTGCCTGAGTATGTCTAGATTTACGGCTCCGATGGGTCAGGCACATCTCACTGGCCATCTGCAGTGTCCTAGATTATTGTTATTATTAGTACCTTTTTTTTAACCTTCCATTCTTATCGTTGTCACATTTAGTTGAGAGTAAGCATTTCATTGTGCTGAGTACACCATGTGTTTCTTGTGCATATGACACAAACTTCATTTGATTTGGCAGCAATGAAAATATTTCAACACTCTGGCCTAGTGGGGGGTTAATGCCGTTGATAGTGACCCTGTGGTCATGGAAATAGATACAGGGTTATGTTAAGAGTGATGTGTAGTCTAGGCCTACTGAAAGGCCAGTGTGATAAGATTGTCTCATCGAATGGGTTATATTACTGTGAATGCAGTTAGCTGCCTAGAGGGCCCTTAAAGTGTGTATCTAGAAGTGAAGGAAGATTTGGATGTTCAGTCTGTACACAAGAGAATGTTCCCTAAACTCATACAGTGTTCCGGTTAAAGTTATAGCACTGTCTGACCTGGATGGTATGGAATTTGCATGACCTCCCTTATCCCCCTATCCCCTTGTCCCTCCCATTGACCATGTAGCTCTGTAGTTTGATTAGCCCTATCAGTGTGAGGCTAATCATTCACAAAGTTAACTACTTCAATGTGGTTAACAGGACAAATCAGTGTGTATGTAATGCCAGCGCGAGGACTTGGGCCCCAGACCTCAGGCAGGGGCAAATTAGGGACACCAGGTCCCAAAAATGTCATAACAAGGACCATGCATTACAGGATGGTGACAGGGAGCATTCTTGTGACAGTCAATGTTTTGAAGGGAACTTTGTATCAGCTTAGTTGTATAAGGTCTAGGAGTGGGTAAACAATGCTTGGGGTCAAAGTGGAAGTACAGATGTAGGATCTTAATTTGATCACCCTGTTGTTGCAGGAAATGTCCTGCAAACATGTAGTGTATTCAAGGTTTAAAAAGGCTTCTAAAGTTTGAGATTTCCACTTTAAAATGTCAGACTTAATAAAAAATATAAAAAACATATATCAACGCCTACAAAAATTCCATGAATTATAATCCACACCAAAGTTCAAATTTCCTGTTGCTGCAGGATTATTTTCCTGCTGTGAGAAACGGGTCAAATTAAGATCTTATATCTCTACCAGTTTTTAGTAGTTGGTGGTGTGTGTGTGTGTGTGTGTGTGTGTGTGTGTGTGTGTGTGTGTGTGTGTGTGTGTGTGTGTGTGTGTGTGTGTGTGTGTGTGTGTGTGTGTGTGTGTGTGTGTGTGTGTGTGTGTGTGTGTGTGTGTGTGTGTGTGTGTGTGTATGTGTGAGCGCCCATATACAGTTTGTGTGTGAGTGTGAGCACACATGTGCATACACGTGTGTAAGCATGTGTGTGTGTGCATACATTATTCGTGTGTGTGTGTGTGTGTGTGTGTGTGGATGATTACAAACCCTAAAACTCTAGTGTGTTTTACAAAAATACCCAGAGGCTACCGTATCACATAACCCCTGTTCACCGCCAACGGTCACTACATATGTCATGGTTTTGTGCAATCTGTTAAGCTCCTCTTAACTTTTGAGTGGCCTCTCTCATTGCTCTAAGTGCAGCCATTCATTTTCATTGTCAGACATGTTGTGTGGACTGTACTGACTATTTAAAAGCTTTTGTGTGTCTTTCATGCTTGAGTTTCATTTCAATAGGATTTTTAAAATATTGGGTTTGATTTGATATCTTGAGATGAAAGGTGCTGCAGGCCTATCGTGTGTTATTTGCAGCAAACATTTCTCCTTGCATACAGTATATCAATTGTGTCAAAGCCTGATTCGACGCTCTCGCCTTTAAATACACCAGTGTGGCATGACCGTCTTCCTTAGTGCTAATCAGTTTCAGGCAATTAGCCAACTATAAACCTTCAGCCTACTATACAGTATGTCTCCTATATTCCATGTGTCTGTTCATTTGGATCCTTGGGTGAAGATGCATTTAGTTAATCTCATGTATTCATCGAACCTCTCTCTTTAGGTCTAGAACAGTGCTGCTGAGGGGGATGTCACTGCAGGACGTTTCTACACAGTGGTTCTTCTGACCCATCATGTAGCAGAGGAGAACAAATCCCTTCACGCCTGGGAACAATTACACAAGGTAAGGACAGCTACACCAAGATGACGTGATAATACATGAGATTATCATGTTTTAAAGCCGTGTCGGGAAAGTGAGGTAAATTCCGAATGGGAAAGATGCAAAAAGAGAGAAAGGAGGGTCTTGTTCCTTAGGGCACACCATAGTGAAACTTGTCAAAACGTGAAACCATAACGAGCATTTCTTATTGGACAAGTTCAGATGGTACCTCTGTATTTCACAAAATGTCTGACAATTTTCTTCAATTGAATTCCTAATGAACAAGCCCTATTTTTTTCTCCCATATGGCCTCCTGGAATTTGCAAGCTTGTCACAGGACCAGACCTTAATTCTGCCCGGGGGTTAGATTCTTGCAATATGGCCATTATGGCCACCCAGGCTCAGGAATCTGTAGAAGAATCTGAGACCGGTTTTCTGGTCAACTTCCAGTTGCCTCTGAGAAAATCGAGATCTCAGTCACTTCTCTTCTCCAAACATGATTCTGTCACTACCTGAAAACACAGATCAGACACTATTTCATCATTCATCAAACAGAATTACGTCGAATGAAATCACGCCTGAAATCACTCCTGACCACCCACTTCCTCTATCTCTCTCCTGCTCCAGCCACATCCATTAGGCCACCTTTGTCACGGTGTGGCTTTGTTGTGATGGAGCACATGTTGAAGGGTCTCGTCAGTTTTCCCCTCTCCACCTCTCCCATGTGTCAGCTTTGTGAGGTCACCACTATGGCTTCACTTTGTGAGGTTTAAAGACAAATCTGTTCTCTGCTGCTCTGGGCTCTTGAATTGACCTGGAAGTCCTCCAGAAAACCTCTTAAGGCATCGGCATGCTTCGGTTCGGCTCGGCGAAGCATGCTGATGCCTTAAGAGGTTTTCTTGAAAAATGTGAAAAAAGAACCGTTTGTCTATTTTGAGACACCAAAACCAGACTGAATGAATATTTTCATGTTTTTGCAGAGAATTCTTCAACTAATTAGGACGTTTGGTGCAGTATTTCTCAAGTGAAAAGATTTGCATGAAACCGACTTCGGCTGTCAACTTCGAGAAAAAATGACGTGTGCACGAACAGCCGAAGACCAAAACTAACAAAAACGTCACAAAATGTTGTCATAATATATGGGAAGATGTGGACACCAGGCTCCGCCACCTCTTTAAACACACCTTGGGTAGTTCTCTCTCTATCTCTTTCTACCTTTCTTCATCCATCCACCCGTCAGTGGAGGGAGAATACTGTAGCTTCTTTATGTTAAGCTGCTTATCTCTGTCAAAGCACAATCAGGCACCATACTTAATCTTGTCCTTTGTCTGCCTTGGCTGGCCATATCCCACCCCCTCTCTATCTCTCTCAAGTCAAAGGGCTTTATTGGCATGGGAAACATATGTGTACATTGCCAAAGCTGTCTCTCTCTCACTGTCTCTCTCTCTCCCTCTTGCTGTCTCTTTCTCTCTTTCTTCTCAGTCTCTCTGCCCCTTTTCCATCTGGGTAGGTTCTTGGGTAATCAGCCAGGCTTGAACCTGTCCAGGCATGGGACAGGTTAGGGCAGGAACAGGACCTCGTATGGCTAACTGTTCCAACTTGATTACCAAGCCTGCCGTTTATTGACAGAATAAAAGGGTTTCAGAAGGCTACACTACAGTAGCTAAAGACAACCTGGGAAGAAGCATGCTTCTTCATTTTAAAAGGGTGCACAAAAAGCTTTTGAGTAGAATCAATATAGAAACTGAATAGGTCTTTGTATTTGTCAGATTGATCTCAGTAAAATAGGTTCTCTTGATTTAATGATTAACCCAGTTAAGTCTTATTTGGTTGTATTTCATAATGGTTACCTTAAGGCGAGGGGTATTTTGTCCAGTGGCAATTCACCTGTCAATCAAATTATCTGGATTGGATGCTACTTGTTTTTTTACATGTAAAAAATAGATTAAAATTGGTTAGTTATATTTAAATGTGATTTGTCTACAAATTCTGTATGTACTATAGATATCATGTGTAGTCTATTTTCCTGTACATTTCTTTTACATTGCAGATACAGGATTTTGTTTTGGACTAGTTGTTTGATAGCCAAGCCATTTATACATCGCTTGGCATAGTCAAAATGTAATATTGCTAGGCATAGAGTTAGTCAAAATACATGATATCACAAGTAATTGTGCCCCTAAAAAACCTGCCCAGACAATGTGATGGTTACAGAGTCCAAGCTGTTCCCAAACAGATGAAGCCTTCAACCTGTGGCTTGACTTGGCTGTTAATGGTTGCATTTATACAACACTACAGTAACACCTGCAAAATGTAGCCCAAGGACAATGGTAGGGAGGGTTTTTCAGGCAAAGAGCATATGTTAGCTGGCAAAAAATATTACTTTCTTTTCAGTCCTTTATAATTGTAAACCCTGCAAAAGAATGGCTGGGTGATATGAAAAGGGCAATGACCAGAAAAGGGAGAGGAGTGTTAAGGAGAGTTATTTAAGGATAGTTATTTAGTTGGACAGTCTATATCAGTCATTCATTATGGGGATACTTGGCTAGTACCCTTGCCCTGCACTGGTCACTTCACTTCTGTTGAACAAGGGCTTTTCACTAAGCCCCCCCCCCCCCCCCCTTACACTCTTCAGTGCCACCAGGCCACATGTGTGTGTCCCTGTCTGTCCAGCTGCCACCTGCTTCCCAACCTCAACCCCAGGCCCACACAGCCGACCTCGGCAGATGTCCGAAGAGTGGACCAAAGGAGGGGGCAATGAGGCCAGGGTGACATACTGAAATTCAGAAAGAGAGGGAAAGATCTAGAGACAAAACCAGAAAGAAATAGGGTAGGGATAAAGACAGAGGGGGAAAAAAGTAAAGAGAGTGAGAGATTGTGTGTGCGCATGCATCTTCTTATGTGAGACTGTAATTGCATCCTAGCATCTTTATGACCCCTGGACAAGTATCCTTTGTAGATTGGATTTCTACTCTGTTCTCTCTTACTAATCGACGTGGATGGAGCTGAGCCCTGAGTGCATAGCTGTGCTTTTGTCCATGTTATACCGTTCTTCTCATTACAGATAATGGGGAATTCGTACGCAGGGCAGCTGAAATCTGCTCGCTTCGAGGAGGCCCTCCACAACTCCATCAAGGCCTCCCTACGCTCCAGCAGTGGAGACCCACAGCCCATCTTCACTCAGCTATACCTGGAGCCTGACCAGTATCCTGGCAGCATGGATGGTACTTCTCTCTGTCTGCATGGCTCCATTCTCTGTCCTCATCAAGGTCGTTGTGTATAGAAACAGTACAAAACACTAGCTATAGCCAGCTGACTCTTTCGTTAGTGGAACACACAGAAACACATAGAAAAAAAACGTCTTTCTCTGATCATTATGTTAAATTATGTTAATGATAACCAGTTGAATAGGACTTGAGAATTAGTCATTACATTATACCCACACAAACAGCAAATCCATATCATCTCACACATTTAGTTCTCTTGAAGAGAGGTAGACTTGAACGTGGCCATGTAATGTGTTATGGGTTTGTCCTTCTCTTGAAAAAGAACTTGCAAAGCCTCCGATCTCCATCTCCTTGCCTTTGTCTGGCATCTTCACTCCAGGAGAATTTCTTGTGTTGTGTGATGTGGTGTATGATGGCGACATTATGTCTTACGGGGTCATTGTGTGTTATTGGGTCAGATATAAAGCCCAAGGTGAACCTGTACATGCCGTGCGGGGAGTCTAAGGGTCAGGATCTGCTAAACGGCCAGGCCTCTAACAGTCTGGAAGAGCTGGAGGAGGAGGACGACTCTGACACCAGCAGCCCCCCTCTGCCCTACCTACACCAGGGCCCTGCGCCCGACGGTTGCTGCACCATGGACGGTAAGGCCTCAAAAAACATCTCATACTCCTTTTGTCCTGGGAACCCCTGGGATTCAAATCCATGCTAAAAAGCAGATCTTAAGAACACATCTTGTACATTCTCTACTTAGGAACACCACATGTTTGCAACAATATTCACCATGGTATGTTCCAATGTATCGTAGACATCTATATAGATATTATTCAGCAAGTTGACGACAATAATACTAATCCCAGTGAACGCGACCATGGTACGTGTACTGTGTGTTGTTGTTGTGGATGTTTACTCCCGAGCTGACTGTTGTTCTGTTTCTTCTTCTCAGGGTTCTGTCAGGCCGGTAAGGACCTCCGTCTGGTCTCCATGGCGACGGAACCGATCGAAGTCCCAGCTGGCTTCGAGCTTGTCGGTGCCAAATCCTCCAGCGTCCCAGAGCACATCCTGGTGTGTGCCGTGGACAGGCGCTTTCTGCCTGATGAGAACGGGAAAAATGCACTTTTAGGTCAGTCCGTCTCTCTGACCTGATATACTGAGGTAGACTTATGAGTATTTTACCCGCTCAGTTTAGATGAGTCATCAGAAATGCTCGATTTTTACCACCCTCCATACTGTAGCTTGCAACTAGTTTTGATTACTGTTGCATTCAGCATTTGGTTGACCTGTGCTGTGGCCTCCTAATGCCACATTGAATTGAACAGCTTATTTTTGTTGTTCATAAATGTTTGGCGATAGAAATATTGACATGAGACTATAATGTATCCTTATAATATGCGTTGTGTGTGCAGGGTTTTCAGGGAACTGTGTTGGCTGTGGGGAGAAGGGGTTCCGGTACTTTACTGAGTTCTCCAACCACATCAACCTGAAGCTGGCCACGCAGCCCAAGAAGCAGAAGCACTTAAAATACTACCTGGTGAAGAACTCTCAGGGTGCTCTGTGCAAAGGACCCCTCATCTGCTGGAAAGGTGAGATGTCTCTCTGACCCTATCTGCATTAATTTCACACACTTTCTGCAACACTTTACATTGAATTTCTCTTATACCTGTGTTGTAACACTGTAATTACACTAGTAACATTGTATGTTTCTACAACATGACAGGATGTTGCATAGTAATTTAGCAAATACATTATAAATGCATAATGGAGTTGAGTGGTTTTTGCAATAACGTTTGTAATAACTAAAATGTGGTATTGGTCTGGGGCTATATTTTTTTTATGACCCATCAATATATATACAAAATGTATCATTGATTGATTCAATGATAATATGTTTCCAGCTCTATTTTACATATGTTATTTATTTCTCCCCTCCTTTTCCCCAGACTGCAAGACGCGCCAGTTCTCCAATAGCAGTGCGTCCACCTCCAAGCCCAGTTCCTCATCCTCCCTGAGTAGCAAGGAGAATGGAGGCACCAACGGACACAGCTCTTCCCCTTTCTCCCTCTCAGGTAGGACATACACACACCCTCCTCTTCCCCTTTCTCCCTCTCAGGTAGGACACCCCCCCCCCCCCCCTCTTCCCCTTTCTCCCTCTCAGGTAGGACACGCACACCCTCCTCTTCCTCTTTCTCCCTCTCAGGTAGGACACGCTCATGGCAGTCGACTCTGTCTCAGTTTATAGTGCAGTTAGTGCTCATTCAGTGTGAGATCTAAGGGGGACGAGGCAAAAGGAATGGCAAATAAGTCTGGCTGCACAGCCGATTTGCAAACAAACTGTAAATTGAGAAATCATGTGACTAAACTAAACAAAAAGAAGAAGAAACTGTACTATGAAACACAGATAAATTATATAAAGGATGATAGTAAAAAGCTTTGGAGCACCTTAAAACCTCTCTGGGATATGTGGGACGGTAGCGTCCCACTTGGCCAATAGCCAGGGAAAATGTAGAGCGCCAAATTCAAAAAAATGATATAAAATCTAACTTTCATTAAATCACACATGTAAGACACCAAATTAAAGCTACACTCGTTGTGAATCCAGCCACCATGTCAGATTTGAAAAAGGATTTTCGGCGAAAGGATAAGAAGCTATTATCTGATGATAGCACAACAGTAAACAAAGAGAGTGTAGCATATTTCAACACTGCAGGCACGACACAAAACACATAAATAAAATATAAATCATGCCTTACCTTTGACGAGATTCTTTTGTTGGCACTCCAATATGTCCCATAAACATCACAAATGGTCCTTTTGTTTGATTAATTCCGTCCATATATAGCCAAATTGTCCATTTATTTGGCGCGGTTGATCCAGAAAAAAACAGCTTCCAATTTGCGCAAAGTCACTACAAAACATCTCAAAAATTACCTCTAAACTTTGCCAAAACATTTCAAACGACTTTTGTAATACAACTTAAGATATTTGTAAACGTTAATAATCGATCAAATTGAAGACGGGTCTATCTGTTTTCAATACAGGAGATCAACAAACTAACACTACTTTTCTAGTCTTGCGCAACTCTCAAACAGTACACATGACGTTACACTGTTTCCAGGTGGCCTTACTTCTTCATTGCACAAAGGAATAACCTCAACCTATTTCCAAAGAGTGGTGACATCCAGTGGAAGCGTTAGGAACTGAAAACAGGGTGATTCGAAATCCAGTATTCCAATGAAAACTCATTGAACAGACAGTGACTTAAAAAATAAATAAATTAATGGTTAGTCCTCGGGGTTTTGCCTGCTACATAAGTTCTGTTATACTTAAAGACATGATTCAAACAGTTTTAGAGTGTTTTCTATCCAAATGTACTAATAATATGCATATCTTATATTCTGGGGATGAGTAGAAGGAAGTTGAAATTGGGCACTCTATTTATCCAATAGTGAATTTGCTGCCCCCTATCCTAGAGAAGTTAACTTCTCTAGGGTACGTGAGACGGTAGCGTCCCACCTCTTCAACAGCCAGTAAAACTGCAGGGCCCCAAATTCAAATACAGAAATACTCATTATAAAAATTCTGGAAAAAAAACATATTTTACATAGGTTTAAAGATTAACTTCTTGTGAATCCAATCACGGTGTCAGATTTTAAAAATGCTTTACGGCGAAAGCATACTTTACGATTATTTGAGAACATTGCCCAGCAGACAAATCATAAAATTAATCCCTTACCTTTGATGATCTTCATATGGTTGCACTCAGCAGACATTCATTTACTCAATAAATGTTCCTTTTGTTCGATAAAGTCTCTTTATATTATAAAACCTCAGTTTTGTTCGCGCGTTTTCTTCAGTAATCCACAGGCTCAAACGCAGTCAAAACAGGCAGACAAAAAATCCAAATTGTATCCGTAAAGTTCATAGAAACATGTCAAACGATGTTTATATTCAATCCTCAGGTTGTTTTTAGCCTAAATAATCGATATTTCAACCGGACAATAACGTCGTCAGTATAAAAGGTAAACAAGAAAGGTACTCTCTTTGTCGCGCATGAAAAAGCTCTGTGACACTTTAGGTGAGTAATCGCTGTTCTGATGTCGAGAAGCTCTTTTCAGTCATAAGAGATGGTAGCAGCAAATTTATGCCCAAAATATGTTTCAAACAAAATAGCACAGTTGGTTAGTAGCCCGTAAAACGGCAGCCATCCCCTCCGGCGCCATTATTATTCAGAGTTTGTTGCTGGCATTTCATGCCCAAGTTTGCTAATCTTGCCAATAAAAAATGTAAGTAGTTGGCAATATCAGAGGGTTTTGGGATGAATAAACCGTCTGATTCAATGAATGATGGAGCTGACTTTGCCTTTTTTGGGATTTTGGATGAAAAGCATGCCCAAATTAAACTGCCTGCTACTCGGGCCCAGAAGATATGATATGCATATAACTGGTAGATTTGGATAGAAAACACTCTAAAATTTCCAAAACTGTTAAAATAGTGTCTGTTAGTAGAACAGAACTGATTTGGCAGGCGAAAACCGGAGAAAAATCCATTCAGGAAGTAGTTTTGTTTTTGTTTTTGTAGTTTTCTATTCAATGCCATTACAGTATCCATTGACTTAGGACTCAAATGGCAGTTCCTATGCCTTCCACTAGATGTCAGCAGTCTTTAGAAATTGTTTCAGGCTTGTACTCTGAAAAATGAGGAAGTAATAGCAGTCGGAATGAGTGGACCCTAAAGTGTCAGGGTCCCTTGTGAGGATTCGTAGGCGAGTGAGTAAATCGCCACTACCATCGGTTCTATTGGCCAACGTGCAATCACTGGAAAACAAACTCGATGATCTACGGTCGAGACTTTCCTACCAATGGGACACAAAAAAACTGCAATATCTTATGTTTCATCGAGTCATGGCTGAACGACGACACGGATAATATAGAGCTGGCTGGGTTTTCCATGAATCGGCAGGACAGAGCAATTACGTCTGGGAAGACAAGGGGCGGGGTGTGTGTCTATTTGTCAATAACTGCTGGTGCGCGATGTCTAATATTAAAGACATCTCAAGGTATTGCTCATCTGAGGTAGAGTACCTCATGATAAGCTGTAGACCACAGTATCTACCAAGAGATTTATCATCTATATTATTCATAGCTATCTATTTACCACCACAAACCGATGCTGGCACTAAGACTGTACTCAACGAGCTATAGAAGGCCATAAGCATACAAATAAATGCTCATCCAGAAGAGGCGATCCTAGAAGCCGGGGACTTTAATGCATGCAAACTTAAATCTTTTTTACCTCATTTCCACCAGCATGTCACAGGTGCAACCAGAGGAGAAAAAAAATCTAGACCACCTTTACTCCACACACAGAGACACATACAAAGCTCTCCCCCGCGCTCCATTTGGCAAATCTGACCATAATTCTATCCTCCTGATTCCTGCTTACAAACAAAGACTAAAGCAGGAAGTAGCAGTGACTCGCTCAATACGGAAGTGGTCAGATGACGCGGATGCTACGCTACAGGACTGCTTTGCTAGCACAGACTGGAATGAGTTCTGTGATTCACCTAATGGCATTGAGGAGTATACCACCTCAGTCACTGGCTTCATCAGTAAGTGCATCGAAAACATCGTCCCCACAGTGACTGTACGTACATATCCCAACCAGAAGCCATGGATTACAGGCAACATCTGCACCGTGCTAAAGGCTAGATCTGCCGCTTCAGGAAGCGGGACATTAATCCAGACGCTTATAAGAAATGACGCTATGCCCTCCGACGAACCATCAAACAGGCAAAGCATCAATACAGGACGAAGATTGAATCCTACTACACCGGCTCCAACGGTCGTCGGCTGTGGCAGGATTTGCAAACTATTACAGACTACGAAGAGAAACCCAGCCGCAAGCTTTTATTTCTTTCATCACATTCCCAGTGGGTCAGAAGTTTACATACACTCAATTAGTATTTGTGGGGTGGCAAGTAGCCTAGTGGTTAGAGCGTTGGAGTAGTAACCAAAAGGTTGCAATATTGAATCCCTGAGGTGACAAGGTAAAAATCTGTCGTTCTGCTCCTGAACAAGGCAGTTAACCCACTGTTCCTAGGCCGTCATTAAAAATAAGAATTTGTTCTTAACTGACTTGCCTCGTTAAATAAAGGTAAAAAAATTAGGTAGCATTGCCTTTAAATTGTTTAACTTGGGTCAAATGTCAGGTTTGTAGGCCTCCTTGCATGCACACGCTTTTTAAGTTCTGCCCACAAATTTCATATAGGATTGAAATCAGGGCTTTGTGATGGCCACTCTTACTTTAACTTCCTGACTGATGTCTTGAGATGTTGTGTAACAGTTTAACTTTACGTCCGTCCCCTCGCCCATACCCGGGCGCGAACCAGGGACCCTCTCCACACATCAACAACAGTCACCCACGAAGCATCGTTACCCATCGCTCCACAAAAGCCGCGGCCCTTGCAGAGCAAGGGGAAACCCTACTTCAAGGTCTCAGAGCAAGTGACGTAACCAATTGAAAGGCTATTAGCGCGCACCACCGCTAACTAACTAGCTAGCCATTTCACATCCGTTACAGTTGCTTAAATATATCCACATAATTTTCCTACCTCATGATGGCATCTATTTTGGGAAGTGGACCAGTCCCTCCTGCAGCAAAGCACCCTCACAACATGATGCTGCACCCCCGTGCTTCACGGTTGGGATGGTGTTCTTCGGCTTGCAAGCTTCCCTCTTTTTCCTCCAAACATAACGATGGTCATTATGGCCAAACAGTTCTATTTTTGTTTCATCAGACCAGAGGACATTTCTCCAAAAAGTACAATCTTTGTCCCCATGTGCAGTTGCAAACCGTAGTCCGGCTTTTTTATGGAGGTTTTGGAGCAGTGGCTTCTTCCTTGCTGAGCAGCCTTTCAGGTTATGTCAATATAGGACTCGTTTTACTGTGGATATAGATACTTTTGTACCTGTTTCCTCCAGCATCTTCACAAGGTCCTTTGCTGTTGTTCTGGGATTGATTTCCACTTTTCGCACCAAAGTACATTCATCTGCAGGAGACAGAACACGTCTCTTTCCTGAGCGGTATGACAACTGCATGGTCCCATGGTGTTTATACTTGCATACTATTGTTTGTACAGATGGACGTGGTACCTTCAGGCGTTTGGAAATTTCTCCCAAGGATGAACCAGACTTGTGGAGGTCTACTTTTTTTTTCTGAGGTCTTGGCTGATTTCTTTTGATTTTCCCATGATGTCAAGCTAAGAGGCACTAAGTTTGAAGGTATGCCTTGAAATACATCCACAGGTACACCTCCAATTGACTCAAATTATGTCAATAAGCCTATCAGAAGCTTCTAAAGCCATGACATCATTTTCTGGAATTTCCCAAGCTGTTTAAAGGCACAGTCAACTTAGTGTATGTAAACTTCTGACCCACTGGAATTGTGATACAGTGAATAATAGAGGAAATAATCTGTCTGTAAACAATTGTTGCAAAAATTACTTGTGTCATGCACAAAGTAGATGTCCTAACCGACTTGCCAAAACTGTAGTTTGTTTACAAGAAATGTGTGGAGTGGTTGAAAAACTAGTTTTAATGACTCCAACCTAAGTGTATGTAAACTTCCGACTTCAACTGTATATCGTGAATTAAGAGTTAGTTACCTATCTAACAGAACACAGAGGGTTTTCTTTAATGGAAGCCTCTCTAACGTAAACCAGGTAGAGTTTGGCATACCTCACGGTAGCTGCCTTGACTTTTTTTTAAATCAATAACCTACCACTATCATTGAGTAAAGCCTGCGTGTCCACGTGCGCTGATGATTCAACATTATACACGTCAGCTACCACAGCAAGTGAAAACACTGCTATACTCAACAAAGAGCTGCTGTCCGTTTTAGAATGGCTGGCAAGTAATAAACTAGTCCTAAATATACAAAAAATAAAAGCATTGTATTTGGGACAAATCATTCACTAACCCAAAATCGAATCTAAATGTTGTAATTATAACGTTTGTTGTCGGGAGAAGGAGAGGAGGACCAAAGTGCAGCGTGGTACGTATCCATAATACTTTTAATAAAGATGAACACGCGAACAAAAACAACAAAACGACAAACAAACAGTTCTGAAAGGTGCAACAAACACTAAACAGAAAATAACCACCCACAAACACAGGTGGGAACAGGCTACCTAAGTATGGTTCTCAATCAGAGACAACGATAGACAGCTGCCTCTGATTGGAAATCATACCAGGCCAAACACATAGAAATACAAAACAAGGACAACATAGAACACCAGACATAGAATGCCCACCCAAACTCACGCCCTGACCAACCAAAATAGAGACATATAAAGGATCTCTACAGTCAGGGCGTGACAGTAATGAATAATGTGTCAGTTAAACTAATTGAGGAGAATAAACTGCTTGGCGCAACCCTAGATTGTAAACTGACATGGTCAAAACATATTGATGCAACGGTAGCTAAGATGGGGAGAGGTCTGTCCGTGATAAAGCGCTACTCTGCTTTCTTGATGTCACAATCAACTAAACAAGACCTACAGGCCTTAGTTTTATCACACCTGAACTACTGCCCAGTAATATGGTCAAGTGCCATAAAAAAGAGCATAAGTAAATTACTGTTGTCTCAGAACAGAGCCACACGGCTGGCCCTTAAATGTACATGGAGGGCTAATATTGATAACATGCATGTCAATCTCTCCTGGCTCAAAGTAAAGGAGAGATTGACTGAATCACTACTTGTCTTTGTGAATTATACTAAGCGGTGTCAGAGGAAGGCCCCAAAAAATGTCAAAGACTCCAGTCACCCATGTCATAGACTGTTCTCTCTGCTACCGCATGGCAAGCGGTACCAGAACGCCAAGGCTCCTTAACAGCTTCTACCCCCAAGCTTTATTGCCAGCAGCATACCACCCTGCATACCACTACCGGCTTGCTTCTGAAGCTAAGCAGGGTTGGTCCTGGTCAGGCCCTGGATGGGAGACCAGATGCTGCTGGAAGTGGTGTTGGACGGCCAGTAGGAGGCACTCTTTCCTCTGGTCAAAAAAAAAATATCCCAATGCCCCAGGGCAGTGATTGGGGACACTGCCCTGTGTAGGGTGCCGTCTTTCGGATGGGACGTTAAATGGGTGTCCTGACTCTCTGAGGTCATTAAAGATCCCATGGCACTTATCGTAAGAGTAGGGGTGTTAACCCCGGTGTCCTGGCTAAATTCCCAGTCTGGCCCTCAAACCATCATGGTCACCTAATAATCCCCACTTTACAATTGGCTCATTCATCCCCCTCCTCTCCCCTGTAACTATTCCCCAGGTCGTTGCTGCAAATGAGAACGTGTTCTCAGTCAACTAACCTGGTAAAATAAAAAATAAATAAAAAATAAGGCTGCTGAACAATTAATGAAATGGCCACCCGGACTATTGAAAGCAGCGAACTGTCTGTTCAAACATCTAACACACAGCTCAGACACCTATACATACCCCCACAAGACATACCACCAGGGGTTTCTTCACAGACCCCAAGTCCATAACAGACTTTGGGAAACACACAGTACCTCATAGAGCCTTGACTACATGGGACTCTCTTCCACATCAAGTAACTCAAGCGAGCAGTAAAATCAGATTAAAAACACACACACACACACGCAAACACACACACATACTAAAATACTTAACCTGATGTGTTAGCTGTGCTGATACGCACCATTGGCATGACTTCAGTGTCCTATCTCCTGACACCGACCTTGAGCTACATCCTGCTCCCAGTTAGGTCATCACGCTCTGTCAGGGAAGGGTAGAGGTTTGACACAACACCCCCTCTCCTCTCCCCTCACTCCCTCCCCTCCCCTCATCTCCCATCCCTCCCTCCTCTGACCAAGATTACATCTGGCTTGATTGTAGAGTGTCTATGTTTGTTTAGGAAGCATTGGTTTGTTAACCAGGACTGCTATGGTTTACTTGTTCTAATGGAACAATTGGATTGAGTCATTATTGTTGATTTGTTAGTTTTGTTTGGAGAGATTTTGGTTAAGGCAATTTGACAGGACCCAACAGCCACCCTGTGCTCTTATTACCCTCCAGACTCCCCTCCTACCAGGACTCCCTCTGCCGCCTCTGTGTTCTTCTCAGCCCAGGACCTGGCCCGAGACTGCAACTTCCTCAAGCCTCTGGCTTCTACCCCTGGGGGCAAGACTCTACCAATTGGTACAGCTCTTCTTCTACTCTTCTTCTATCAAATCAAATGTTATTGGTCACATACACGTGTTTAGCAGATGTTATTGCGGGTGTAGTGAAATGCTTGTTTCTCTAGTTCCAACAGTGCAAGTAATATCTAACAATTTCACAAAAATACACACAATATACACAAATCTAAAGTAAAGGAGTGGACTTAAGAATATATGAATATTTGGACGAGCAATGTCAGAGTGGCATAGATTAAGACACAGAAGAATACAATACAATACAGTATATACAGTGGGGAGAACAAATATTTGATACACTGCCAATTTTGCAGGTTTTCCAGCTTTTATTTCCTTCATCAAATTCCACGTGTTAGAAGTTTACATACACTCAATTAGTATTTGGTAGCATTGCCTTTAAATTGTTTAACTTGGATCAAACGTTTTCTGTAGCCTTCCACAAGCTTCCCACAATAAGTTGTGTGAATTTTGGCCCATTCCTCCTGACAGAGCTGGTGTAACTGAGTCAGGTTTGTAGGCCTCCTTGCTCGCACACGCTTTGTCAGTTCTGCCCACAAAATTTCTATAGGATTGAGGTCAGGGCTTTGTGATGGCCACTCCAATACCTTGACTTTGTTGTCCTTAAGCCATTTTGCCACAAATTTGGAAGTATGTTTGAGTCATTGTCCATTTGGAAGACCCATTTAACTTTTAACTTCCTGACTGATGTCTTGAGATGTTGCTTCAATATATCCACATATTTTCTCTTCCTCATGATGCCATCTGTTTTGGGAAGTACACCTGTCCCTCCTGCAGCAACGCACCCCACAACATGATGCTGCCACCCACGTGCTTCACGGTTGGGATGGTGTTCTTCGGCTTGCACGCCTCCCCCTTTTTCCTCCAAACATAACGATGGTCATTATGGCCAAAAAATTCTATTTTTGTTTCATCAGACCAGAGGACATTTCTCCAAAAAGTACGATCTTTGTCCCCATGTGCAGTCGCAAACCGTAGTCTGGTTTTTCATGGTGGTTCTGAGACAGTCAGCTTCTTCCTTGCTGAGGGGCCTTTCAGGTTATGTTGATATAGGACTCGTTTTACTGTGGATAGAGATACTTTTGTACCCGTTTCCTCCAGCATCTTCACAAGGTCCTTTGCTGTTGTTCTGGGATTGATTTGCACTTTTCGCATCAAAGCACATTTATCTCCAGGAGACAGAACGCATCTCCTTCTTGAGCGGTTTGACGGCTGCGTGTTCCCATGGTGTTTATACTTGCATACTATTGTTTGTACAGATGAACGTGGTACCTTCAAGCGTTTGGAAATTGCGCCCAAGGATGAACCAGACTTGTGGAGATCTACAATTTTTTTCTAAGGTCTTGGCTGATTTCTCTTGATTTTGCCATGATGTCAAGCAAAGAGGCACTGAGTTTGAAGATAGGCCTTGAAATATATCCACAGGTGCACCTCCAATTGACTTAAATGATATCAATTAGCCTATCAGAAGCTTCTAAAGCCATGACAACATTTCCTGGAATTATCCAAGCTGTTTAAAGGCACAGTCAACTTAGTGTATGTAAACTTCTGACCCACTGGAATTGTGATGCAGTGAATTATAAGTGAAATAATCTGTCTGTAAACAAAAAATTACTTGTGTAATGCACAAAGTAGATGTCCTAACCGACTTGAAAAAAATAAGGTTTGTTAATAAGAAATGTGTGGAGTGGTTGAAAAACAAGTTTTAATGACTCCAACCTAAGTGCACGCAAACTTCCGACTTCAACTGTATATAGGGCAGCAGCATCTAATGTGCAAGTGATGGCTATTTTAAAGTCTGATGGCCTTGAGATAGAAACTGTTTTTCAGTCTCTTGGTCCCTGATTTGATGCACCTGTACAGACCTCGCATTCTGCATGGTAGCGGGGTGAACAGGCAGTGGCTCGGGTGGCTGTTGTACTTGATGAGTTTTAAAACCTTCCTGTGACATTGGGTGCTGTAGGTGTCCTAGAGGGCAGGTAGCTTGCCCCCGGTGATGCGTTGGGCACCACCCTCTGGAGAGCTCTACCGTTGCGGGTGGTAATACAGGTGGTAATACAGTCTGACAGGATGCTCTCATTTGCGCATCACTAAAAGTTTGTGAGGGTTTTCGGTGCCAAGCCAAATTTCTTCAGCCTCCTGAGGTCTGTGTGGGTGGACCATTTCAGTTTGTCAGTGATGTGTAGGCCAAGGAACTTGTTTCTGGATGACAATGTGTTAATCTATTGTATGTGTAATTATATCTCCATCCTATAGTCATCGTTACCTCACAACATCAGCTTTAAAGTGTTTTACAGCATGGTACATTATATCTAAATAATATCCAGTAATGTTATGCAGACATGCCACATGTGCAATAAGCTTTAGCCCATGTATTTCTAAGGGTCAGGAAATAGCCATCACTTCTGCTATGTGCCCTGGTTTGAGTAGGAGAAGGACCCGTTGCCTAGAAACAGGCTTGTTTACGTGGCCAAGAATAGTCCAGATGGAGCTGTGGAGTGTAGATTAGCCTCTTCTACTGACTGGAGACACACACACATGCGTGCATACACACACACTCCTCATCAATACTGAGCAGAAAATCCCTGTAATGACTTTTTAAGACCTGGCTATCCATTAGCTCGTTTACAAGGTTGTAAGATTGACAGGCCTGGCCTACACATACCAATCAATGTGTTAGCGTAAATGCACACGCAGTGAATCTGAGACTGGAAAGTGCCCCATCAGTTCATTGGCAATAGGAAATCAATAGCTCAGTGTTAGGCGGGCCTAAATCATTCTTATGTATTGTTCAGTCTCTTTATTAGGAAGATATCTTTCAGGACAATTGGTTTTATTTTGTAATTATCAAATACATGTATTTATTGTATTTGTTTACTCTTTGTTTACTATGAAGAAGATATAAACACGCACTTCACGTATGGCATCTCTCAAAAGGCTGTCAAAACATTATCTTACGAAAGTTAATTATTTAGCGTTGAATCATCTGAAAAGGAATTGTGGTGAAATGCATCAATAATGTACGTTGTGTCTGTCTGTGTGTCGGTGTAGTACCCATGGCTTTAAGAGCGAACGGGCCAACCAACGGACTGGGTACAGACGGCCACCCCCCTTTACTGAGCCCCTCCCAGGTGTCTCTGGGACCCCAGGGACAGGGGTACAGAACCTCCGACCTAGGAGACAACCCTGGTGAGCGCCACATTCTCCTCCCTAACCTCTGTGACGTTGAACATACACAGGAAATGTCTGCTTGTTGTGTTCCTGTTACGGGTGAATTACATATTTACTATTCCGATTCTAATTTAATGTTTCTCTGCACCTGCTTTTTCTTTTTATTACAGATCTTAATTTCTGAAATATGAAGTAGAATGTAGTATAATTGCTCATAGGTCAACATTGTCGAAGCCCTCTGAATTATTTTGAGAACCCAGACTCCGAGAACCCAGACCCCTTTTGAGAACCCAGACCCATATTCTGCAGTTACAACATTAATGAATTTTCATGTTTCTCTTGTATTGTTTTCTGTCCAGTTTCCTCTGCCATGATCTCAGGCCCGCCCAAGAAGCGCCACCGTGGTTGGCACCCTAACCCCCTGGTGCCAGTCCCCCCTACAGTCGTCCCTGTTTCCGCCATCCGACCCATCGTCTGCTCCCCAGGTCTGGCACAGAGCTTTTGATAATGTTTCATTGTTTATTTACATAGGGACACATTCATTTACAACACTGATACACTGAAAAGGCAACAGTTAGATGAATTGCACCGTCACACCACAGCGTATGTTAACATCCAGAGCGTGTCCTGAATAGATACAGCCCTAGTAGACTTTGTTTCATGAGGAATTCTTTGAAATGTCATGCACCACCTACACTCTTAGGGAAAAAAAGGTGATATCTAGAACCTAAAAGTGTTCTTCGGCTGTTCCCATAGTTTGAAGAGCCATTTTTGTTCCAGGTTAAACCCCTTTGTGTTCAATGTAGAACCCTTTTGAATTTTTTTTTAGAAGAGTGTACTGTAGCCCCAGCAATTGTGAAAACGTGTGTGTGTGTGTGTGTGTGTGTGTGTGTGTGTGTGTGTGTGTGTGTGTGTGTGTGTGTGTGTGTGTGTGTGTGTGTGTGTGTGTGTGTGTGTGTGTGTGTGTGTGTGTGTGTGTGTGTGTGTGTGTGTGTGTGTGTGAGAGAGAGAGAGAGTGCATGTTAGATCTGACGTTGATTACTACATTGACCTTGCTTTTCGGGAGAAGGAAGGACAAAATGTCCATGAAATTCTCTGTTGTCAGGAGTGATTCATTCAGCATCTCCATGGAGATAGGGTCAGACAGGTTAGTGCAGATCTGCGCAGAAGCTGAAAGAGTGGGTACAAATGATCTTTCAGAATTAGAAAGGTCCTGATTTCCAGGATCTGCTTAATATGCAGCTGTATTGTAATCATAGTATTAACATGGTGTGTCTATTTCTGAACAGGCTCTGTGCTGGCCATGCCCACTCCTCAGCTGCCTGTAGCAGGTGTCCTTCAGCCCCAACCCGTCACTGCTGGAGAGACTGTCATCGTCCCTGACAACCTGCTCAACACCTCAGGAGTCCGTCCTGTTATCCTCATCGGTAAATCCTCCTCATAAAACTGTAATCTCAATTTAAAAAGACACTTGTACTGTACCAGGGTGTGATTTAGAGAAAAAAAAGAAAGACACACTCTATATAACTCCCAAT